>NC_058088.1:66817695-67158008 GCF_014858855.1 Bufo gargarizans
GACTCGGGGTTACCACTTCTGGCAGCGAAAATTAATCACGCTCGGGAATACCGTCAGGGAGGTTAAGTGGTGAAAATTATTAGTGCCCCCCACCTTTTTGACTGTGGTATCTTATGTGCCTCCCTATATATTGTTCCTAGAGTCGCTACTGACCTGACTGACTGATTGCAATTTGTACTCAATGCAGTCAATCCATTAGTCACACTCATACACACTGACATCATACACTTTCATGCAGCACCCGGTCATACCTCTGGGTCCGGCGGCTGCTGCCATTTTAAAACAGCAGTGGCTGCCGCGGGGGAAGTCTGCTGCGCTATGACGTTAATCATTACCTGACCTCAATAGCGCTGTGGCAGAGCTCGGAAGAGGAGCAAGGCAAGAGGATCAGTTTGCTGGCTACAGAGGAGTAGAGCGGTGCCTGGAAAGAAGAGCATGCCCTTCTGGGGGACATCTATTAACTTGATGGGGGCCCCATATATTTGTTGTAGCAGGCCCCTATTTGCTGAGAGGGACCTACAACGACTATATGGGGGCAACTATTAACAAAGGGGCCTACACAAACTATGGGGCCCCTATGAAGTTTGGGTAGGCCTCTCTGTTAATAGTTTCCCCCATATAATTTTGGTAGAACCCTCTGTCAATCGTTGCCCCCATATAGTTTCAGTAGGACCCTCTGTTAATAGTTGCCCCAATATAGTTTGGGTAGGACCAGCTCTGTTAATAGTTGCACAAAGCGGGCACTATTACTGTGTTGGGCCATACACATGGGGATTTTGTAAAGAGATGGGCATTATTGTGCTGAAGAAAAGAGCCTAAAATGTTTATCTGATAGGTTTTTTTGAGACCCCCTGTGATTCGTTTAGAGAAGACATCTCCTGTGCGTCTTTAAACAAAACTATACTGTAATAATTTATACGGTCTGCAGAGCACTTGTTTGCAGTGTTATATACCACTTTATGGTCACTGTATTGGGGGAATATTGGTCTTTGTATTAACATAGAACGTAATGACTTCATTAAGAAACTGACAGCAGTCAGCAGGTCACCCTCACTAACCGGATGGTACATAGTAATAGTGTGGGCAACCCTGATGCTAACAATATATAGGCTTCTGGGCTGGCAGGCACTCAAATAGATGGACTTACATTTACTGGTTTGTCTTGTAAAATATAGAGCATTTATTGGACATATATGTAATAACATAAAATCTTAAACTATAATAGAATTGATAGTAGTTGTGAGTAACCACTCCGAGGGGTCACAGTAATGCTTCCAATGATGAGTCCCCACTTGTGTGTGGTTTCTTCAAGCGCTCCTTTATAGTAAACTTGTGTAAGTTTTATTATTCATGTTCTATTGAATACACATGCATGCGTGTTTATCCAAAAGTTTTGCAATGTCAGCACATCTATATACGGTATAGCCTTCACACCACCAATTTTACTCAAGCTCAGGTTTGAAGGATATATATATATATAGATGTGCTGACATTGCAAAACTTTTGGATAAACGTGCATGCATGTTTATTCAATAGAACATGAATAATAAAACTGTCCAATATATTTTATAAGGCAAACCAGTTCATGTAAGTCCATCTATTTGAGTGCCAGCCAGAAGCCTATATATTACTATTGCAATTTTCACAAGACAATAGGGTGTGTGCGTCTGCTGGAGAGAGCACCTTTGCCATGATTGTAGCTAAGGTTGAGCCACTGGCTCAACGATTCATTCTGATTCTAACAATGCATTGGGCATTCTTAGATCTGAGTGCACTGGTATGCCCGCCTAGATGGTGTGTGGGTGTACCAGTGCACTCGGGGCTAGGGAACGCAAGAAGATCATTTACAAATTTGGATTGAGAGCAGTATCTCTGGAACAGCTCAACGGATTAAGGTTTTCAATGTTGTATTGCTAATCAGTGTCCTGTTTTGTTTTTCTAAATCTGGTCACCCTGTATATGGTAGATGTATATGGAGCTGTATGGGGGCGGGGCCTAACACTGAGCCTTTCTAATTTTTGAAGGTTTTATGTCACATTTTACAATGTATCAGCATAAGTCTGGTTCATTGAAGCGGAAGGAGAAGAGAGAAAGATAACAGGAAGAAGAAAAACTTAGAAACAAAAATGTGTTAAAGTTTTTCAAGAAGCAGAAATCACCAGAGGAAGCTGCCACTGCAGAGTCTGTTGAGCTGTCTGAGAAAGAAGTTCTTGTTAAACCAGAGGAGACTGCTTCTTGCAGCACATATTTTGTAACTGACACTGAAGGTCATACTGACACATACCCACAAGAAGAAGATGAAACTCAGACTGAGCACATTTCTGGCCTTGTGGAAAATGAAGAAGAGCCTGATTGGAAGGATCCAGCAGTTTGGCCAGATGTGTTGACGGACAAACACAGAGAAAGTATTGTGATTTGTGGTTTAGATAAAGAACAACAACTACAGGAAATGATAAAAGGCATGGACAAGGATTGTGAAGAATGTTTATTCAGTGAGTTTTTGCTCAGTGCGGGACTGGCTAAGGTGGAGCACCATAGAAACATAGAATGTGTCGGCAGATAAGAACCATTTGGCCCATCTAGTCTGCCCAATATACTAATTACTATGGATAGCCCCTGGCCCTATCTTATATGAAGGATGGCCTTATGCCTATCCCATGCATGCTTAAACTCCTTCACTGTATTTGCAGCTAACACTTCTGCAGGAAGGCTATTCCATGCATCCACTACTCTCTCAGTAAAGTAATACTTCCTGATGTTTACTTTTAAACCTTTGCCCCTCCAATTTAAAACTATGTCCTCTTGTAGCAGTTTTTCTTCTTTTAAATATTCTCTCCTCTTTTACCTTGTTGATTCCCTTTATGTATTTAAAAGTTTCTATCATATCCCCGCTGTCTCGTCTTTCTTCCAAGCTATACATGTTAAGGTCCTTTAATCTTTCCTGGTAAGTTTTATCCTGTACCAGTTTAGTAGCTCTTCTCTGAACTCTCTCCAAAGTATCAATATCCTTCTGGAGATATGGTCTCCAGTACTGCGCATAATACTCCAAATGAGGTCTCACTAGTGCTCTGTAGAGCGGCATGAGCACCTCCCTCTTTCTACTAGTAATGCCTCTCCCTATACACCCAAGCATTCTGCTAGCATTTCCTGCTGCTCTATGACATTGTCTGCCTACCTTTAAGTCTTCTGAAATAATGACCCCTAAATCCCTTTCCTCAGATACTGAGGTTAGGACTGTATCACTGATTTTATATTCTGCTCTTTGGTTTTTACGCCCCAGGTGCATTATCTTGCACTTATCAACATTAAATTTTAGTTGCCAGATTTTTGACCATTTCTCTGGTTTTCCTAAGTCCTTTTCCATTTGGTGTATCCCTCCAGGAACATCAACCCTGTTGCAAATCTTTGTGTCATCAGCAAAAAGACACACCTTATCATCGAGGCCTTCTGCAATTTCGCTGATAAAGATATTAAACAATATGGGTCCCAGAACAGATCCCTGAGGTACCCCACTGGTAACAATACCATGGTCTGAATATACTCCATTGACTACAACCCTTTGTTGCCTGTCCCTCAGCCACTGCCTAATCCATTCAACAATATGGGAGTCCAAGCCCAAAGACTGCAATTTATTGATAAGCCTTTTGTGTGGGACAGTATTGAAAGCCTTACTGAAGTCTAGATAAGCGATGTCTACTGCACCTCCACCATCTATTGTTTTAGTCACCCAATCAAAAAAATCAATAAGATTAGTTTGACATGATCTCCCTGAAGTAAACCTATGCTGTTTTTCATCTTTCAATCCATGGGATTTTAGATGTTCCAGAATCCTCTCCTTAAGTATGGTTTCCATTAATTTACCCAAGCTCGTTTTGTACTGTGTGACATGCCTTACATTCTCTTCTGACCATGGCAAAGCTACTAGTTTTCTTTGTCGGAAAGAGGGATTTAATCAGTCAAAAAACAAGTGGCATTTTCTGTACAATCGATTGCCAGAACATGAGAATTCCATCAATCACAAGCAACACTATTGGAGTTGGAGGAAGCTTCAAAAATCTATTGCAGGGCCATGGTTTGGACTCCCAATTGCAGAAAAGTTTGGACAATGAAACAAAACAAAATTCTGCTTTATTAGAACGACTTCTGGATGTTACCTTATTTCTTTATTTCTCTCTGATATGTGATGCCACACCAGATATATTTTACATAATGTAAATGTAATTGTTTTATGGTATGTGCATAGAAATTCAGAGAATAAACTGAAATGGTATATTAAATATACGCCTATAAATACAATTGAGCAAATATCGTGAGGATAGGCGCTAAAACAAAATAATAATATCTTTATTAATTGTCTGATTAAGAAATAGGGGGTATCAACCGTCAGTATAATGTGCAATACTGACTATAACAATTGTGAAAACACTGATATATGCCAAACAGCGCCACCATCTGGAATACCAGAGTAGTCTCACAAGCTACTAACACATAAGGGGCTCATTGCACCACAGGGTCCAGGATGTGTGACCCAGGGTGAAAGGTATCAAGGGGATGTATTGGTATGGAAATTTCACCAAACACCACTCCAAAACAGTGAGAGCCAGCGCGCAGACTCTCACTGCACTAATAATCACAGGTGCTGGGCTATGGCAGAGCAATAGCAATCACTCCAGGTGGATTAAAGGAGCAATGGTTGCCCTGACATGTCCCTTATTGGCAACAGCTCAACGCGTTTCCATGCATTGGGGATGCATTTCATCAGGAGCTATGTGCACCAGGTTGATGATAGAGCCCAGAGCCTCAGTGTTGTTTTACTGACCGAGGTAATGGACGAACAAACAGTGATAGAGATCCCTGCCTAGCGCCGTTTTCCTCTAGTGTGAGGTACGGAGCTTTACAAACAGTCACTATCCTGCCTGAGCTAGCAACCTCTAGGCTGAGGTGCTGCGTGCTAGTGTGCATATGATTCGGCACTGTGATGGCCGCAAAGCGGCCCACAGAACGCCGAGCTTTACAGGGTGAAACCCCGCCCTGTTAGACACGCCTCCGTCAATCAGCCAATCCGGCCAGGAGGCACGGCACAAGGCGAACCAAAGGCTAGGAGGAAGGAGGAACACAGTGAGTCTCAGGGAAAGCGCAGCAAGCGCCACATAAACAAAACAAGGAATTAACAAGGCGCCTTTATATACATTTACCGCAGCATGGACACCTTTATTATAGATATACAGTGAAGGAGGGTCACTCCAGGAGATGTATATAAACGGACAGACACATAGATTCATGTGTATATCCATTTGTATCAGTAATCACACACATGAATCCACTTCCTCATAGTGCATTGTACAGTATCACAAAGAAATCAGCCTAGGTCACTAAATAAACGGGACGTATGAGATCGCATCATTAAGGCCAGATGGTTTGATGGTATTCAGAGAAAAAATCCATCTCGCCTCTTTTTGTAACAATATGCGATCATAATCACCGCCCCTTGGTGACGGCTTCACAGAGTCGATCACTTGAAATTTGACCGATGATGTATCCCCCCTGTGAAGGTCAAGAACATGACGAGCAATTGGCGTATCTTTGAGATTGGTGATATCCAGAATATGCTCCCCAATCCGTCTTCTTAGCTCTCTGATGGTTTTACCCACATATTTGATGTTGCATACACATGTCATTAAGTACACAACACCAACTGACTTGCAATTGTGGAAAGACTTAATGAAGAACGTTTTGTCCGCAGTGCTGTTAGTAAAGCTTTTAGATTTTTTTATGAACCCACAAAATTTACAGGATCCACAAGGAAACGTACCTGTAAGTGGGTTTCGTAGCCATAATTGCGGACGGGGGCTGGTGTACAGACTATGCGTCAACATATCACGTAAATTATTGTTGCGGCGATAAGTGACTGAAGGGTTGGCTGAAATCATACCACCAATATCTGGATCAGATTTCAAAATGTCCCAGTGCTCATTAAGGACATGACGCACCTTGTCATGGGCACTGTCAAAAGTCCCAATAATCCTCACGATGTTCTCACTAGTGTCCCTCTTTTTCGGAGACAACAACAGATCCCTGTTGGTGCTCATTGAGTGCTGGTAAGCCTGCTTAAGACACTGCTGAGGATAACCACGACACCGAAACCTCTGCTGGAGATCTTTAGCAGCCACCCTAAAGTCACTAAGATGAGAACAGTTCCTCCTAACCCTCAGATATTGGCCCTTAGGGATTCCTCTCCTAAGGGCCACAGGGTGCGCACTGTCCCATTTCAAAAGGTTATTGGTAGCTGTGGGCTTTCTGAAGACGTTGGTACTAATATGCCCATCAGCAGACAATGAAATGGACAGATCCAGGAAGGAAATGTTGTTCATATCCATTTCTGAGGTGAAGAAAAGTCCCACGGTGTTATTATTGAGGAGCGCAACAAATTCACGGAACAACTCACTGTCGCCCCCCCACAGGATCAGCACATCATCGATGTACCTGATCCAGAGGGGGACAACATCCGTGAATCGCTCCATATCTTCACAAAACACTACCTCCCTTTCCCACCAGCCCAGGTAAAGGTTCGCAAAAGTCGGGGCACAGGGACTACCCATTGCGACCCCCCTGAGCTGGTGGAAAATAGAGCCATCAAACAAAAATACATTGTGTGTGAGTATGAAACTCAACAGTTCCATTACAAAGGCATTATGGTCCCTGTATTGTTCACCTCTCTGCTGAAGGAACGTTAGGATCGCTCCACAGCCCAATCCATGAGGGATTGAGCTGTAGAGCGCCTCCACGTCCAAGCTAGCTAGATAGGTACCACTGTCACATTGGACACCATCCAAGCGTCCCAGCACATCCATAGTATCCCTTACATGTGAGGGCAAGCTGTTAACGAATGGACGCAGGATGGTGTCAACATAAGTACTGATATTGGCTGTCAAACAATTGTTCCCAGACACTATCGGCCTCCCCTTTAAAGGTTCATACCCCTTATGAACTTTGGGGAGACAATAAAAGGCCGCAGTGACTGGGTGTGCAGGTAACAAAAAAGCCAATTCAGTCTTATCAATGAGTTTCTTCTCAAGGGCTTGGTTCAAAATACAGGACAATTCCATCTTGTAAGCTGGCGTGGGATCAGACGGAAGTAGTTCATATGTAAACTTGTCCTTGAGCACGCTCATACACATATTACGGTATTAAATATGTAAAGAATCCCCATCATGGATATTACGGTATTGTTCGTGCCCAAGAACAACAATATTTCCGCCTTTGTCTGATGATTTAATCACCACTTCTTTGTCCTGTTGCAATAACCACAAGGCCCCTCTTTCTTGGTCATTCAAATTGTCACTGTTAAGTCCATGCATGTCAATCTGACTCAACTTATTGGACACTATAGACACAAATGTATCAATTGGGAATGTATCAATTGGGGTGCAGTCACCAATAGGTGGCATTTTAGTTGAGGGTAATCTAAGCTTAGTGAACGGACCATCACCTGGATCTCTTTGTCCCTCAGCAAGAAGATCTGATAGAATTTGGACATCTGGCAGGTCTGATATGATTGCATATTGTTACAAAAAGAGGCGAGATGGATTTTTTCTTTGAATACCATCAAACCATCTGGCCTTAATGATGCGATCTCATACGTCCCGTTTATTTAGTGACTAGGCTGATTTCTTTGTGATACTGTACAATGGACTATGAGGAATGGATTCATGTGTATGATTACTGATACAAATGGATATACACATGAATTTATGTGTCTGTCCGTTTACATACATCTCCTGGAGTGATCCTCCTTCACTGTATATCTATAGTAAAGGTGTCCATGCTGCGGTAACTGGATGTAAAGCCGCCTTGTTAATTCCTTGTTTTGTTTATGTGGCGCTTTCTGCGCTTTCCCTGAGACTCACTGTGTTCCTCCTTCCTCTAGCCTTTGGTTCGCCTTGTGCCGTGCCTCCTGGCCGGATTGGCTGATTGTTGGAGGCGTGTCTAACAGGGCGGGGTTTCACCCTGTAAAGCTCGGCGTTCTGTGGGCCGCTTTGCGGCCATCACAGTGCCGAATCATATGCACACTAGCACGCAGCACCTCAGCCTAGAGGTTGCTAGCTCAGGCAGGATAGTGACTGTTTGTAAAGCTCCGTACCTCACACTAGAGGAAAACGGTGCTAGGCAGGGATCTCTATCACTGTTCGTCCATTACCTCGGTCAGTGAAACACCACTGAGGCTCTGGGCTCTATCATTAACCTGGTGCACATAGCTCCTGATGAAATGCATCCCCAATGCATGGAAACGCGTTGAGCTGTTGCCAATAAGGGATATGTCAGGGCAACCATTGCTCCTTCAATCCACCTGGAGTGATTGCTATGTGCTCTGCCATAGTCCAGCACCTGTGATTATTAGTGCAGTGAGAGTCTGCGCGCTGGCTCTCACTGTTTTGGAGTGGTGTTTGGTGAAATTCCCATACCAATACATCCCCTCGATACCTTTCACCCTGGGTCACACATCCTGAACCCTGTGGTGTATTGAGCCCCTTATGTGTTAGTAGCTTGTGAGACTACTCTGGTATTCCAGATGGTGGCGCTGTTTGGCATATATCAGTGTTTTCACAATTGTTATAGTCAGTATTGACACATATACTGACGGTTGATATCCCCTATTTTCTTAATTAGACAATTAATAAAGATATTATTATTTTGTTTCAGCGCCTATCCTCACGATATTTGCTCATAGAAATTCAGAGACTGAAAATTGGGTTATTCAAGAAAGGTTTATTGGCTGAGCATGGAATAAATCTTGATGATTGCAGAGGTCAAGTATTTGACAATGGTGCAAATATGTCGGGGAAAAACAAAGGAGTTAAAGCACACATACAAAAGAAGTATTCAAAAGCTGTATTTTGCCCCTGTGCTTCCCATTCTTTAAACCTTGTTGGTGTACATGCTGCATCCTGCTGCCCTGATGTGATTACGTTTTTTGGATGTGTCAATCGTTTATATGTTCTGTTTAGTAGAAGTCCACAAAGGTGGAAAATATTGAAGGATTAAATTGGAAGTTCACTGCATGCCTTGAGTGACACCAGATGGAGTGCTAGAGTGGAAGCTGTTCGCCCAGTTGCTTTAAGACTTCCAGTCATCATTCAATCCCTTGAAAAAGTAATTTCATCCCAAAGACTTTCAAGTGAGGCTCATTCTGAAGCGATGTGACTGAAAGATTTTTTTTTAATCTTTTAAGGCTAGGATACTTGCAACATTCTGATTAAAAGTACTGCAGAGTTTTGAAGAGAGGAACAAGATTCTTCAAGCCAGATCTATTTCAATGGATATCGGAAGAGAAAATATTAAATCCCTTTCCCTGGAAATGCAGGCACTCCCTGATAGGTGGACAGATCAAGGCAAAACTTGTGGCAGAAGAAATGGGGATACCGAAGATCCTGAAAGCATCAAGGCAGCTGAATAGGTCAAGAAAGCAGCAGCCAGATGTATGTATTGAACCAGTAGAAGCTGAAATGGAATTCAAGATCAACGTTTTCTTTGTGGCACTTGATTCTATAATCAGTGAGTTGAACCAGTGGTTTCAATAAATGGAAAAGGTTTGCTGCCTGTTTACTCCCATTTTGAAATTAAGAACCCTTTCAGATGCGGAATTGGTAAGCTCCACAGAAAACCTGATCCCTTACTACTCTGACGATCTCTCAAGCTCTCTACTAGGTGAACTTTAGCATCTTCACAAGGTATATGATGCCACATTTACAAGAGGCTGAGCACCCCTCTTGACTTGTTGAACTCCATACATAAATTACAGCTTGAAGGAATATTTGGAGAAATATCTATTGCTGTCAGAATTTTCACCACAATTCCACTCTCTGTTGCTGAAGGAGAGAGAGCATTTAGCAAGCTATCTTTAATTAAAAACTATCTGCGGTCAACAATGAGTGAGCAACGTCTGAATAGTCTTGCAGTTCTCTCCATTGAGCATGAGCTTGCACATAAACTGAGTTTTAAGGATTTGATTGAAGACTTTGCAAGCCTAAAACTGAGGAGATGGTCAACTCACCATAGGTCAATATTTAACTAATTTATAGTATTTATATATATTTATAGATACTGTGTGAAATGTTTTGTTTGTGGTTTTATTTAAGCAATTAAAAAGTTCACAACTGGTTGGATCAAAAGAAACACTACATTTTTACCAAAGCATTAAACTAAAGGGCTCCTTTTTTGTCCTAGATGATGGGGAAGATGGCTAGGGGAGGCATGAAAAAAAAAAAAGATGTAGTTGGTGTAGGGTCCTTCTCAAAAGAGTACCTTGTGTATTGTAGGAGTTTTGCTTATTTCTTAGATAATTCGTTAGGGGAGACATAACAAAGGGTAAAACAGTAAACCTTGTGCTTTTAAGGTGTTTTTTTCTTAAATGTGCCAGGGGAAGATTGCTAGGGCAGATTAGAACAGGTAGTGTAGTTAGTGTTAGTGTAGGGTCCTGCTAAAAAGAGTCTACCTTGTCGTGGTAGCAGGCTTCATATTATTTGTGCAAAAAATAATTCCTTCCTGAAATCACTGATTATCACTTTTTACTGTCTTTGTAGTTGTAAAAAAATAATAAAATTAGGGACAGGTCTTTGGGGGTGGAGGGGGGCTGGGAGGCGGAGTCAGGACAGATTCTAAAGGAGCAGGGTGGGGGGGGGGGCAGCCCAGGAGCCCCAACATTTCTGATGACAGCCCTGTGTACAACATACAATAAACAACCACACAAAGGCTATATGCCAAAAGCCAGGTATGTGCAAGCCATCAAAATATTCATGTGACAAATAAAAGCCAGCAGACCTTACAATGCAACTTTGTGCACTTTGAGACAGTCCAAACCAGCTCTCATCTGACTGAGAGCCAGTAAGCCTCAAAGTTACTTCAGATCTGTTGGATGGCTTAGGTGGACCTACGCCCCTAGATCAATATCATAAGTGAAACAAAAAGTTTTCTGATTGTCCTAACATAATATTCAATAACCTTTCTATACAGTTTTGTCATGTAAAAACTAATTTGCATAAACATGGGCATATGGGAAAGACATGCATATGAGCAGAATCTGCCTTTTTCTTAGCTGTCATAAGACTATGAAAACCAATAGATGGCGCTATTGAGTTATGAATAGTCTTCTGACAAGAATATTAGACTATGAGTCTTATGACAAGATTATTAGTGTAGAACTTTGCATGGAAAATTTGCCATGGAAATTTGCGACTAGAATATTCGCAATCTACACTGAGTTATTAGTCAGCTTTCCTAGTGTTATATATCTTCGCTGAGTTATTACCCAACTTCCCCAGTGTCATATTTTATCACTGAGTTATTACCCAGCTTTTCCAGTGTCAGATATATTCACTGAGCTATTACCCAACTTTCCCAATGTCAGATTTTATCACTAAGTTCTTACCCAGCTTTCCCAGTGTCAGTTATCATCCTAGTGTAGATCCCGAATATTCTAATCACACATTTTTATTGCAAATTCTCCATGCAAAAGGCTACACTAATAAGCTTGTCATAAGACTTATAGTCTAATATTCTTGTCAGAAGACTATGAAACCAATAGTTGGCGCTATTGAGTTGAGCTATTGTTTTTCATAGCTGAAAAACAAGGCAGATTCCTCTCATTTGCATGTCTTTCCCATATGACCATGTTTATGCAAATTAGTTTTTACATGACAAAACTGTATAGAAAAGTTATTGAATATTATGTTAGGACAACCAGAAAACTTTTTGTCTCCCTAATGATATTGATCTAGGTGCGCAAGTCCACCCAAGTCATCCAACATATCTGAAGTAACTTTGAGGCTTACTGGTTCTCAGTCAGATGAGAGCTGGTTTGGAATGTCTCATAGTGTACAAGGTTGCCATTGTAAGGTATGCTGACTAAGTCTGTCATCTGTCTCATGGATGTATTGATGGCTTGCACATACCTGGCTTTTAGCATATAGCCTTTGTGTGGTTGTTAATTATATGTCGTAGATAATTGGAGTCCAAGATGCATCCAGCCATCCTCTTAATGCTGTTTCCAATCCATTTTGATGGGGTTTCCATCAATTTCTAACCTCTTTTTGTGGACCAGACACTTTCTCTTTTTCAGAGCAGGGGGTGCCTGGTTTGATGTTTGGGTCTCCTATTGACTTTCATTGTATTCGAGCACCTGAAGTATTTGGCCGAGCACTTGGATCTGCCGAGCATGCTCGCTCAACACTACTAATAAGCCCTTTTTTTTTTGTGCCACTAATACATGCCAAAAAGGGCTTTAGAATGGCAAATATATATTTTTTCTTTTTCCACTAATACTCACCACAAAAGGCTTTACAACAGATAACTGCATCGCTGAGCGTCAAATATATTTGTTCTTTTTTGCTAATACACACCACAAAAGGCTTTACAACAGATAACTGAACAGCTGAGCAGCAAATACTGTATATTTTTTTCTTTTTCCACTAATATATGCCACAAAAGGCTTAAGAACATATAACTGCACTGCTGAGTGGCAAATATTTTTTTTCTTTTTCCGCTAACACACGCCACAAAAGGCTTTAGAACAGATAACTGCACCGCTGAGCGGCAAATATATTTTACTTTTTCCACTAATACATGGCAGAAAATGCTTTAGAACATACGGTATAACTGCTGTAATTTTAGCACCTCACCACACAACGACTAATAAACTTTTTTTTCCCCTACTAATACCAGCCAAAAACTGATTTAGAACATATAACTGCACTGCACAAGGGCAAATAAGATTTTGAAGTATTTCCTTGTAATAAACCCTGTTAATGCCTGTTTCATGGCATTATGGGTGATCCCGACTTCCCAGAGTTTCTTTCTCAATGTCTTCACGTGTGCAACAGCCATTTTAGGAAAAAATTTGATTTGTTGATAAGAATCGCGAGGATATTCGGCGAGAATCAAATTTTTCATAGTCAGCTTTGATTCGCTCTTCTCTAATGCTAACCCATATAGAAATCTAAGCCGCTTCAGAATTTTTTTTGGGTGAAGAGTTTAGTGAAATTTACTGCCAAACATGAATAGAAATAAAAAATCCTCATCCTTTTAAAATTTAACATCTGTAGGACATCAATTAGAAAATTGATTTAGCTGTGGACCTCAAATTGCAGTCCGCTATGCATGGGCACCGTCCGTGGGGAAGTCGCATGGGGATCGCAGACCCATTCAGTTGATTGGGTCCGCGATCCGTCCATTCTGCAAAAAGATAGAGCAAGTTCTATCTTTTTGCGGTGCGGAAGCACGGAATGGAACCCCAGAAAGCACTCCGTAGTGCTTCTGTAGTGTTCTGTTCTGTGCTTCCGTTCCACATCTCCGGATTTGCGGACCCATTGAAGTGAATGGATGCGGAATGCACACGGAACGGTGCCTGTGTATTGCGGATCCGCAAATGTGGCCTGCATTACTACAATGAGCAGAACGCGTTCGTTTGAATGAGCCCTTAGTAACAGAGACACAGAAGACTACTCACAGGAAATGGGGGCATGTCAGAGTTACATAGCTGAAATCCTGAGCCTGATAAAAAGAACTGCTTCTGCATTGCTTGTAAATTCTTAGAAGCCTCCTGCTTTTCTTTAAGTGTCATCTCATTTTTATCTGTTCTGTGAGTTTCAGAGCTGGAAACAAACATACTGGGAAGTTAGGGAAATTACGTCACAGCAGAACAGTGCTAGCATATTCCATTGAAGGGAAGCACCCCTTCTTTTGAGAGAAATCTATATAGCTATGCAGCTGAAGAGGGGACTAATTAGTAGGGATGAGCAAACCCGAACTGTATAGTTCGGGTTCGTACCGAATTTTGGGGTGTCCGTGATGTTCGTCGCTTTCTTGGCGCTTTTTGAAAGGCTGCAAAGCAGCCAATCAACAAGCGTCATACTACTTGCCCCAAAAGGCCGTCACAGCCATGCCTACTATTGGCATGGCTGTGATTGGCCAGAGCACCATGTGACCCAGCCTCTATTTAAGCTGGAGTCACATAGCGCCGCCCGTCAGTCTGCTCTGATTAGCGTAGGGAGAGGTTGCAGCTGCGACAGTAGGGCGAGATTAGGCAGATTAACTCCTCCAAAAGACTCCATCCATTGATCGATCTGCAGCTGTGGATGATTGAACTGCTGCTATTGAATTGCTCACTGTTTTTAGGCTGCCCAGAGCGTTTTTCAGACACTTTTTTCTGGGGTGATCGGCGGCCATTTTGTGTCTTGTGTTGCGCCAGCACAAGCTGCCACCAAGTGCATTTAACCCTTAATGGTGTGGTTGTTTTTTGGCTAAAGCTTACATCAGGGTCAAGCTGTCACACCAAGTGCATTTAACCAGCAATAGTCTGTTTATTTTTTGGACATATACTACATCAGGGGCAAGCTGTCACCAAGTGCATTTAGCCCTCAATGGTGTGGTTGTTTTTTGGCTAAAGCCTACATCAGGGTCAAGCTGTCACACCAAGTGCATTTAACCAGCAATAGTCTGTTTATTTTTTGGCCATATACTACATCAGGGGCAAGCTGTCACCAAGTACATTTAACCCTCAATGGTGTGGTTGTTTTTTGGCTAAATCCTACATCAGGGTGAAGCTGTCACACCAAGTGCATTTAACCAGCAATAGTCTGTTTATTTTTTGGCCATATACTACATCAGGGGCAAGCTGCGCCTGTCACCAAGTGCATTTAACCCTCAGTAGTGTGGTTGGTCAAGCTGTCACACCAAGTGCATTTAACCAGCAATAGTCTGTTTATTTTTTGGCCATATACTACATCAGGGGCAAGCTGCGCCTGTCACCAAGTGCATTTAACCCTCAGTAGTGTGGTTGGTCAAGCTGTCACACCAAGTGCATTTAACCAGCAATAGTCTGTTTATTTTTTGGCAATATACTACATCAGGGGCAAGCTGCGCCTGTCACCAAGTGCATTTAACCCTCAGTAGTGTGGTTGGTCAAGCTGTCACACCAAGTGCATTCAACCATCAATAGTGTGGTTATTTTTTGGCCATATCCCATTTTAATTCTGTCAGTAAACGTATACCTGTCACCCAGCGCCTAAATACTAGGCCTCAAGTTTATATCCAGCTAAATCTGTCGTTACTGGTGTGGCTGGGCAAGTTATTTAGTGTCCGTCAAAGCACATTTTTTGTTCTGGGTTGAAATACAATTCCCAATTTAGCAATTTCCTAATTTAGTGGTTTCTGCTGTATCAGGCCTACTTTAAATACATCCCTAAAAGGGTATATCAGATTCAAGGGGCACATAGGGTCATTCTGAATAACTTCACACACACACTACTGTGCATTTCCAAGTCTAATTCTGTCAGTAAATCTATACCTGTCACCCAGCGCCTAAATACTAGGCCTCAAATTTATATCCAGCTAAATCTGTCGTTACTGCTGTACTGTTGTGGCTGGGCAAGTTATTTAATGTCCGTCAAATCACATTTTTTGTTCTGGGTTGAAATACAATTCCCAATTTAGCAATTTCCTAATTTAGTGGTTTCTGCTGTATCAGGCCTACTTTAAATACATCTAAAAGGGTATATCAGAATCAAGGTGCTGATAGGGTAATTCTCAATAACTTCACACACACGCTACTGTGCATATCCCAGTCTAATTCTGTCCGTAAAACGTATACCTGTCACCCAGCGCCTAAATACTAGGCCTCAAATTCATAGTCAGCTAAATCTGTGGTTACTGCTGTGCCTGTATTAGTGTAATACAGTACCTAAATAGATAGCCAGAGAGTGTTAGGTGTCTGTAAAAAAAGGCCTGAATTTGAATTCAATACATTGGGCCAAATAATATTTTTGTTGTTGTGGTGAACGATAACAATGAGAAAACATCTAGTAAGGGACGCGGACGTGGACATGGTCGTGGTGGTGTTAGTGGACCCTCTGGTGCTGGGAGAGGACGTGGCCGTTCTGCCACATCCACACGTCCTAGTGTACCAACTACCTCAGGTCCCAGTAGCCGCCAGAATTTACAGCGATATATGGTGGGGCCCAATGCCGTTTTAAGGATGGTAAGGCCTGAGCAGGTACAGGCATTAGTCAATTGGGTGGCCGACAGTGGATCCAGCACGTTCACATTATCTCCCAACCAGTCTTCTGCAGAAAGCGCACAGATGGCGCCTGAAAACCAACCCCATCAGTCTGTCACATCACCCCCATGCATATCAGGGAAACTGTCTGAGCCTCAAGTTATGCAGCAGTCTCTTATGCTGTTTGAAGACTCTGCTGGCAGGGTTTCCCAAGGGCATCCACCTAGCCCTTCCCCAGCGGTGGAAGACATAGAATGCACTGACGCACAACCACTTATGTTTCCTGATGATGAGGACATGGGAATACCACCTCAGCAAGTCTCTGATGATGACGAAACACAGGTGCCAACTGCTGCGTCTTTCTGCAGTGTGCAGACTGAACAGGAGGTCAGGGATACAGACTGGGTGGAAGACGATGCAGGGGACGATGAGGTCCTAGACCCCACATGGAATGAAGGTCGTGCCACTGACTTTCACAGTTCGGAGGAAGAGGCAATGGTGAGACCGAGCCAACAGCGTAGCAAAAGAGGGAGCAGTGGGCAAAAGCAGAACACCCGCCGCCAAGAGACTCCGTCTGCTACTGACCGCCGCCATCTGGGACCGAGCACCCCAAAGGCAGCTTCAAGGAGTTCCCTGGCATGGCACTTCTTCAAACAATGTGCTGACGACAAGACCCGAGTGGTTTGCACGCTGTGCCATCAGAGCCTGAAGCGAGGCATTAACGTTCTGAACCTTAGCACAACCTGCATGACCAGGCACCTGCATGCAAAGCATGAACTGCAGTGGAGTAAACACCTTAAAAACAAGGAAGTCACTCAGGCTCCCCCTGCTACCTCTTCTGCTGCTGCCGCCTCGGCCTCTTCTGCTGCTGCCACCTCGGCCTCTTCCTCCGCCTCTGGAGGAAAGTTGGCACCTGCCGCCCAGCAAACAGGGGATGTACAACCAACACCACCACCACCTCCGTCACCAAGCATCTCAACCATGTCACACGGCAGCGTTCAGCTCTCCATCTCACAAACATTTGAGAGAAAGCGTAAATTCCCACCTAGCCACCCTCGATCCCTGGCCCTGAATGCCAGCATTTCTAAACTACTGGCCTATGAAATGCTGTCATTTAGGCTGGTGGACACAGACAGCTTCAAACAGCTCATGTCGCTTGCTGTCCCACAGTATGTTGTTCCTAGCCGGCAGTACTTCTCCAAGAGAGCCGTGCCTTCCCTGCACCACCAAGTATCTGATAAAATCAAGTGTGCACTCCGCAACGCCATCTGTGGCAAGGTCCACCTAACCACAGATACGTGGACCAGTAAGCACGGCCAGGGACGCTATATCTCCCCAACTGCACACTGGGTAAATGTAGTGGCAGCTGGGCTCCAGGCGGAGAGCTGATTGGCGCACGTCCTTCCGCCGCCAAGGATCGCAGGGCAAAATTCTTTGCCTCCTGTTGCCACCTCCTCCTACTCAGCTTCCTCCTCCTCTCCTTCCACCTGCTCATCCAGTCAGCCACACACCTTCACCACCAACTTCAGCACAGCCCGGGTTAAACGTCAGCAGGCCATTCTGAAACTCATATGTTTGGGGGACAGGCCCCACACCGCACAGGAGTTGTGGCGGGGTATAGAACAACAGACCGATGAGTGGTTGCTGCCGGTGAGCCTCAAGCCCGGCCTGGTGGTGTGCGATAATGGGCGAAATCTCGTTGCAGCTCTGGGACTAGCCGGTTTGACGCACATCCCTTGCTTGGCGCATGTGATGAATTTGGTGGTGCAGAAGTTCATTCACAACTACCCCGACATGTCAGAGCTGCTGCATAAAGTGTGGGCCGTCTGTTCGCGCTTCCGGCGTTCACATCCTGCCGCTGCTCGCCTGTCTGCGCTACAGCGTAACTTAGGCCTTCCCGCTCACCGCCTCATATGCGACGTGCCCACCAGGTGGAACTCCACCTTGCACATGCTGGACAGACTGTGCGAGCAGCAGCAGGCCATAGTGGAGTTTCAGCTGCAGCACGCACGGGTCAGTCGCACTACGGAACAGCACCACCTCACCACCAATGACTGGGCCTCCATGCGAGACCTGTGTGCCCTGTTGCGCTGTTTCGAGTACTCCACCAACATGGCCAGTGGCGATGACGCCGTTATCAGCGTTACAATACCACTTCTATGTCTCCTTGAGAAAACACTTAGGGCGATGATGGAAGAGGAGGTGGCCCAGGAGGAGGAGGAGGAGGAGGAAGAGGGGTCATTTTTAGCACTTTCTGGCCAGTCTCTTCGAAGTGACTCAGAGGGAGGTTTTTTGCAACAGCAGAGGCCAGGTACAAATGTGGCCAGCCAGGGCCCACTACTGGAGGACGAGGATGATGAGGAGGAGGTGGAGGAGGATGAGGATGAAGCATGGTCACAGCAGGGTGGCACCAACGCAGCTCGGGCCCATCACTGGTGCGTAGGCTGGGGGGAAAGGCAGGACGATGACGATACGCCTCCCACAGAGGACAGCTTGTCCTTACCCCTGGGCAGCCTGGCACACATTAGCGACTACATGCTGCAGTGCCTGCGCAATGACAGCAGAGTTGCCCACATTTTAACGTGTGCGGACTACTGGGTTGCCACCCTGCTGGATCCACGGTACAAAGACAATGTGCCCACCTTACTTCCTGCACTGGAGCGTGATAGGAAGATGCGCGAGTACAAGCGCACGTTGGTAGACGCGCTACTGAGAGCATTCCCAAATGTCACATGGGAACAAGTGGAAGCCCAAGGCCAAGGCAGAGGAGGAGCAAGAGGTCGCCAAGGCAGCTGTGTCACGGCCAGCTCCTCTGAGGGCAGGGTTAGCATGGCAGAGATGTGGAAAAGTTTTGTCAACACGCCACAGCTAACTGCACCACCACCTGATACGCAACGTGTTAGCAGGAGGCAACATTTCACTAACATGGTGGAACAGTACGTATGCACACCCCTCCACGTACTGACTGATGGTTCGGCCCTATTCAACTTCTGGGTCTCTAAATTGTCCACGTCGCCAGAACTAGCCTTTTATGCCTTGGAGGTGCTGGCTTGCCCGGCCCGGCGGCCATCGTTATGTCTGAACGTGTATTCAGCACGGCAGGGGGCGTCATTACAGACAAACGCAGCCGCCTGTCTACAGCCAATGTGGACAAGCTGACGTTCATAAAAATGAACCAGGCATGGATCCCACAGGACCTGTCCATCCCTTGTGCAGATTAGACATTAACTACCTTCCCTTAACCATATATTATTGTACTCCAGGGCACTTCCTCATTCAAACCTATTTTTATTTTCATTTTACCATTATATTGCGAGGCTACCCAAAGTTGAATGAACCTCTCCTCTGTCTGGGTGCCGGGGCCTAAATATATGCCAATGGACTGTTCCAATATTGGGTGACGTGAAGCCACATTCTCTGCTATGACATGAAGACTAATTCTCTGCTGACATGAAGCCAGATTGTCTGTTACGGGACCTCTCTCCTCTGCCTGGGTGCTGGGCCTAAATATATGACAATGGACTGTTGCAGTGGTGGCTGACGTGAAGCCTGATTCTCTGCTATGACATGCAGACTAATTCTCTGCTGACATGAGGACAGATTCTCTGTTACGGGACCTCTCTCCTCTGCCTGTATGCTGGTCCTAAATATATTCCAATGGACTGTTCCAATATTGGGTGACGTGAAGCCTGATTCTCTGCTATGACATGCAGACTGATTCTCTGCTGACATGAAGCCAGATCCTCTGTTACGGGACCTCTCTCCTCTGCCTGGGTGCTGGGCCTAAATATATGACAATGGACTGTTGCACTGGTGGCTGACGTGAAGCCTGATTCTCTGCTATGACATGCAAACTGATTCTCTGCTGACATAAAGACAGATTCTCTGTTACGGGATCTCTCTCCTCTGCCTGGGTGCCTGGGCCTAAATATATGCCAATGGACTGTTTCAATGTTGGGTGACGTGAAGCCTGATTCTCTGCTATGACATGCAGACTGATTCTCTGCTGACATGAAGCCAGATTGTCTGTTACGGGACCTCTCTCCTCTGCCTGGGTGCTGGGCCTAAATATATGCCAATGGACTGTTGCAGTGGTGGCTGACGTGAAGCCTGATTCTCTGCTATGACATGCAGACTGATTCTCTGCTGACATGAAGACAGATTCTCTGTTATGGGACCTCTCTCCTCTGCTTGGGTACCAGGGCCTAAATATCTGAGAATGGACTGTTCCAGTGGTGGGTGACGTGAAGCCAGATTCTCTGCTATGGGACCTCTCTCCAATTGATATTGGTTAATTTTTATTTATTTTATTTTTATTTTAATACATTTCCCTATCCACATTTGTTTGGATTTACCTACATGTTGCTGCCTTTTGCAGCCCTCTAGCCCTTTCCTGGGCTGTTTTACAGCCTTTTTAGTGCCAAAAAGTTCGGGTCCCCATTGACTTCAATGGGGTTCGGGTTCGGGACGAAGTTCGGATCGGGTTCGGATCCCGAACCCGAACATTTCAGGGAAGTTCGGCCGAACTTCTCGAGCCCGAACATCCAGGTGTCTGCTCAACTCTACTAATTAGGCTTAAAAAGACATTAGTTAAGCCCAAAAAGACCTTCACATTTATGATTGTACAAAGAAGCACAGCCATTATGCAAACTTAAAAAAAAAAAAAAAAAAAATACTTAGTTACCTTTTAAGTTCTAAAAACTTTTGTTACACATATTACTGTATAATCCAAAATGAATGTTCCAAATTTGATCAATATTGCTTAAAAGCCAGTTTTAGGATTAATTCTTTAGTATGGCTATTCCATATATCTCTTTACTAATCTTAAAATACCAGCCAGATGAAGCCTTCACTCCATCTATGCAGGGTTACTAATTCTAGGCTGCATACAATAAAATGGACAGGTTGCTCTTAGCAATCTCTAATGATGCCCAACTTTCTGAGACTAGAGAGCTAAAATGGAGATAGAGACTGATTTTACCAATAAGACATATTCTCACTCTCTTTATAACAATTTGAAACATTTGTATGTTTAAAGCTTTGAAAATACCCCTGTAACTTAAAAGAGGAAAATAGGCTTCTCCCTCACTGGGATGTTATACCTACCTCTGGATCAACTTGCAGCATAACAGGTGGAACTGGATGGGTGAATGTCTTTTTTTGGCCTAATAAACTATTACTATGTAATGTTCACTCAAAAGAGACTAAGTTGGTGAATGTCGGTAAATAAGAATAACAATTGATTTTGCTTTTGAAGCAGCAGAGGGAAAGTAGTCACTCCAGATTTGAGGCAATTGTAATATAAATAGATTGTGTATGTAGAAAAGACTAGACAGAAGAAAAGATAGAGTACTGCACAGAAGATTGTTAGAGGCAATGCCAGGTGCATAGGTTAATCAAGAATTCTACTATTGTAGAGACAAATTTAATTAATGTTTGCTTTGAATTAGGTGTAGTATTGGCCTTGGCCAGGCTATTATGGTAAGGCATTATGTAAAGTGGTTATTACTACACAGGATTAACACTGTGAAAATGTATTTTAGAATTTGAAATTTGGAACTTATTCATAGAATCATTTCAACTGATGAGACATGGTAAATAAATCTGTTTTTTGGAAATTATTTTGGTTTCAGTTATACATCTATAAAGTTTTTCCCCCAATCTAATGGTCACTTTACATTATCTATATCATCTGCGCTGCATACTGTGCATAGAACAGGGCATTCTTGGTTGTGGCAGTATGTGGTCCATTAATATATTTGTACAATGTTAAATGTAGATCTTATAAAGGAAAGAGGTTCTTGGCAATAACCAAAGACAATTACCTTTCCCAACTGGTTCAGGACCTGACTGCAGGGATGAACAAACTGGACTTAGCACTAACCAATAGACCTGGCAGAGCAACAGAAGTGCAGGTTTGGGGGCACATGGGAACTATTGACCATAAAATAATAACCTTCCAATTGTCATTCAAAAGAGTGTTTTTACAGGGAGGTAGAAAAATATTGAACATCAAAAAATTTGACCAGCTAAGAGAGGCCATTGGCCTCACTAACTTGGACAATGTCCTCAAAAGTATAAATGCAGCCACAAAATGGAATATTCTTAAAACCATGCTAAAATCTATTTTTGAGCGGTACATACATTATGGGTATTATAGAGTAAGGAGCAAAAAAACAAAAAAAAATGAGGATAAATAGAAAAGTAAAGAAAGCAATAAATGAAGCATTAAAGAACAACTGTAAGGGGAAAAAAAAATACAATATGTAAAAGACAAATAAAAACAGACAAACTAAAGAGAGATTCATTGCCAAAGAGTAAAACTAACCCTAAAATGTTATTTAATTATATAAATGGTAAAAAGTATAAATCTGAAGGTGTTGGCCTTTTACGGAGTGATGACAGGGAATTGTTGAGAGTGATGAGGAGAAATAAAAGCTATTAAATATTTTTTTCTCCAATGTATTCATGGAGGAAAATAAACTGTTAGATGAAATGCAGAATGTAAAAGTAAATTCCCCAGTAAAAGTGGCCTGTCTCAAGCAGGAAGAATTACAGTGGCGTTGTAAAAAGATTAAAATAGACAAATCGCTGGAAACAGATGGCATACACCTCGTATCCTAAGATAATTAAGTGATGTGATAGATAGACCCTTATTTCTGATATTTAAGCATTCTATACTTACAGGGAGTGTTCCACAGGGTTGGCGCGTAGCAAATGTGGTGCCAATATTCAAAAAAGGTCTAAAAATAGAGCACGGAAACTATAGGCCAGTAAGTTTAACTTACAGTTGTGTTCAAAATTATTCAACCCCCACTGAAATTGAGTGTTTTGGCCAGTTTGACATTGATTTTGATCATTTCAGTCATCTTGTTTACAATTAAATCAAAGAGGCACTTGTAAGTCAGACAAATATAACATAACATTTATAATGAAATAACCACAAATGTATTTTCTGTGCTCACATCATTATCAGTTTTATTCAACCCCCAAGTGACATTCAATCTTAGTACTTAGTACAACATCCTTTTCCAGTTATAACAGCTTTTAAACGTGAAACATAGCTTGACACAAGTGTCTTGCAGCGATCTACGGGTATCTTCGCCCATTCTTCATTGGCAAAAGCCTCCAGTTCAGTCACATTCTTAGGCTTGTGCACTGCAACTGCTTTCCACCAGAGGTTAAGTCCCACCAGAGGTTCTCAATCGGATTTAAGTGTGGTGACTGTGATGGCCACTTCAAAATGTCCCAGCCTTTAATCTGCAACCATGCTCTAGTGGACTTGGAGGTATGCTTGGGATCATTGTCCTGCATAAAGGTCCAACGTCTCCCAAGCCTCAGGTTTGTGACGGACTGCATCACATTTTCATCCAATATCTCCTGGTACTGAAGAGAATTCATGGTACCTTGCACACGCTGAAGCTTCCCTGTACCTGTAGAAGCAAAACAGCCCCAAAGCATGATTGACCCCCCCCCCCCCCGCCATGCTTCACAGTAGGTAAGGTGTTTTTTTCTTCATAGGCCTTGTTCTTCCTCCTCCATGGGCCCAAACAGTTCAAATTTTGTTTCATCAGTCCACAGAACACTATCCCAAAACTTTTGTGGTTTTTCCACATGACTTTTGGCATACTGCAGTCGACTCTTCTTATTCTTTGGAGACAGCAAGGGGGTGCGCCTGAGAGTTCTGGCATTTCCTGGGGCGGTCCGCATGTGAGCCAGTTTCTTTGCAGCACTTGATGGTTTTTGTGACTGCACTTGGGGACACTTTCAAAGTTTTCCCAATTTTTCGGACTGACTGACCTTCATTTCTTAGAGTAATGATGGCCACTCGTTTTTCTTTACTTAGCTGCTTTTTTCTTGCCATAATACAAATTCTAACAGTCTATTCAGTAGGACTATCAGCTGTGTATCCACCTGACTTCTCCACATCACAACTAATGGTCCCAACTCCATTTATAAGGCAAGAAATCCCACTTATTAAACCTGACAGGGCACACCTGTGAAGTGAAAACCATTTCAGGTGACTACCTCTTGAAGCTCATCAAGAGAATGCTAAGAGTATGCAAAGCAGCAATCAAAGCAAAAGGTGGCTACTTTGAAAAACCTAGAATGACATATTTTCAGTTGTTTCACACTTTTTTGTTATGTATATAATTTCACATGTGTTAATTCATAGTTTTGAGGCCTTCAGTGTAAAACTACAATTTTCATAGTCATGAAAATAAAGAAAACTCTTTGAATTAGAAGGTGTGTCCAAACTTTTGGTCTGTACTGTAGGTAAAGGCCTGCTGGTGAGATGACTGTATTAAAAATTTTATGCAAGGGCCTGCTGGTGAGCTGACCCTGTAAGAATTTTTTGGGGTGGGCCTATAGGTAAGCTAATCCTGTAAAAGATTTTAGGTCAGGCCTATAGGTGAGCTGAACCTGTAAAAGATTTTAGGTGCAGGCCTGCTGGCGAGCTGACCCTGTAAAAGATTGTAGGTGAAGGCCTGCTGTTTAGCTGACCCTGTAAAAAATTATATTTGAGGGCCTGCCGGTGAGATGACCCTCTAAAACAGGCATCCTCAAACTGCGGCCCTCCAGCTGTTGCAAAACTACAACTCTAAGCATGCCCGAACAGCCTACAGGTATCAGCCTACAGCAGGGCATTGTTGGGTTTGTATTTTTACAACAGCTGGAGGGCCGCAGTTTGAGGATGCCTGCTCTAAAAGGTTGTAGGTGAGGGACTGCAGGTCAGCTGATCCTCTAAATTATTATATGTGGGGGGTCTTCAGGTAAGCTGACCCTGTTTGTCAGTCTGTGTAGGAGCTCTGCTCCCTGTCTGTATGTAAAAGTCTGTGTGAGCCACCCTTCTTTGTTATATTGTTTCCCTTGCTCTGTCTTTGTGTCCCCTCCGGCGTGTTGGTGTTTTCCCTCTCCCACCTAGTGTATGTTGTTATAGTGTGGGCCTTGTTTGGAGGTTATTGTGTTGTGGTGTGTTTCTTCCGAAAGGGGGTTGCTTTCCCGGAGGGGTTCAAGCAAACATCTAGACAGTGCGTTTCCAGTCCATCTCATCGTAGGCAGGTAAGTTCTGGTAACCTAGGTTGTCTGTTGCCTTTTGTTACTTACCTGTCGTTTGGCTGTGAACTCTGTCTAGTTGGTGGCCAGCTGCTGGGATTCTGGAGACACCATGCATCCATTGTGTAGGATGAATGGGTGGTCTCTGCCCTGTCTTCAGGCTTAGGGCAAGCAGGAATACCTAGGGTTCTAGGTTGGTGAGCATGAGCCCCCTTATCTTCTGAGGCGGCTCATGCATTAGGAGTTTAGGGAGATCTTCAGGGTCACATTAGGAGGTGACCTGCTCCCTGTTCCCTGCTATCCAGCATAGCAGCGACTGATATTATACGGTGGGGGATTTCCCCCACTCCCCGCCGTGACACTCGCCCTGTAAAATATTATATGCAAGAGCCTGCTGGTGAGCTGGCCCTCTAAAAAATTATATAAAAAAACTTCTACTGGGGAGGAGGGGGGGGGGAGCAGTTTAACACTGACCCTAATATGCCCTGTCCGGACTAGTATGCCCTAATGACTTCCTAATACAGAGTGATCGCCCCATCCAGAACCTTTCCCAATTAAAGAGGCCCTGGGCGTCCCTACCTAGGGAAAACCCCCAAGAGTTTGGAGTCATTCTGTTTATTTACCCCATATATTTGGTCTGATAAGAGGGTAATTATTGTTTTTGGTTGGTTTGTTGCATGATGTTTTGGTGTGTGCCCACTATTCTTTATCTGTTAAGTGTATTTGTGATAGATACCTATACCTTTTAACAATAATTAGTCACTGTAGCATTCAGGGACCGGCTGAGCAGTTAGTCCTTTTTGTCACGAGAGACATGTATAGATTTTTTTAAAGTCTGATACCGACTGCAGGGAATCGGGAAGGTGATCATGACTTATTTTATTATTTTACACTATACTGATCCCTTTTTTTATGTAGTCATCTAAACAACATCTTTAACCAATACATAAGGATACATAAACAGCATAACCTTTGAGTGCATGCTCTGTGCCTCAGATGACCAGCCACTTTCTCTATATAATATTGATTTTCTATTTCTGACATAACTATCAGATGCCATTTCCCAATTGAAAAATGACACACTGATACACACTGCGAGGATATTGGCAAAGCACTGGGTTTTACTCCAGAAAAGAACAGGTTGTTCTCTTACACCCATTTCTACATAGATGATAGTTACAAATCACTGGCAAACAGGAATATTGCCTGTTTGTAGTTGAATATTTATCTGCTTCATCATCTCTTCTACACTATATTTGACTATCGTAGCACGTATCACTGCGAAGCAAAAATATTGCCATAAATCATTTACTGGTCATGGTTTGTGCAGCATCAGTAAAATAATATAGCATATTTGCAGTATCTTCAGTATGAATTATTGCAGACATACTTTCTTGTCTGTTGCTTTCATTTCTAAAGGTATTTTAAAACTTTGGTTCACGTCTATCTGTAGGAAAAGGATGATAAAACAGGCAATGAAGTCACTGTGCTTTTAACAAGCTTGTTCATCAATAGCTGAACTCGGGAAGTCTTTGATACACATCACAACGCTCTGTGTATTCAATTTAAACTTCAAATAATTCTACTACTCTAATGTGCTCTCACTTTTTTATTTCATGTCCAAGCTTTAGATTGAATTGGACAAAAAGTTGGCTGGTTAGGTTGGAAAACTGCAAAGTTTGTTCCAAAAGCTAAAGACATTTTGTGACAAACAGAATATATTAATTAATTGCCTTAGGGAATCCAAGTAAGGTCTAATTGCAAATCTTTATGAATATGTACAATGTTTTAACTTGAATCAGCTTTTATTTGCGCTTGTTGCTATAGCTCATTAGGGTTATTGTAGTATTCCCCTTCCTTCAAATAGAATCATTGAGAATATATTATACAGTTGCAAGAAAATGTATGTGAACCCTTTGGAATTATTTGGATTTCTGCACAAATTGGTCATAAAATGTGATCTGAGCTTCATCTAAGTCACAACAATAGACAACCACAGTCTGCTTAAACTAATAACACACAAATAATTAAATGTTACCATGTTTTTATTGAACATACTATGTAAACATTCACAGTGCAGGTGGGAAAAGTATGTGAACCCCTAGACTAATGACATCTCCAATAACTAATTGGAGTGAGGTGTCAGCCAACTGGGGTCCAATCAATGAGAAGAGATTGGAGGTGTTGGTTACAGCTGCCCTGCCCTATAAAAAACACACACCAGTTCTGGGTTTGCTTTTGACAAGAAGCATTGCCTGATGTGAATGATGCCTCGCACAAAAGAGCTCTCAGAAGACCTACAATTAAGAATTGTTGACTTGCATAAAGCTGGAAAGGGTTATAAAAGTATCTCCAAAAGCCTTACTGTTCATCAGTCCATGGTAAGACAAATTGTCTATACATGGAGAAAGTTCAGCACTGCTGCTACTCTCCCTAGGAGTGTCCGTCCTGTATAGATGACTGCTATAGCACAGCGCAGACTGCTCAATGAGGTGAAGAACAATCCTAGAGTGTCAGCTAAAGACTTACAAAAGTCTCTGGCATATGCTAACATCCCTGTTAGCGAATCTACGATACGTAAAACATTAAACAAGAATGGATTTCATGGGAGGATACCAAAGAGAAAGCCACTGCTGTCCAAAAAAGGAGGTTAAATCAGTTATTGTCATGGTCTTACCTCCTTGCTGTTCCCTTCGTTTGACATGTGCTGGCGGCCATCTTGGTTTCTGGGTTTTCTTGTAGCCTCCCACCCTGCGGCTCCTCCTTCCCACTGGGAGGAGCTGGATGCCCAGCTCATATATATAGGAGGTCTGTGGCTTCAGTTCCTTGCTTGGTCCTCCTGTGTTCACATGCTTCCAAGACTGCTGCTGCTTCTGGTTCCTGATCCTGGCCTCGTCTGACTACCCCGTTGGTTCCTGATTCCGGCTTCGTCTGACTACCCCGTTGGTTCCTGATTCCGGCTTCGTCTGACTACCCCGTTGGTTCCTGTTCCTGGCTTCGTCTGACTACCCTTCTGGTTCCTGACCTCTGTCTCCGCAAGACCCTGCTTCGGTTTAGCCATCCGTTCGGACTTTGCTTACGGCTTGCTCTTCAATAAAACCTTCTTATTTTCCACTTATCTCTTGTTGTACGTCTGGTTCATGGTTCCTTGACATTAGGACCAAGCCATGAATTCTGACGGTACAGGGCCATCCTCGCTACCTACGCTGGTTGCCAGACTTGATCAGCAGGATCACCTGTTGGGTCGGTTCGCTGTGGCGTTGCAAACCCTGCTTGAACGCACGGCTCATTTAGCTTCCGTTGCCGATGGGTCGGTTGTCGCTCCTGGGCCCGCTCCTACTGCCGCTCCGGTTGTTGCGCCAGAGTCTACCCTGACACCTGTTGCTGCGCCTGTGGTGTTTCAGGGTATGACCGGTTCTGCCCCCCTTCCACAGCGCTTTGGGGGAGAGCCAACTCAGTGCCGAGGTTTCCTTAACCAGGTGGGCATTTACTTCGAGTTGCTGCCACATGCCTTTCCTACTGAGAGATCAAGGGTGGGCTTCTTGATCTCGCTGCTCTCGGACAAGGCCTTGGCCTGGGCCAGCCCTTTATGGGAGAACAACAATCCGGTGGTTGCCGAGTTTTCCGGTTTTGTTGCTTCTCTTCGGAAGGTATTCGATGTGCCGGCTCATGCTGCCTCTGCTGCGAAGCTCCTTATGTCCATCAGACAGGGTTCACGATCCGTAGCTGAATACGCCATTGAGTTTCGTACCCTGGCAGCAGAGGTGGGCTGGAATAATGAGGCTCTGGTCGCTGCTTTCTCTCATGGTCTCTCGGATGCCTTGAAGGATGAGGTTGCAGCTAAGGACCTACCAGTGGAGCTCGAGTCTCTTATTTCTTTCCTGATTTTGATTGACACCAGACTCAGGGAGAGACCTTCCTTTAAGGAGAGCCTGCGGAGGTCTCCTAACAGATTGGCGCCTACGTTTGCTGTCCCACCCGTGCCTCCCTCTCCTCCCACGCCTCCTGGGGATGACTTGTCTGGGGGTGAACCCATGCAGCGGGGGTTTGCTCGCCTGTCTGAGGGGGAGAGGGTACTCCGGAGACGCGAGGGCCGATGCATGTACTGTGGTCTCGGTGGGCATTTTCGGTTGGCATGTCCGAACCGTCCGGGAGAACGCTCGCACCTGAGGTCCTGTCGGGGGCAGATCTTGGGTGGAGTCTCCTCGTCCCCGGTTTCCCGTGTTGACAAACCACTGATCACGGTTGTCCTTTCCTGGGTCGGGGGCTCGGTGACGACCCAGGCGTTGGTGGACTCTGGTGCTGGTGGTTTGTTCATTGATAGAGTGTTTGTTGCCGCCAATTCCATTCCTCTGCAGCCTCGAGGTTCCCCACTGGCTCTTGAGGCGATAGACGGCAGACCCCTTCTGCCGCCACACGTGACTCATGAGACCCTTCCAGTGGGGATAGCCATTGGTGCCGTTCACAGAGAGTCGGTCTGTCTCCAGGTTATTTCGTCTCCACACTACTCGGTGGTCTTGGGGTACCCCTGGCTTCAGAAGCATAATCCGACTTTCGATTGGAGATCGGTCGAGATCCTCTCGTGGTCACCGCAGTGTGGGGCTAGTTGCATCCAGGGGCCTGTCAAGTTGCTGTGTACTTCCTCGGACTCTCTGTTGCCTCCTGAATACGAAGAGTACCGGGATGTATTCGATAAGGTGCGCGCGGTTGCTCTACCTCCGCACCGCCCATACGATTGTGCCATAGAGTTACAATCCGGTGCCGTTCCTCCTCGTGGCAAAGTCTATCCACTGTCGGTAGCGGAGAATGAGGCCATGGAGGAGTACGTGAGGGAGGCGCTTTCACGCGGACACATTCGCAAATCCTCGTCCCCGGCAGGGGCTGGATTTTTCTTTGTGAAAAAGAAGGGCGGCGAGTTGAGGCCGTGCATCGATTACAGGGGTCTCAATCGCATCACGATCAAGAACGCTTACCCGATACCCTTGATTTCCGAGCTGTTCGATCGCCTCAAAGGGGCCACGGTCTTTACCAAACTCGACCTGAGGGCGGCATATAACCTGGTAAGGATCAAGGCGGGCGATGAGTGGAAGACCGCGTTTAACACCAGGACCGGTCATTATGAATCCTTGGTTATGCCCTTTGGGTTGTGCAATGCGCCCGCAGTCTTCCAGGAATTCATCAACGATGTTTTCCGTGACCTGTTGCAGCAGTGTGTGGTGGTCTATTTGGATGACATCTTGGTATATTCTGCATCCATGGAGGCCCACATTCTGGATGTCAGACGAGTGTTGCAACGCTTACGAGAGAACAAGCTGTTCGGTAAGCTTGAGAAATGCGAATTTCACCGATCCCAGGTAACCTTCTTAGGTTACATCATTTCCGCTGAGGGGTTCTCCATGGATCCTGAGAAGGTTTCGGCTGTCTTACAGTGGCCCCAGCCCAGTGGGCTTCGTGCCCTGCAGCGCTTTTTGGGCTTCGCCAATTATTATCGGAAGTTCATCAGGGACTTTTCCATGCTAGCCAAGCCTCTCACGGATCTGACCAGGAAGGGCAGTAATCCTCAGGTCTGGCCGCTCGAGGCCATCCGAGCTTTTGAGGCTCTAAAGTCCGCCTTTGTGTCGGCTCCGATTCTGTCGCATCCCAACCCTGGGTTGCCTTTTGTCCTCGAGGTGGACGCGTCTGAGACGGGAGTAGGCGCCCTCCTGTCTCAGCGTAGAACACCAGAGGGTACTCTGCTTCCTTGTGGGTTTTACTCCCGGAAACTGTCTTCCGCGGAGTGCAACTATCAGATTGGTGACAGGGAGTTATTGGCCATCGTGCAGGCCCTTAAAGAATGGAGGCACTTGCTCGAGGGCTCGGTGGTTCCGGTTCTCATCCTGACGGACCACAAGAATCTGACCTAACTCTCTGAGGCCAAGAGATTGACACCACGTCAGGCCAGATGGGCTCTGTTCTTGTCACGTTTTAATTACGTGGTCTCCTACCTACCCGGCTCCAAGAACATCAGAGCGGATGCCTTATCACGGCAGTACTCCGAGCTGTCCGGGGAGGAGTCGATTCCGACTACGGTCATACCCCCGAATCAGATCCTGGCCGCTATTCGCACCAGCCTGACTTCTCCTCTGGGTGAGCAGATTTTGGCGGCTCAATCTGGTGCTCCCTCTGGGAGACCCAACGGCAGATGTTTTGTGCCTGAGGAGTTGCGCACTCGGTTGTTGCGAACCTACCATAACTCCAAGGCCGCGGGGCACCCTGGAAAGAATCAGCTGTCCTGGGCGGTTTCACGTCTGTTCTGGTGGCCTTCTCTACGTTCCGACATCGCCGCATATGTAGCGGCATGCTCCGTTTGTGCCCAGAGTAAGTCCCCTCGGTACCTTCCGTTGGGCCTTTTGCAACCCATAGCCACCGGGGAGCGTCCATGGTCACACCTGGGGATGGATTTCATTGTGGACCTCCCTGCATCCCGAGGCCATACGGTCATTCTCATGATTGTGGATCGGTTTTCCAAAATGTGCCACTGTGTTCCTCTCAAGAAGTTACCCTCTGCACAAGAGTTGGCCTCGATTTTTGCCAGGGAGGTCTTCCGGTTGCACGGGTTGCCCAAGGAGATTGTGTCGGATCGGGGGAGTCAGTTTGTGTCCAGGTTCTGGCGCGCCTTTTGCTCCCAGTTGGGGATTCATCTCTCTTTCTCCTCGGCCTACCACCCTCAGTCCAATGGGGCCGCAGAACGATCCAATCAGGCCTTGGAGCAATTCCTTCGTTGCTATGTCTCCGATCACCAAGACAATTGGGTTGACCTCCTGCCTTGGGCTGAGTTTGCCAGGAACACGGCGGTGAACTCTTCCTCTGGGACGTCTCCCTTCATGGCCAATTATGGGTTCCAACCTGCCGTGTTACCGGAGGTATTCTCTCCCCAGGATATTCCGGCTGTGGAGGATCACCTTTCCGTCCTACGTCCTTCTTGGGTACAGATCCAGAGGTCCCTTGAGGTCTCTGCGCAGCGCCAGAAACTCCAGGCTGATCGCAGACGAGCGCCCGCTCCTTCCTACCAGGTCGGAGACCGCGTATGGTTGTCCACCCGCAACCTCAACCTTCGAGTGCCCACTCCCAAGCTGGCGCCTCGCTTTGTTGGTCCCTTCCGAGTGCTTCGCAGGGTAAACCCGGTAGCCTATGCCCTTGCGCTTCCTCCTGGCATGCGGATCTCCAACGTGTTTCATGTCTCCCTGTTGAAGCCACTGGTGTGTAATCGTTTCACTTCCTCGATTCCTCGGCCTCGTCCGGTCCAAGTGGGAAATCGTGAGGAGTATGAGGTGAGCAATATCCTGGACTCACGCCTGGTCCGCGGCCGGGTGCAGTTTTTGGTCCATTGGCGTGGTTATGGTCCAGAGGAGCGTTCCTGGGTTCCCTCCGCAGATGTCCATGCTCCTGTCTTGCTCCGAGCCTTCCACGCACGCTTCCCTCAGAAACCGTTCCTTACTCCGCGGAGGAGGGGCCCTTGAGGGGGAGGTACTGTCATGGTCTTACCTCCTTGCTGTTCCCTTCGTTTGACATGTGCTGGCGGCCATCTTGGTTTCTGGGTTTTCTTGTAGCCTCCCACCCTGCGGCTCCTCCTTCCCACTGGGAGGAGCTGGATGCCCAGCTCATATATATAGGAGGTCTGTGGCTTCAGTTCCTTGCTTGGTCCTCCTGTGTTCACATGCTTCCAAGACTGCTGCTGCTTCTGGTTCCTGATCCTGGCCTCGTCTGACTACCCCGTTGGTTCCTGATTCCGGCTTCGTCTGACTACCCCGTTGGTTCCTGATTCCGGCTTCGTCTGACTACCCCGTTGGTTCCTGTTCCTGGCTTCGTCTGACTACCCTTCTGGTTCCTGACCTCTGTCTCCGCAAGACCCTGCTTCGGTTTAGCCATCCGTTCGGACTTTGCTTACGGCTTGCTCTTCAATAAAACCTTCTTATTTTCCACTTATCTCTTGTTGTACGTCTGGTTCATGGTTCCTTGACAGTTATTAAATCCAAGGGTTCACATACTTTTTTCACCTGAACTGTGAATGTTTGCATGGTGTGTTCAATAAAAACATGGTGACATTTAATTCTTGTGTGTTATTAGTTTAAGAAGACTGTGATTGTCTATTGTTGTGACTTAGATGAAGATCAGATCACATTTTATGACCAATTTGTGCAGAAATCCATATCATTCCAAAGGGTTCACATAATTTTTCTTGCAACTGTAAATTGTCTGCAAACAAAATGGAAAATTGAATTAGGACCATACACATCCAAATAAAACATAGATATACCTTACTCCTAGCTACACATCCTACATATCCTGTATTGGACAGCTGCATACACTGTAGTCCACTTTTCTCTACAATTGCTACATCTACTAGTAATACATATACTTACTTGCTATCCTGCTGTACCATATGTACTGTATGACTCACTACCCGTACGGCATGTACCACATAGCTCACTGTCTGCACAATTTTATAGTGCTTAATTTGGTTAGGACTGCAGATGACATATTACAAAGTGATATACTTTTAATGAAGGGTATCATTTAGATATGTTTGCCAACTAGTACCAGTTACTGAAACATTTTTATTTATTTATTATATCTATTATGTTCTAAGTGTGATTTGCAAGCTGTGCAGAGATCACTATGCAGGAAGTGAGAGCAGGTGACACGTGACAACCACCTTGTGTCAAACATGCATCCTATATTATTTTTTAATCAACATCACTGCATGAGGTCTTGTTCTAGCAAGACAAGCTGTACTTTGTATTAAGGGCACACTTTGCCATACACATAAGTAAAGGGTAAATTTATATACAATTTTAATATAGATTAATTTCAGATAAAAAATTTAAATATTATGACCCTTTTACTTAGGGCTCTATTAGACTGCATGATTAGAATTAGAACACATTCAGTCTGCATTGGCCTTTGTAATAAGGCCACTGCAAATAAACATCAATGGATTTGTCATCATCCACCGGTGTTCACACTGCCCAAACTTCAGGCAGTGTAATTTACCTCTTAGACCAATTTACAGATTGTCACAACTACAGACTCACCAGATATGTGTAGAATATTTACAGTTTTTTTTCTTATGTTGAAGGGATTATCCGGCCTAGGAGTTGACAATGCCAATGGTGGAAACATGTCCGATTAAAAAGAACAACTCACCTGTCCACAGCCCTGTTCCCTTAAACACTGTGGCCAATCATTGTCCTTAGTGATCACATGTGCTATTCAGGCACATCCCTGGCATGCCTTTAGCCTTCTTAGGTCACTGATTGGCCATAGCTAGACAAGGGAATTGCAGGACTGTTGATAGGTGTGTATTTTATTTTATTTTTATTGAAATGGGGATTAAAGGGATAACTTAATATGACTGGAATATCCCTTGAAAGGTTATAATAACATTCTCTGCTAAACCTGTTATTAGGCTTTCTAATGGCTTATTCTTAAAGGGAACCTGTCACCAGTTTTATGGTGTACTAACTAAGGGCAACATAAATAAGTGACTGATTCTCTTACCAAAATGCTGGGTCACGTTCTTTAATTGACCCAGTCAATCTGCCAACATATTGTATTGAAAAGCTCCAGCTCATAATGATGAGTCCTAAATATTTATGAGCTCCCGACTCTCCCCGCCTACCTGCTGCTGAATGACAGTTATTTCCCATATGAATCAGAAGCAGGTGGGCAGGAGAGTAACCATCTGTCACACCAGTAAGTTAATACATCTAAGGCACTTTTTAGTAGTTAATGATTGTATATAATTAGTTAGATTATAATCAAATATCCACATGACAGGTTCCCTTTAAGGCTCTTTTCCTCCTGTTCTGAAAGCTATTTTTAATTGGGTTTATTTATTTATTTTAGCCCCTACAGGAGTGGGGCTGTAGAATAAGGTATCAAGGAGCCATCTGATAAAATGTAGTACAAAATGACAGGGAGCAGTTTTTTATTGCATTGTTGTATATGTAAAAACAGAAATGCAATCGCACTCTGCAAACCAGCACTCTGCCTCGCCTTTATGCTGGATGTTTAATAAGGCATTGGTGTACATTTTGGCCAAAGCGTAATAAGCCACTCACCACGTCAAGGTCGCCTTCACGAGTGGTCCCTAACACTAGTTCCTACCTGTTATGGGCCATGACAGCCACACAAAGTTCAGGGAGCGCAGGTACAGCATGCACGCCAAGCACACTCTGCTTTTAACCCTGTCCGGTTCCATTACAGCTTTCATCGGATCCAGGGATGCAAGTACCAACATGCATGCTGAGCCCACTATATACTTCTCCTGGAGCCAAATGGCTACTGGTAGGTACTATATAAGCAGACTCAGTTTTATACTGACTATAAAACCAGCCTCCAGGGCAGATTAACTGGTCAGGTGTGCATGACTGCTTGGAGATCGCCACGCCTCCAATATATACTACAAAGAAAAAATGTGGGGGGTTCAGCCCAAACAACCCAGTATGCAGGTGCACATTGCTATGGCGAAATACAGATACAAACGTAAAAACACAAATGCAATCACACTCTGCAAACCAGCACTCTGCCCTGCCTTTATGCTGGATGTTGAATAAGGCATTGGTGTACATTTTGGCCAAAGCGTAATAAGCCACTCACCACGTCAAGGTAGCCTTCATGAGTGGTCCCTAACACTAGTTCCTACCTGTTATGGGCCATGACAGCCACACAAAGTCCAGGGAGCGCAGGTACAGCATGCACGCCAAGCACACTCTGCTTTTAACCCTGTCCGGTGCCATTACAGCTTTCATCGGATCCAGGGATGCAAGTACCAACATGCATGCTGAGCCCACTATATACTTCTCCTGGAGCCAAATGGCTACTGGTAGGTGCTATATAAGCAGACTCAGTTTTATACTGTGTTAGGGACCACTCATGAAGGCGACCTTGACGTGGTGAGTGGCTTATTACGCTTTGGCCAAAATGTACACCAATGCCTTATTCAACATCCAGCATAAAGGCAGGGCAGAGTGCTGGTTTGCAGAGTGCGATTGCATTTGTGTTTTTACGTTTGTATCTGTATTTCGCCATAGCAATGTGCACCTGCATAGGGTTGTGCGGGCTAGACCCCCCACATTTTTTTCTTTGTAGTATATATTGGAGGTGTGGCGATCTCCATGCAGTCATGCACACCTGACCAGTTAATCTGCCCTGAAGGCTGGTTTTAAAGTCAGTATAAAACTGAGTCTGCTTATATAGCACCTACCAGTAGCCATTTGGCTCCAGGAGAATTATATAGTGGGCTCAGCATGCATGTTGGTACTTGCATCCCTGGATCCGATGAAAGCTGTAATGGCACCGGACGGGGTTAAAAGCAGAGTGTGCTTGGCGTGCATGCTGTACCTGCGCTACCTGGACTTTGTGTGGCTGTCATGGCCCATAACAGGTAGGAACTAGTGTTAGGGACCACTCATGAAGGCGACCTTGACGTGGTGAGTGGCTTATTACGCTTTGTCCACCAATGCCTTATTCAACGTCCAGCATAAAGGCAGGGCAGAGTGCTGGTTTGCAGAGTGCGATTGCATTTGTGTTTTTACGTTTGTATCTGTATTTCGCAATAGCAATGTGCACCTGCATACTGGGTTGTGCGGGTTGAACCCCCCACATTTTTTCATTGTTGTATATGTGTTACACAGTTGGTTTAGAAATACTAAATAAATGTATTAAGACCTGCCTTTTAGACACCAGTCTTAATAAAGCCCTAAGCTGGCGGATGATCCATCTCGTCCCTGCCCACAACCCGCCCACAATTTTAGACCTGGCGTGAGTGGGGCAAAGTTGCAGAGAGTGCCACAACTAACCATTGCACCACTATCTGCGCCTGAAATATGCCTAATTTAGACATATTTCAGCTTAGTAAATGACTCCCACTGTGTCAACCAAACAGGTTTGACTTAAGGCTAGTCTTAAGAGGTGTTATACTGGCAATTACCTGTTTTTCACACTTCACTGCAGGGGAACTACCAGGCTTCTACCCCCTTTAGTAGTCACTGGTTGACCGCTGAGCCTGAGGGGTCAAGAGATATAGGTGGGTAGTAATGAAGGATCAAACAGAATTGCATTCAGGGACTGGCTGAGGTCAGGGCAGGCATAGAATGTGCAAAAAAGTCCACGATCAGTGAAGGCATGTCACAGTCAATACACAGATCAGGAAAAGATCAGGTCAGACTGAAAAGGGTCAAATTTGGAAAACAGGCAGAAGTCAGAATACAAGTATACAAACAAAACTATGGCACCTATACAGGGAACTAGCAAGCTAGACAACCTATTGCTTAGGCACCCTCCCTATACAGAAACAAATGTTTCTGTATAGTGCCACTTAATTCTTCTTCTTCTTTGACCAGCTGATTAAGAAGGCCGCACATGCTCAGTTTCATCTTTCAACTGCCTCCTGAGCTGTGAGAGCATGGACATGTTCCCCTTGAGCTGTCAGCTTGATATAAATCTAGCAGAGTAATGAATGGGGAGATCTCTGGATCCATGTGAGGTACAGGGCTGAATCTATTTTTTTTTTTTTTTTTTTTTTAGAAAGAGACTGTCATGTACTGTATGATGTCTGATTTTTCATTTTTTACATCATTCATGGGATAACCCCTTTAAAGGAGCTATACACCTTTTTTTTTCTTCAGTACTAAATTGATTTTTTTATGTTAGGCCCAAATACATTGATGCCATATTTTACAAAAGCTTGAATGCCCCAGAAGAAATAGACCCATGAAAGTGTCTTTATTTGTATATGTCTCCTGTAATATGACATTTGTATTACTTGTAATGACTCTAAAGGAATGTCTGTGCAGTGTATTGATTGTGCTTACTTAGCTGCGCTTGAGTTTCATACTTCATTAAATATATATATATATATATATATATATATATATGTATAAGTACAGTATATACATATAACATACAGAGGTAAGACATGGAGTAACTGAAGAAAACAGATGCAAGCCTAAGAATATACAGGTAACATGTGGATATTGAGATGGCTGGATTTTATCCCAGTAAATAAAAGATATTGCCTACAATCCTTTTATATATTGATATGCTAGTTGCCAGGTGTCAAGGATTTGTACGATTCCCTCTGTCTCTGCTATCAAAAATGTTTAACTGCATCTTGCTTTTTTATTCTTCCCCTCTTTTGTAACCACTCTTATTTTTGAAAAACCTTCTGCTCATTAGCCTTTCCATCTACAACACAACATAAACACATAGCAAGAATTACAGTGTAATATAATCTGTTACCAGGAGAGCACACATACCAAGCTGTTAGGGCTCTTGATTGAAAAGTTGGTGTCTCAATAATCTATCCATAGAGAATAATAATATGTCACTGAAATGGAGTATCTCAAGTCTAAAAGCTGCCTCTATGGTTATCTCCCTCATCTAATTTATAAGTAGATTTCTAGGGGATGCTGTAAGCTGCTACAATTTTTTTTTGGTATTATTTCCTTTTTCTCTCTCATAGCATCTAACATTTAACAAATAAAATAAAAGTCAAGCTAAAGCAACATTTTTACTTACACTAGACTATAACTTTTTGGCGACAAATTTAGTATATTTTTACAGCAAAATTCAAAATAATGAATCTTCCTTAAAAGGAATCTATCTTTTTAAAGTTTACTTTGCAGAGAGAAGATGCTTTAAGTGGTCTCTTTTGTATTGAAGTGAGTAAACCTATTAAACTGCAAATACATCAGAACTAGTAATAATCGAGCATGCTTGGCCGACCACCTGTTCGGCTCGAGCATCTAGATGCTAGGCATATGGCGGTGCTCGGCCGAGTACCGCATGTGCTCGAGCGCCAAGGTTGAGTCTCCTCCCAGCACATTTCTAGTGCAGGTAAGAACTACCCTCACTGTAATTCCGGTACCCATGTTGGCTACTGGCAATAGAGCGATTGGCTGGCCGGAATGAGTCATCGGGTGCTATATAGCACCTGATGACGCATGTTCGGCTCACTCGTAGTCAGGGAGAGCTGAGCATAGGAAGTGACAGAGAGTGTAGGGAGTGTAATTGAATATTTATTTGGTACCAAAACGTTTCAGAGACTTAAAAGTCATTGGAAGGACTAATGTGTGTAACATCAGCAATATACAGTCAGGTCCATAAATATTAGGACATCAACGCAATTCTAACATTTGTGGCTCTATACACCACCACAATGGATTTGAAATGAAACAAACAAGATGTGCTTTAACTGCAGACTGTCAGCTTTAATTTGAGGGTATTTACATCCAAATCAGGTGAACTGTGTAGGAATTACAACAGTTTGCATATGTGCCTCCCACTTGTTAAGGGACCAAAAGTAATGGGACAATTGGCTTCTCAGCTGTTCCATGGCCAGGTCTGTGTTATTCCCTCATTGTCTCAATTACAATGAGCAGATAAAAGGTCCAGAGTTAATTTCAAGTGTGCTATTTGCATTTGGAATCTGTTGCTGTCAACTCTCAAGATGAGATCCAAAGAGCTGTCACTATCAGTGAAGGAAGCCATCATTTGGCTGAAAAAACAAAACAAACCCATCAAAGACATAGCAAAAACATTAGGCGTGGCCAAAACAACTGTTTGGAACATTCTTAAAAAGAAGGAACACATCGGTGAGCTCAGCAACACCAAAAGACCCTGAAGACCACGGAAAACAACTGTGGTGGATGACTGAAGAATTATTTCCCTGGAGAGGAAAACACAGTTGGCCAGATCAAGAACACTCTCCAGGAGGTAGGTGTATGTGTGTCAAAGTCAACAATCAAAAGAAGACCAGAGTGAATACAGAGGGTTCACCACAAGATGTAAACCATTGGTGAGCCTCAAAAACAGGAATGCCAGATTAGAGTTTGCCAAATGACATCTAAAAAAGCTTTCACAGTTCTGGAACAACATCCTATGGACAGATGAGACCAAGATCAACTTGTACCAGAGTGATGGAAAGAGAGGAGTATGGAGAAGAAAAGGAACTGCTCATGATCCTAAGCATGCCACTTCATCAGTTAAGCATGGTGGTGGTAGTGTCATGGCGTGGGCATGTATGGCTGCCAATCAAACTGGTTCTCTTGTATTCATTGATGATGTGACTGCTGACAAAAGCAGCAGGATGAATTCTGAAGTGTTTCGGGCAATATTATCTGCTCATTTTCAGCCAAATGCTTCAGAACTCATTGGATGACGCTTCACAGTGCAGATGGACAATGACCCAAAGCATACTGCAAAAGCAACCAAAGACTTTAAGGGAAAGAAGTGGAATGTTATGCAATGGCCAAGTCAATCTCCTGACCTGAATCCAATTGAGCATGCATATCACTTGCTGAAGACAAAACTGAAGGGCAAATGCCCCAAGAACAAACAGGAACTGAAGACAGTTGCAGTAGAGGCCTGGCAGAGCATCACCAGGGATGGAACCCAGCATCTCGTGATGTCTATGAGTTCCAGACTTCAGGCTGTAATTGACTGTAAAGGATTTGAAACCAAGTATTAAAAAGTAAAAGTTTAATTTATGATTAATATTCTGTTCCATTACTTTTGGTCCCTTAACAAGTAGGAGGCACATATGCAAACTGTTGTAATTCCTACACTGTTCAGCTGATTTGGATGTAAATACCCTCAAATTAAATCTGACAGTCTGCAGGTAAAGCACATCTTGTTTGTTTCATTTCAAATCCATTGTGGTGGTGTATAGAGCCAAAAATGTTCCCAATTTTTATGGACCTGACTATGTTTGTTGCGCAACCTGCGCTAAATTGCTCAGTGTTAGGGAGAGCTGTACATATTAAGGGACAGATAGTGTAGGGAGTGTAATAGGAAGATTTTTATGCAAAAAAAGTTTAAGAGAGCCAAAAGTCCCTTTTAAGGACTATTGTGTGTGACAGCAGATATAAATATTTTTAGCGCATCCTACGCTAAATACCATGTAATAGGCCGCTGCGGACTGTTAATTTATTTGCGCCACATCTCCTTTTTAAAGTGTGCGCATCCCTAAAATATCTGTGACATCCAGTGTACCTTCTTCCGTAGACGGTGTCCGCTACGGACAGTTAAATTATCCGTGCCACATCTCCTGTGAAAAGTGTGCACATCCCTAAAATATCAGTGACATCCAGTGTACCTTTTTCCTTAGACGGTGTCAGCTGCGGACAGTTAAATTATTCATGCCACATCTACTGTTTAATGTGTGTGCATCCCTAAAATATCAGTCACATCCAGTGTACCTTTTCCTGTAGACGGTGTCCGCTGCGGACAGTTAAATTATTTGCGTCACATCTCCTGTTTAAAGTGTGCGCATCCCTAAAATATCAGTGACATCCAGTGTACCTTTTTTCGTAGACAGTGTCCGCTGCGGACAGTTAAATTATCAGCGCCACATCTCCTGTTTAAAGTGTGCGCATCCCTAAAATATCAGTAACATCCAGTGCATCTTTTCCGTGGACGGTATCTGCTGTGGACAGTTAAATTATTAGCGTCACATCTCCTGTGTAAAGTGTGTGCATCCCTAAAATATCAGTAACATCCAGTGCATCTTTTCCGTGGACGGTATCTGCTGTGGACAGTTAAATTATTAGCGTCACATCTCCTGTTTAAAATGTGCACATCCCTAAAATATCAGTGACATCCAGTAACCTTTTTTTCGTAGAAGGTGTCCGCTGCGGACAGTTACATTTTCTGTGCCACATCTCCTGTTTAAAGTGTGTGCATCTCTAAAATAGCAGTGACATCCAGTGCACTTTTTCCATAGACTGTGTCTGCTGCGAACAGTTAAATTATCCGTGTCACATCTCTTGTTTAACCACTTCATTTGCCCATTTGCCCACCTTCCTGACCAGGCCTAATTTAGCAAATCTGACATATCTCACTTTATATGGTAATAACTTTGGAACATTTTTACTTATCCTAGCCATTCAGAGATTGTTTTCTTGTGACACATTGTACTTTATGATAGTCATAAATTTGAGTCAATATATTTCTTACTTTATTTATGAAAAAATCCCAAATTTACTAACAATTTTTTAAAAATTCACAATTTTCTAAATTTGCATTTCTCTGCTATTAAAACAGAAAGTGATACCTCATAAAATATTTATCGATTAACATTCCCCATATGTCTATTTTATGTTGGCATAATTTTGGAAATGTCATTTTCATTTTTTAGGACGTTAGAAGGCTTAGAATATTAGAAACAATTATTACATTTTTTAAAGAAAATTGCCAAAACCCACTTTTTAAGGACCAGTTCACGTCTGAAATCACTTTGTGGGGATTACATAGTGTATACCCCCATAAATGACCCCATTGTAGAAACTACACCCGTCAAGTTACCTAAAACTGATTTTGCAAACTTTGTTAACCCTTTAGACGTTTCACAAGAAGTAAAGGAAAATAAAGATGAAATTTAAAATTTTAACTTTTTTGGCAGATTTTCCATTTTAGTAAAAATAAATCTTTAACATATCGAGGGTTAACAGCCAAACAAAACTCAATATTTATTACCCTGATTCTGTGGTTTACAGAAACACCCCACATGTGGTCATAAACTGCTGTATGGACACACGACAGGGCGCAGAAGAAAAGGAGTGCCACAGAGTTTTTGGGAGGCAGATTTTGCTGAACTGGTTTTTAGATGCCATGTCCCATTTGAAGCCCCCCTGATGCACCCTTACAGTAGAAACTCCCAAAAAGTTACCCCATTTTGGAAAATAGGAGATAAGATGCCAGTTTTATTGGTACTATTTTTGGTTACATATGATTTTTTGATCATTCATTATAACACTTTATGGGGCAAGGTGACCAAAAAATTGGTTGTTTTAGCACAGTTTTTATTTATTTATTTTACAGCGTTCACCTCAGGGTTTTTTTTTTTTATGTTTTTTACCCGAGGGGTTAGGTCATGTGATTTTTTTATAGAGCTGTTTGTTACAGATGCGGCAATACCTAATACAAATAATTTTTATTAATTTATTTCACTTTAACACAATAATAGCATTTTACAACTAAAAAAATTATGTTTTAATGTGTCCATGTTCTGAGAGCTATGGTGTTTTTATTTTTGTGCGATTTTCTTATGTAAGGGCTAATTTTTTGCAGAATGAGGTGACGGTTTTATTGGTACCATTTTGTGGGACATACACCTTTTTGATCACTTGGTATAAAACTTTTTGTGCTGTAAGGTGACAAAAATGACTTTTTTTTTACACAGTTTTTATTTAATTTTTTTACGGTGTTCACCCGAGGGGTAAGGTCATGTGATATTTTTATAGAGCTAGTTGTTATGGATGCGGCAATACCTAATATATATACTTTTTATATTTATTTCACTTTAACACAATAGTAGCATTTTTGAACCCATTTAATGTATCAATGTTCTGAGAGCTATAGTTTTTTTTTTTTGAGCAATTTTCTTATGTAGGGGCTCATTTTTTGCAGAATGAGGTGATGGTTTTATTGGAAACATTTTGTGGGACATATGCCTTTTTGATCACTTGGTGTTGCACTTATTGTGATGTTAGGTGACAAAAAATTTTTTACACAGTTTTTATTTAATTTTTTTATGGTGTTTATTGGACTGGGTGGATCATGTGATACATTTATAGAGCCGACCATCACGGACATGGCAATACCAAATATGTCTATTTTTTTCCTTAATGGGGGAATTTTAATTTTTTTTACATGTGAAACTTTTTTAATGTTTTTTTTATTTTAACACTTTTTTTTTTTTTTACTTTTTTATTTTACACTTTACGTCCCCCATAAGGTCATACAAGACTCCTGCACTCTCACGGCCGGGAGAGTGCAGGAGTCTTGTATGACCTTATGGGGGACGTAAAGTGTAAAATAAAAAAGTAAAAAAAAATTAAGTGTTAAAATAAAAAAGTTAAAAAAGTTTCACATGTAAAAAAAAGTGCTTCCTGCACTGTATACACAGTGCTCAGTGTGTATACAGCGATCTAGAAAGCAGGCACATCTGGGAACTGTCCCTGCCTTCTCTAAAGGTTGCCCTGCTGTCACAGAGATAGAAAACCACCTCCCGGACGTTTATAGTCAACTTGAGGACAGGTGGTGGTTAAAGTGTGCGCATCCCAAAAATATCAATAACATCCAGTGTACTTTTTCCGCAGACGGTGTCCGCTGTGGACAATAATCCGCGCCACATCTCCTGTTTAAAGTGTGTGCATCCCTAAAATATCTGTGACATCCAGTGCACTTTTTCCGTAGACGGTGTCCGCTGCGGATCGTTAAATTATTAGCACCACATCTCCTGTTCAAAGTGTACGCATCCCTGAAATATCAGTGACATCCAATGCACTTTTTCTGTAGACAGTGTCTGCTGTGGACAGTTAAATTATCAGCGCCACATCTCCTGTTTAAAGTGCGCGCATTTCTAAAATATTTGTGACATCCAGTGTACTTTTTCCGTAGACGGTGTCCGCTGTGGACAGGTAAATTATCCATGCCACAGCTCCTCTTTAAAGTGTGTGCATCCCTAAAATATCAGTGACATCCACTGATATTGTACTGTGGCCACTGGCTAGGCAACAACTCATACCGTTACAGGGTGTCACTCACAAATACCTTGCAGATAAAAAAAATAAAATCAATTTATTGATTTCCACTGGCCCTGGAATAATGCCCAGTGTTCAGAGGCCACATACCCTGAACCCAAAAAATTCGGAGAAAATAGTTGACTGGCTTACACAGGACACCCAATCTTCAACAGCTTCCGCTAAAAACCTTGACGCACCATCCTCCTCCAGCTCAGCTTTGGTCACCTGCTCTCAAGTTACCACTCTCCCGCCCGCCGCCACCACCACCACAGCCACCACAGCCGCTTCACTTGATCCCTCAGAGGAGTTATTTACACATCAGTTGGATGAAATTAGTGATGCACAACCATTATTGCCAGAGGATGTAGATAACAGGGATATGTCTCAGTCAGGCAGCATTACACACATGGACGTACAGTGTGATGATGATGATGATGATGATTTTGTACCCGCTGCTGCTTCCTTGCTGAGGTGTCAGATACAAGTGAAGTGGTTGATGATGACGATGTGTCCGTGGATGCCACGTGGGTGCCTGCTCGAAGAGAAGAAGAAGAGGGGGAAAGTTGAGAAGGGGAGACAGAGAGAAGGAGGAGACAAGTTGCAAGTAGGGGGAGGTCGTCGCAAGGAGCTAGTGGCACAGTCGCACAGCATGTATCGGCACCCGGGGTCAGCCTGACAGCACGCCAATCAACGCATGCTGTTGCCACTACCATGCCGTCATTGCAAAGCTCAGCAGTGTGGCATTTTTTTGTGTGTCTGCCTCTGATAACAGCAATGCCATTTGCAACCTGTGCCAAAAGAAACTGAGTCGTGGGAAGTCCAACACCCACCTCGGTACAACTGCTTTGCGAAGGCACATGATTTCACATCACAAATGCCAATGGGATCAACACATGAGTACAAGCAGCATACAAACTCAAAGCCACCATCCTCCTCCTGGTCCAGCATCTTCAGCCACTTCAACCACTGCTGTCCTCCTTGCCCCCTCTCAACCACCCGCCACTCTGCCTCTCACCTTCAGCAATTCCATCTCATCTGCCCACAGTCAGGTGTCTGTAAAGGAAATGTTTGAGTGTAAGAAGCCAATGTCACAGAGTCACCCCCTTGCCTGGTGTCTGACAGCTAGCTTGATGAAACTCTTAGCCTGCCAGCTTTTACCATACCAGCTAGTGGAGTCTGAGGCCTTCAGAAAATGTATCGCTATTGGGACACCACAGTGGAAGGTACCCAGACAAAATTTTTTTTTCAAAAAAGGCAATCCCAAACCTCTACTAAGTGATTGAAAAGGAAGTCATGGCATCTCTGGCATACAGTGTTGGGGCAAGGGTCCATCTGACCACTAATACCTGGTCAGCAAAGCACGGTCAGGGCAGGTATATCACGTACACTGCGCATTGGGTCAACCTTCTGACGGCTGACAAGCATGGAATGCGTGGCTCTGCAGCGGAGTTGGTGACACTGCCACGACTTGCAGGCAGGCCTACTGCCACCTCCTCTACTCCTCCTTCTCCATCCTCTTCGATAACCTCCTTGGCTGAGTCATCTTTTGCTGCGGTGTCTGGCTGCACATCAACTGAATCCCCCCAGCTCCCCAGGGGCTATTCCACACGCTGTCTTGGGGTTGACTTGCCTGAAAGCAGAGAGCCACACCGGACCAGCACTCCTGTCCGCCCTGAACGCACAGGTGGATCAGTGGCTGACCCCGCACCAACTGGAGATCAGCAAAGTGGTGTGTGACAATGGAAGCAATTTGTTGGCGGCATTGAATTTGGGCAAGTTGTCACATGTGCCGTGCACATATGGCACATGTGTTGAATCTCATTGTACAACGCTTTGTGTCTAAGTACCCAGGCTTACAGGACGTCCTCAAGCAGGTCAGGAAAGTGTGTGGCCATTTCAGGCATTGCTACACGGCCATGGCACACTTTTCAGACATTCAGCACCGAAACAACATGCCAGTGAGGTGCTTAATTTGCGACAGCCCGACACGTTGGAATTCAACACTCCTAATGAGAATTCAACACTCCAACAAGAAAAAGCGGTCAACGAGTATTTGTATGACCGGGGTGCTAGGACAGCCTCTGCGGAGCTGGGAATTTTTTTGCCACGTTACTGGACACTCATGCGCAATGCCTGTAGGCTCATGCGTCCTTTTGAGGAGGTAAAAAACCTAGTCAGTCGCACTGAAGGCACCATCAGCGACCTCATCCCATTTGTTTTCTTCCCGGAGCGTGCCCTGCGAAGAGTGCTGGATCAGGCTGTAGATGAGCGTGAAGGGGAAGAGGAAGAGTTGTGGTCACCATCACCACCAGAAACAGCCTTGTCATCATCGCTTGCCGGACCTGCGGCAACGCTGCAAGAGGAGTATGAGGAAGAGGAGTCAGAGGATGAATGTGGCTTTGAAGAGGAGGAAGACCAACCACAACAGGCATCCCAGGGTGCTCGTTGTTGTCACCTATCTGGGACCCGTGGTGTTGTACGTGGCTGGGGGGAAGAACAGACCTTCAATGACATCAGTGAGGGCAAGGAACGGTAAATGAGTAGCTCGGCATCCAACCTTGTGCAAATGACAGTCAGAAAGGATGCAGCAGTTCAAAACCAAACTAAAAAATATGCTTTACACAGCTTATAAGGGGGATGTCACAGCACAATGGGAATCTAACTGGGGAAGAGGTGAAAGTAATCCTCCTCCTACCACGACCACGGCGGCAAGGACAGGACGCTTTACAGATGTGTTGTTGATGGAGGACATGCAGAGCTTTTTAAGTCCTACGCATCGCCACAGCCCTTCGGGGTCCACCCTCAGAGAACTACTCCACCGACAGGTAGCAGACTGCCTCGCCTTAACTGCAGATATCGACGCTCTGAGGAGCGATGAACCCCTTGACTACTCGGTGTGCAGGCTTGACCTGTGGCCTGAGCTATCCCAGTTTGCGATAGAACTTCTGGCCTGCCGCGCTTCAAGTGTCCTGTCAGAAAGGACCTTCAGTGCAGCAGGAGGCATTGTCACTGACAAAAGAAGTCACCGCGGTCAAAAAAGTGTTGATTACCTCACCTTCATTAAGATGAATGAGGCATGGATCCCGAAGGGACTGATAGTGGGGGATACGTTTGACTAACAAAAGGCCTGATGACATGCCTTGGCCTCAAAATGGTCCCCACGCTGCTGTATTTAATGTCTGCATACCGGATGACTTTCGTGAATTCTCCGCCACCAACTAGGGTTCAAGCCGCAATGTTTTAGTCACCTTTCTGCCTTGAGAACATCAATTTCTCTGGCCGCTGCTACAACAGCGGCTGCAACAATAACATTATTTTTCAAGCATGTGTACATGCCTAATTTTTCTGGCCTCTGGTGCTGCACTGTGGCTGCAAAAAACAAAACAAAAAAATAGGCACATACAAGTGTCAATTCCCCTTTGTGATCATTACCTTGTTGTGGTGAAGGGGCTTGCGTATCACAATGAAGCGATCATCACCTCTATGAGTGTGTTGGCAATGTTGCCACACCCCAGATGATAAGGCCATTGCTTTATTATGATCAGACCAAAAGCGATCGGCTGGATAATTTTTCATAGAAAAAACTGTAATTTTTTTTTTTTTTTTAAGTTGTATGGGTTTTTAATAAATAAAATAAAAAAATCATAATAAAGTCTCTTAATAGTTTATTAGAAATAATGCAGACAATTTAAAAAATCCCCATCAATTCCAATACAAAGCAAGTACAAAGCTCAGAACTAAATTATTGCAGGATGTCGTAATGGTTAGTTAATTCGACAATGGTTAATCAATTCGACACACGTCCCAGGATAGGGGACGTAACAGGGATTAAACTGATAGGAATAGTACTAGTTAAGACACCACTCATATCGGGTGTCACAGCACATTGCTCCGTGCACGCGCAGTGCCCCAACTTGGGAGTAAGAGGACCGACCATGCTGCTTTTTCCATCTCCTGGTTCCTAAAATCAATTCAGTTTGGTGTATCAGAGTTTGGTCTGTCACTGTGCAGGCAGTCGAAGGTACCCGGCCAAATTTTTTTTTTCACAAAAGGCAATCCCTGATATGGGACGAAACAGGGATTAAACTGATGAGAATAGTACTACAGAAAATACCACTCATATCGGGTGTGACAGTAAATTGCACGGCGCAGACGCAGTGACCGTGGATTCAAATAAAGGGGAGGGAGCCAGCGTTTTTTAACCATCTCCCCGTTCGAAAAATCTATTCAATAAATGGACCCCAGATTGGGGACGTAACAGGGATTAAACTGATGAGAAGAGAACTACAGAAAATACCACTCATATCGGATGTGACAGTAAATTGCACGGCGCAGACGCAGGAACTGTGGATTCAAACAAAGGGGAGGGAGCCAGCGTTTTATTAACCATCTCCCCGTTCGAAAAATCTATTCAATTCACCTTTCGGGGACCCTTGGTGTTGTACGTTGCTGGGTGGAGGAAGAAACCTTCAATGATATCAACGAGACATGGCTAGCTTGGTATCCAACCTTGTGCAAATGGGAAGTTTGCGGTTGGGCAAATGGACTGTTTGCGGTTGTTTGCAGTGCATTAAAAGGGGAGTTTGGTCTGTCAATGTCTGTGAAGCGGGCGTAACCCTTACACTACCTGATCGATTACAACATCATACCTGATCGTATACACACACTGGATGTTTTAAATCACGTTGTTCAAAATATTTTAGGATTGTTAGGTGATTTATGCCTTTTATGGATTAAAATCGAACTCTGCGTCAACTATGTAATTTTCAATGGGAGTTTTGCCATGGATCCCCCTCCGGCATGCCACAGTCCAGGTGTTAGTCCCCTTGAAACAACTTTTCCATCACTACTGTGGCTAGAAAGAGTTCCTGTGGGTTTTAAAAATTTTTCCAGCCTATTGAAGTTAATGGTGGTTCGCCCGGTTCGCCCGTTCGCGAACATTTGCAGAAATTTGCGTTCGCGACCGCAAAATTTTATGTTCAAGACATCTCTAGCCAGGAGTCTGGTCAACAGAATCCTCACCCTGATCCTCCTTCTTCCCACCATGTACTGTCTGGCCAAACAAGTTAGCCCTCACTCGGATATTCTAAATTAATTCCTGGGAGACAACTAAGGACACTCCTCGCCAAAATGCTGGTTTCAAAGGATAGAGATATAGTATTAAGAAGGGCGAGGGAATGTCCCCCTGTTTAATATGATGGAAATAGATTGGCTTTTTTCCCAGACTTTTCAAAAGAAGTCCAAGAAAAGAGACGTTCCTTTATTACTGTTAAAAAGAGGCTAAGAGAAAGGGATATTAAGTACTCATTTGTTTTTCCAGCCAAACTCCGGATTATTTTTAAGGATACAATTTTGTTTTTTTGATACGCCGGACAAGGCTGCGGAGTGGCTTGAACAAAATGACATCTCATGTTCTATACTTTTCCCTTTTTCTGTTTAACTGGCAGGGAGGTGATGAGCGGCGGGGTGTAGGGGAGGGATGGTCATAGGTGAGAGATCTGCTTCAATATGCGGTGGATTCATTGGTTTGGGGGTGGTATGGGCTGTGATGCGTCTAGTGTGGGGAGGAGAGGGTTTTTAAAAAAAAAAAAATTATTATTGCTGTCTCAATGTCAATCTGAATTCTTACCTGGAATGTTAGAGGTCTGGGGGATAGAAGAAAGAGACAAGCGGTTTTTGATCTGATGCGTGTACACCTCCCAGCTATTGTAGGTTTGATAGAAACACATCTTACCGGGGAGACCTCCAGGGTGGCCACCAGGGGATGGGCTGCACACACGTATCATTCTACCTTCTCTAGTCATTCTAGGGGAGTGACTGTCTATATTCATAGAACGATTGACTTTATGCGCGAGGCATCTTCTCTTGACCACCAGGGGAGATTTGTCTTCCTATATTGTAAATTTGCTTGGAAGATGTGTATTCTAGCTTTTGTCTATATTCCACCTCCATTCTCTTTCTCAGTACTTAATTGTTTGCTAAAATTTATTTATAAATGGCCAGAATGTCCTACATTGATTATTGGAGACTTTAACTGTGTTATTAACCCTGCGGTAGACAGGGTTTCTACGGGTGTCACGGGAGACTCCTCTGTTCAGGGGTCCCCCTTGGCACGCTTTTGCTCTGAGGCTGGGTTCGAGGATGTTTGGGGAAGTCTGGGACAGGGCAGAAGGGTTTTCTCATGTATTAGTAAATCAGGTAGATTTATGTCCAGAATAGACCATGCCCTGATTAATAAAAAATATCTGTGATATGTAAAACACATGAAGTACGAGATCAGGTCATTTTCGGACCATTTACCCCTACTCCTTGAACTTTGCCTGACTCATGATAAACAAACAGAGAGGTCTCCATTTAGATTAAACCCCTATTGGCTATCAGTAATAAAGAAACATGAAATTATACAAAAGGAAATCAGCCATTTTTTGGGATACTAATTGTGGTTCAGCTAAAATCCAAGTAGTATGGGATACTTTTAAGGCCTATATGAGGGGAATAATGGTCAGTAATATTGCCAACTTGAGAAAGGAGTACGGGAAAAATGAGAAAAACTTAAAAGAGCAAGCCTCCTCAGCTACACAATCTTTCTATATAAGTAGGACAGAGGGGAAATAGGGAAACAATGCAGAAGACTACACAAGCATACTCTAACTTTTTGCTTGAGAAGGCCCAACAGAGTCTTTTTTTAAGGGTCAAAAATATTTTACGGAATCGGGGAGACCAGGGAAACTTTTATCTAGAGTGATCTCGAGCCAGGAGTCCCAAAAAAAATATAGATACCATTCGATTGGCTAATGGGAGGATAGTTAGTGGACAAGACTTCATAGGTGAGGCCTTCCTTGACTACTTCTCAAACCTTTATAGAGCCGATTGTAAGATTACGGACAAAAAGATGGATTCCTATCTCGATGGTATTTCCTACTATTTCCCCGACTCAAAAGAAGGTACTGGAGGCTGACCTCTCAATTTAGGAGCTTGAAGGGGCAATTAAATTATGCTCGGGTAATTCCACCCCCGGTTCAGTCGGACTCCCATATGAATTGTATAGTAAATATAAGGAGGTTATTTTTCCTAGACTGTTGGGGGTCCTTGCTGAATCGGTGGAGGAGGGGAACTTGCCGAGCTCAATGATGGAAGCTGTAATAATACTAATTCCAAAAAAAGGTAAGGACCCCACAGATTTGGGATCCTATAGACCGACCTCACTGCTGAATGCAGATGTAAAGCTCCTGGCAAGGATTTTGGCCACAAGACTCTCTGGGGTCATTTCCTCCATTGTCCATCCGGACCAGAATGGTTTCATTCCAAATAAGGGTACTCATTACAATCTCCATCGGCTCTTTGCTAATATGCAGGAGTGGCGATTCCTGTGGATGGTTCTGGCCAGGATGGGCTATGGGGAGAGATTCATTAATATGATTAAATTACTCTACAGATCCCCCATGGCTAAGTTGAGTATCAATGGGAACCTTACTACTAGTTTTGACTTAAGCAGAGGTACTCGCCAGGGCTGCCCACTATCACCACTCTTATTTGATATTTATATTGAACCTTTGGCTCTGGCTATTAGGCAGGACACACAAATTAAAGGATTTGGAATACTAGGCGCAGAGGATCGCATTTCTTTATACGCGGATGATGTTTTTTTTTTTTATAGAGAATACAGAAATAACTGTCCCAAGAATCATCTGCATGGTTAAACTATTTGGTGAGGTATCAGGCCTAGATATAAACTGGTCAAAGACAACTTTGATGCCATTAGATCCGGTGTCTCAAAAAGAGTCCACGATAACCCAGCTAGACGTTGTTGACACTTTCCAATATTTGGGTATGACGATATCTCCCAAGGTTGAAAACTCTGTACAACTCAATCTGATCCCACTGATAACGAAAACGAGGGCAAAAATAGGGATTTGGTTGAGATTCCCTTTATCTAGAGCTTACAGAGTCTCACTGGTCAAGATGGTGATTCTACCTCAATTCCTTTATGTTCTTAGGAATATACCTATTTGGATAGAGGATAAATATTTTAAACTTATGAAAAGAATAATTAATGACCTAGTCTGGGGAAGAAAACGTGTGAGACTCAAATTGGAATATCTTTATAAACCTCTGAAGCAGGGGGGTTTAAATCTCCCATGCTTCAAAGGCTATTTTATTGATGCTCAGCTATGGATGTGTTTTGAATGGCAAAATAATACTTTTGTGTTTGGTAAGAAACTCCTAACATAATAACATATTTACGCTCCTGGAATCAGGGCTATTGATTAACAGAGATCAGGGTCATAAAGAGACCACAAAATTATTACAAAAAATGTGGGCTACCACTAGAGGATGGATGGGGGTAAAGGGATCACTTATATTCACGCCTCTTTGGCATAATATTCACTTACACATCCTAGAGGGTATAGCAATGGATGAATTCTGGCAAAAGAAAGGGAGTCTTTATATCACACAGGTTGTTAAGAATAGAGAGATTAAGTCGTTTGTAGAATTATCACATAATGTAGAGAACCTTTCTTGGTTCCGATATTTTCAGCTTCGGTCGGCACTTTTTAGTTTGGATGATAAATCACTGTTAGAAATAGATAATTCTTCTCCGCTAAATGAGTGGTTGGGGAAGATAACACTGAGAAGGAAGATTTTAAATATATATAAATTACTACTTAAGTCATGATTCAGTGAGACACAATTGCCGGGACAAATGGCCTGGGAGAAGGATTGCCCAAATATACAACTGGTAGGGTGGGAAAGTATTTTTACTAATCCAGATGTACTATCTCACAATTTTAATCATGTCCTAACACAATTCAATATTTATCATAGACTATATGTTACCCCCATCTGGTTAAACAAGTGTGGATTAAGAGATACCTCTAAGTGCCCTCAATGTGATACGGTAGGTGCGGATTATCTGCACATGATTTGGACATGCCCAGAACTTGGAGAATACTGGAATGATATTGGTAGTTTTCTCACTGACAAATTAAGAATACAGAGTCTTTTTGACCGACAATTGTTTCTATTGAAAAATCTTTCGTCACTAAGTATCCATAAATATCAAAAGATCTTATTAGGGAGAATATTATTACTGGCCAGACTTCTGATTAGTCGGAGTTGGTTTGCACGCTATACTCCTGAGGTAAATAACTGGATAAACCTGGTTAATAAGGTTAAAAACTATGAACGGATTCTGTACAAGCAGAGAGAGGTATTAGATAAATGGATTAAGATATGGGATGACTGGAAGTTCTGATTCGGCTGTATTTGGAAGATAATAACAAATAATAAAAAAAAATTATGTTTATTTTTTCTACTCCCCCTCTCCTCTTCCCCTCTCCCCTCCTCTCTCTTCCTTTTTTTTTGGAGGGGTGGGTTGGGGGGGAGGGGCGGACACATCACAGGGTGGGTGCGGGTTGGGGGGGAAATGGGGTTAGGGGTAAAATGGTATTAATTATATTAAGTTTGAACCTACTTTGTGTATCTTTGTAAAAAAAAAGTGTGTGCATCCCTAAAATATCAGTGACATCCAGTTTACCTTTTTCCGTAGACACTGCGAACTGTGACATTACCCGTGGTACCTGTCCTGTATAACGTTTCCTAATCACAAATAACTGGTATGTGTGACATCCTTTCAAGCATATATCACATTTAAAATGAAAAAGGCGAGCAGTAAGGGACAGGGAAGTGGCCATGATGCTGTTGGTGCAAGCAGAGGTCATGGCCCTGGATGCGGAGAAATTGTGCCTCCTGCCAGAGCACAAGAAAAACAACTATCCACAATACCTAGCTTCAGGTCCCAGTTTGTAAGGCAGCGCAGGACACCACTCAGACCCGTGCGACCCTGGTTGTCAGTTGGATTGCAGCAGATAATTCTTCCAGTCAGTTGAGCACCACAGTCTTCCACCAAGTCCAGTCTCAGTAGCCAGGAGTCTGGTCAACAGAATCCTCACCCTGATCCTCCTTCTTCCCACCATGTACAGTCTGGCCAAACAAGTTATCCCACACTTAAAAATTCCAAGGACCTTTTTTAATCGCCATTACTTGATTTGACTCTTTCACCAAGCACACTAGAAGAGGGACATGAGATCTGGTGCACTGATATCCAACCTCTTGAGCATCCACAGTCACAAGAACATAACGGTGGGGAACAGCAATTAGTGTTTAATGAGGTGGATGATGATGTGGAGGTTGATGAAGAGGATGATACACAGTTGTCAATCACTGAGGTTGTGGTTATGTCAACAAATCAGGAGGATGATCAGAGTGAGGAAGTGGAAGAGGAGGTGGTGGACAATGAGGTCAATGACACAACCTTGGAAGGTGGAAAGCCGAGCGAGGACATCAGTAAAGAGGGGAAGGGATCTACAGCACCACAACAGGCTCGAAGAGGTAGTGGGGTGGCAAAAGGGAGAAGGCAGGCCACAACAAACAGGCCTGCAACTGTTCCATGGAGCAGCCACTTGCAGAAATATCCCTTGCCAAGGGGTAGATGGTCTGCAGTATGGCACTTTTTTTGAGGAATGTGCGAACGACAAAAGAATAGTAGTTTGCAACCTGTGCCATACGAAAATGAGCCGCCACATGGCATCTAAGCACCGTAATAAGTGGGATGAACGCCTGGGTGCACAATCTGTGTCTGCGGGTCACACCACTGCCTCCTCTTCCCCTATGTTACATGCTAGCCAATTCCCTGTTGAAGGCACAGGCCCGGATTCCTCCCAACCTTCACCTGGACCTTCACAAGCACCATCAGTGACCACATCTACTTCCATGTCCCAGCACAGCATCCAAATGTCCTTACCCCCGGCCTTTGAATGCAAGCAAAAATACCTAGCAACCCAACCACAGGCCATAGCACTAAATGTGCAGCTATCCAAATTACTGGCCCTGGAAATGTTGCCATTTAGGCTTGTGGACAATGAAGCCATCCGCAGCCTGATGTCGGCGTCCGTCCCACGTTACTCAGTCCCCAGCAGCCACTATTTTTCAAGGTGTGCCGTGCCTGCCTTATACCACCATGTGTCCCTTAACATCACACGTGCCCTGACCAACACAGTTACTGGGAAGGTCCACTTAACCATGGACACATGGACAAGTACATTCGGCCAGTGACACTACATTTCCCTGATGGCACATTGGGTGAAAGTTGTGGAATCCGGGAGCGAGTTGTACCCTGGGGTGCACAGGTGCTACTGACGCCAAGGATTGCAAGCCCTACATTGATCAGGATTTCCACCAGCACCTACGTTAGTGGCTCCAAACCCCACTCCTCCTCTGCCTCCTCCTCCACTTCCACCTCTGAATTATCTGCGTGCAGCACCAGTCAGTCATCAGTCAGTAGCTGGAAGCAGTGTACCACTGCAGTGGGGAAGTGACAACAGGCCAGCTGAAGCTGATATACTTAGGGGACAAACAGCACACCACCATAGAGCTATGGCAGGGGATAAGAGACCAGACTGAGCTATGGCTCTTGCCACTCAACCTACAACCAGGCATGGTTGTGTCTGATAATGGCCGGAACTTGGTGGCGGCTTTGTAGCTTGACAAGCTCAGACACATCCCATGCCAAGCCCACGTGTTCAACCTTGTGGTTCAGCGGTTTCTCAAAACCTACCCCAATTTGCCTGAGCCACTGGTGTGTGCACATTTCCGCAAGTTTTTGACAGCTTCAGTCGGTCTATCAACACTGCACTGCAGCGCTTGCAATTGCCAGCTCACTGGCTGTTGTGCGACGTGAACATGCTGTGTCTACTGAAAAGCTTGCTGCTCACAATTAAGGACGACACTTTGCATGTGGAAGAGGGGGAAATGGGGAAAGACATTACACAGGGTGATAGCTAGACCACCCTTAGTTTGTCTTCTCAGCGGGAATTGGACGATGAAGAGGAGGAGGATGAATAGGAGGAGCAGGAGGCGGTTGCCTCCGCTACAGAGAGTAGTACCAATGGAAGTTTAATTCAATCTGTTCAGTGCGGGTGGACAAAAGAGGAGGAAGAGAATGAGGAGCATGAGGAGATTGAGAGTGATCCTCCTGCTGATAACAGCAACGTTTTGCCTGTTTGTAATCTGGCACACATGGCTGACTTCATGTTAGGCTGCCTTTCCCGCGACCCGGGAATATGCGTTATACACATTTTAGACAACACAGATTACTGGTTGTTCACCCTTCTTGACCCCAAAAAGAGAACTTATCATATCTCATTCTTCTGGTGGAGAGGACGATCATAACTATGCAATACCAGAAGATCCTTGTTGAAAAATTGCTTCAAACATTTCCATCTGACAACGCTGGTGGCAGAGTCCAAAGTTCCTTGGCCAACCGAGGAGGCGAGACAAGGGGAACACACAACAGTTCCAACAGAGGCAGTGCAACACTCTCCAAAGCCTGCAACAGTTTCATGACACCCCGCCAGCACCCCCACCCTGATGCGCGGCCTAGTGTCACAAGGAGGTAGAAATTTTGGAAGATGGTGAAGGAGTACATAGCAAACCGTGTCAGTGTCCTCAATGATACCTCAGTGCCTTACAACTACTGGGTTACAACTGCTGGGTGTCCAAGCTGGATATGTGGCATGAACTGGCGCTTTACGCATTGGAGGTGTTGGCCTGCCCTGCCAGCGTTTTGTCTGAGCGGGTATTTAGTGCTGCTGGTGGCATTATAATATACTGATAAATTTTGTAAACTGGATTATTTAAAACATAACCTTTACTAGGTCGCTTAAAATATATTTCATACTGGGTGAGAGACAGAAATAACAACTAACATAACAACCTCCACTGTATCTCATATACCATTGAATATATGAAAAAAATGGTTGGATCTCACCTCATCCGAGTCGGATCCACAATCGCAGAGGGTGGTCCTGGCAGTTGGTGGTGCCTGAGACCGGTGTGACCGGGGTGCTGCGTAGGTGATGGCAGTGTTGACCTCCTATTAAACCCTATTCTGGCTTTCCTGCCTGCCTAGGGGTGGGGGGCTATTATTCACACCTGCCTACCACAATGGAGCACCCGCCCCGACAGGGGCGACCCCACACCGAACCTTACCCTCGGTATGGGTCTGGTATTCTATGTAACCCTATAACATTGCCCTACATGCCATGTTTCCATCTTCTATCACAGACATCATCAGGGGACTTCACATGTATTCAAGGGTATTCAAAGATCAGGGTGGTTTTAACCTCCAATCAACTACAAATAAAATTACAAACATACACTCAGTATGGGTCACTTATATTATTGAGCAATGCAGTCAATTCCATTCAGTGCACTTACTCAGAGATCAGGGTGGTTTTCGCCTCCAATCAGTAGGACAGTTGGTGACTCTTATCCTCACTGGAACATGGGAAGTGTCCCATGTCAGTAACTGTCTCACCCAAACTAACGATGGTCCGGGTGAGCATTAGGTAGGTGTTACTTGCCTCCTCTTATCCCCCTCTTCCGTTCGGTATCCGCCCTCCCTGATTAGTTAGCTCACCTGTCCGAGTCGCATGTTGCTCCACGTGGAACGCACGCCGCTCGCGTGCGTTCCACCGGACCGGAAGTTCAGGTCACATGGTGCGGGACCGAGCGGAAGTGAGGTAAGGGTCTGCGCCTGAGCGTTGCTCGTTACATAGCAACACCTAGGCTCAGAGCGCACGGCCCAAATACAAAGCAATTGATAACTTGCCTCTTGATTATATACATGCACAATCGCATCATACGGATTTAAATTAGCAGGATCGCCCAGCTCACGCCACTATACTCTCAATATCTGACGTCTGTTAAGGTCAAGAGCATTAATATGTTTTAATTTTAGAGTACATTTAACGATTTATAGATTCCATGTGTTTCAATGCTTATTATAGCGAGGTTCTATATTGGATCCCGCACACTCATTTATAAGGGCACGCAGGATCCGAAGGGAAACCCGCCTCATATTTTTAGATGACGGGTTTACCGTTAGTTCCTGCCTGTCCCTATGTAGAAGGCATGCTAGGTGCATGAGGAAAAAAGGGGGAGATCCCCCGGACTAAAACATCACCATCTCCGCCCCGTCTGCGTCCTCTGTCAGACCACATAAGCTCGCATATGTCTAGGGGAGCGCATGAAGTCCGAGGAAGGCACAGATAGGATACAGTCCCCTATAACAACACCATTCATAAAAGTGTTATAAAAAGCAACAAAAATTTTGTTGTTCATTTAGGCCTGCCGGGTGAACTGTTTTAAGATAAAAAATCCATTTTGCTTCGCACTGTAGAATTCTCTTATCAAAATCCCCTCGTCTAATTCCTGGTTTGATTAATTCGATTCCCATAAAAGATAGGCAGTCAAGTCTGCCATTATGTTCAGTGTTCACATGACGTGCCACTGATGTGTCTCTCGCATTTCTTACATCGCCTAAATGCTCTCCAACTCTTCTCCTTAGTTCTCTGCCTGTCTTTCCCACGTACTCTTTTCCACATTCACATGTGATTTTATATACTAGACCTGTGCTTCTACAGTTGATGATATCCTTGATGGGATATATTTTGCCTGTGTTATTACTTCTAAATGACCTTGCTTTGGTCATGAAGGGGCACGCTACACATTTTCCGCATTTAAAATTACCACTGATCCCCTTCTCTAACCATGTTTTTTTCTGGGGTACTGGTGTGTAGTGGCTGTGCACCATCATGTCACGGATACTTCTTCCGCGTCTATACGTAATACTGGGGCGCGTTTTTACCACTTTACAAATGTCAGGATCCATTAGGAGCACATGCCAGTGTTTCGATATAATCTCTCTTATAGCCGAGGAGCAACCATTGTACGTGCTAATGAGGCGAATCTCCCTGTTTTCACTAGAACTACCATACATGGGGGTGTCTGCTGGTGGGGATAAAAGAGACATTCTATCTTTATTCCGGGCCATCTGAAATGCCGGTGTTAATACACCTACTGGATATCCGCGATCCATGAAACGATTTTTTAGGTCACTTGCTTGTTTGATGAATTCTGAGTGTTTCGAGCAATTTCTCCTAAGTCGCAAGTATTGGCCTCTCGGTATTCCCTTCCTGAGGGGATATGGATGGCTGCTTTCCCATCGCAGGAGGGAATTCATTGAGGTGGGCTTGCGAAATATGGATGTTTCAAGGCAACCGCGATTGTTAATGTTTACTTCGATGTCTAAAAAGGGGAGTTTTGAGGCGTGACATTCGGATGTAAAATGGAGGCCTATCTCGTTCTGGTTCAATTGTCGAACCCAGGACGAGAAGGTCTCCATACTTCCTCTCCAGATAACAAAGACATCATCAATGAAGCGTGCCCATTTTTGGACGCACTGCAGCTCCACTGTAGATTCATCTCTAAACACTATGGTATTTTCCCACCAGCCCAGGAACAAATTAGCATACGATGGGGCACAGGGGCTCCCCATCGCGGTGCCCCTGAGCTGGTGGAAAAAACGCCCATTGAATAAGAAATAATTCTTAGTCAATGAGAATTCTAGCAGTTCCAGTACAAAGGCATTGTGTCCCTGAAAATGTCTCCCCCTTGATGACAGAAAGTATGACACTGCATATAGGCCCCACTTGTGTGGTATGGACGAGTATAGAGCTTCGACGTCTACGCTCCCCAATATACAATCATCATCTAATTGTATACCATCTATCTGTCTGAGTAGGTCCCCAGTGTCCTTTACGTGGGATGACAAGGAAAGAACGAAGGGTGCCAAGATTTTATCTATATACACTCCCAGATTTTGGCTAAGACTATCAATGCCAGATACGATCGGACGCCCTTTCAAAGGTTCATAGCCTTTATGTACTTTTGGGAGGCTGTAGAAAGTGGCGATTTGAGGATGTTCTGGGTACAGGAAGTCAAATTCCTCTTGACTAATTAATTTTGCAAGTTTTGCCCTATCCAATATGTTTTTTAATTCTTTTTTATAGACGAGGGTCGGGTCACTTGAAAGAATTTCATAGCAGTCCCGTGGAGCTAATAAGCTCTCGCACATAGCTACATAATTGCTTGTACTCAGGATGACTGTGTTTCCACCTTTGTCTGATGGCTTGATGACAATGTTTTTATTTTTTGACAAGTCATCAAGTGCACGCAGTTCATCCTCAGTACAATTTTGGGGTGCCGAATACAGGTGGGTGATTTCCAAGTCTTTACTCACTAATTTAAGAAATACATCCACACAATTTGTTTCTCCTATTGGTGGTGCTCTCTTACTCCTGTTTTTACAGGACGTAAAAGGTCCTTCGCCCAGGGATGGTTCATTGGCCGCTGTCAAGCTTTCCAACAGTTTAACATCTGATATCATATCCCTCGGGATTCCCATTTCTACGCTTTGTTTTTTCTCAATGTTACAAAAATGTTTGTACCAACGTAATTTGCGTATGAAAAGATTTAAATCTACAGTAGTTTTAAAAGGATTGTATTTGGGTGTTGGGACAAAGGAGAGACCTTTTTCAAGGACCTTGATTTCTGTCGTAGAAAGAAGATGGTCTGACAGGTTAATTATTTTGGGGCCAGCACTGTTGCTGTTACCTGAGGTGGCTGTGGTACTCGGTTTTGTAGGGGGTATATCGAACCCTGGTCTAAAAAACCTTGTCCGGCCTTGTTATAATATCCCCCCCCCCCCCCGCGATTATTCTTCCTACCACGGCCCCTATTTTTTGCTGGATTTTTGCGATTTCCTGTATATTGTTCTTTTTCTGACCTGGACAAATCTGTCTCAGTTGATGAGATGTCAGTGTCCCTTTCAGTTTCTCTTCTTCTTTCAGTTATTTGACCATATACTTTATTTTCTTTAAAGTCCGCTAAATCCCGTGTAAACTGTTTATGTTTTCGCTCTTTAAGATGATATTGGAATTTATCTAGCGAGGTCTGAAGTTGTTTCTCCTTTGTCCCAAAATCCGTTTCCTGTGCAAAAGACTGTGTAATAGTTATCTGGTCCCGTAGTTTAATCTCTAATCCTGCAAGGGTTTGCCGTTCCTGCTCGACCAGCAGTCTCATAAACCTCAATGAGCTACTAGTCGCTTCTGACTCCCATTTGCTCATTAGGGAGGTATTTCTACACCGAAATGCAGGAGTGAGATTAATCCGTAGGCCACGAGGAACAATATTATGCTCTAAGTAGTGTTCAAGACTTTGGACTTCCCACCATGAAACTATCTGTTCCTTGTACACTTTTTCTAGTTCCTTAAAGGCAACCCCATATGATGGAACGTATTTTTTCTGACAGAACGCTCTATCAGAAAAGACTTCCTTGGCCTCACTCAAAACATAACCTTTACTAGGTCGCTTAAAATATATTTCATACTGGGTGAGAGACAGAAATAACAACTAACATAACAACCTCCACTGTATCTCATACACCAATGAATATATGAAAAAATGGTTGGATCTCACCTCATCCGAGTCTGATCCACAATCGCAGAGGGTGGTCCTGGCAGTTGGTGGTGCCTGAGACCGGTGTGACCGGGGTGCTGCGTAAGTGATGGCAGTGTTGACCTCCTATTAAACCCTATTCTGGCTTTCCTGCCTGTCTAGGGGTGGGGGGCTATTATTCACACCTACCTACCACAATGGAGCACCCGCCCCGACAGGGGCGACCCCACACCGAACCTTACCCTCGGTATGGGTCTGGTATTCTATGTAACCCTATTACATTGCCCTACATGCCATGTTTCCATCTTCTATCACAGACATCATCAGGGGACTTCACATGTATTCAAGGGTATTCAAAGATCAGGGTCGGAGATGGTGGAGATGGTGATGTTTTAGTCCGGGGGATCTCCCCCTTTTTTCCTCATGCACCTAGCATGCCTTCTACATAGGGACAGGCAGGAACTAACGGTAAACCCGTCATCTAAAAATATGAGGCGGGTTTCCCTTCGGATCCTGCGTGCCCTTATAAATGAGTGTGCGGGATCCAATATAGAACCTCGCTATAATAAGCATTGAAACACATGGAATCTATAAATCGTTAAATGTACTCTAAAATTAAAACATATTAATGCTCTTGACCTAACAGACGTCAGATATTGAGAGTATAGTGGCGTGGGCTGGGCGGTCCTGCTAATTTAAATCCGTATGATGCGATTGTGCATGTATATAAACAAGAGGCAAGTCATCAATTGCTTTGTATTTGGGCCGTGCGCTCTGAGCCTAGGTGTTGCTATGTAACGAGCAACGCTCAGGCGCAGACCCCTACCTCACTTCCGCTCGGTCCGCACCATGTGACCTGAACTTCCGGTCCGGTGGAACGCACGCGAGCGGCGTGCGTTCCACGTGGAGCAACATGCGACTCGGACAGGTGAGTTAACTAATCAGGGAGGGCGGATACCGAGCGGAAGAGGGGGATAAGAGGAGGCAAGTAACACTACCTAATGCTCACCCGGACCATTGTTAGTTTGGGTGAGACAGTTACTGACATGGGACACTTCCCATGTTCCAGTGAGGATAAGAGTCACCAACTATCCTACTGATTGGAGGCGAAAACCACCCTGATCTCTGAGTAAGTGCACTGAATGGAATTGACTGCATTGCTCAATAATATAAGTGACCTATACTGAGTGTATGTTTGTAATTTTATTTGTAGTTGATTGGAGGTTAAAACCACCCTGATCTTTGAATACCCTTGAATACATGTGAAGTCCCCTGATGATGTCTGTGATAGAAGATGGAAACATGGCATGTAGGGCAATGTAATAGGGTTACATAGAATACCAGACCCATACCGAGGGTAAGGTTCGGTGTGGGGTCGCCCCTGTCGGGGCGGTTGCTCCATTGTGGTAGGTAGGTGTGAATAATAGCCCCCCACCCCTAGACAGGCAGGAAAGCCAGAATAGGGTTTAATAGGAGGTCAACACTGCCATCACTTACGCAGCACCCCGGTCACACCGGTCTCAGGCACCACCAACTGCCAGGACCACCCTCTGCGATTGTGGATCAGACTCGGATGAGGTGAGATCCAACCATTTTTTCATATGTTCATTGGTGTATGAGATACAGTGGAGGTTGTTATGTTAGTTGTTATTTCTGTCTCTCACCCAGTATGAAATATATTTTAAGCGACCTAGTAAAGGTTATGTTTTAAATAATCCAGTTTACAAAATTTATCAGTATATTGTGGGTGTAAACCGATACCACCACACTTATTGGAAGTGGCGGTACAATATAATTTTCGTGGCATTATAATATAACAGATAAGCGTATCCGCCTGTCAACTGAAAATGCTGACAGGTTTATAAAAATGAACAAGGCCTGGATTGACCATGACTTCTCGACTCCGCCAGATGAAAGCTGATGGTCATAAAGGGACTTTAAATGTGTTTTTTGTAATGTACTGAATACACTGTTTTCCCATGCACCCCTTTCACCACAAACAAGGGTATATGGTTGAATCTTCCTTTTCTCATCTTCCTTCTCCTCCTCCATCATATCAATACATGCTTATTCTTCGCCTATAATGCCCTCGCATATATGCCCTTCACATATAATGTTTGATTCTAGGTTGAGTGGCGAAAGCCACAGCTCAGTCTGGCCTCTTATCCCCTGCCAAAGCTCTGCAGCGGTGTGCTGTCAGATCAGCTTCAGCTTCCCCACTGCAGTGCTACAGTGCTTCCAGCTACCGACTGATGACTGACTGGTGCTGTACACGGATAATTCATAGGTGGAAGAGGAGGAGGAAGCGGAGGAGAAGTGGGGGTTGGAGCCACTAACGTAGGTGGTGGCAAAAACCCTGGTGGAATTGGGGCCCGCAATCCTTGGCATCGGTAGCACTTGTGCGATCCCAGGGAATGAGTCGCTCCCAGCCTCCACAAAATTCACCCAGTGTGCTATCAGGGAAATGTAGCGTCCCTGACCGAATTCACTTGTCCATGTGTCTGTGGTAAAGTGGACCTTCGCAGTAACTGCGTTGGTCAGGGCACGTGTGTCACGGCTGTTTAAAGGTAACAAGAGCATACACAGTAAAAAGAGCTACTGACCGGACCCAAACTAGGGAAGAGAAAGGGTGACCCCTGTCAGACCCTCAACACTCTCCCTATGCTGCTAAAGCACATGCCCGGATCCATGTGGTGAAACGAGGCATGCCCGCGTGCCTAAGACTGATGAGCCCTGTAACCCCTACAATAGTGGAAGGGGCACGGCCACCGATGCCCTGCTCAGAATATGGAGGGAACCGTGGCCACCTCAGATCCAGTCAGAAAATCACCAGGTACATAACAATGTCTGCACACTTAGCTGATGGAGCTGCAGCCGCAGAGAAGACGGATCCAAGGGCCGCTGGCAATATCCGGAGTGCTTGCAGCAACAGAACACAGGTCCAGAGAACTAATAGCTTAACAAGTGAAGATACTCAAGGCAGAGCTACAACTGAAAAGAGAAATATAATCCACGCCCTGCAATAGGAGGAGGGGTGATTTGAAGGCAGGGAAATCAAACGCAGGAGGAACAGCTGGGAGTAAAGACCTCATCACAGGGGCGGAGAAACAGAACAGTGAGAACACCTCCAAACTCTAAGTGACATCATCACAGGGGTGGAGACACAGAGCTGTGAGAACGTCTCAAAGCTCTGGTAGTGACAACGTGTGATGTTAAGGGACACATGTTGGTGTAAGGCTGGCATGGCACACCTTGAAAAATAGTGGCGGCTGGGGACTTCGTAACGAGGGAAGGCCATTGACATTAGGCTGCGGAAGGCCTCAGTGTCAGCAAGCCTAAATTGCAACATTTCCCGGGCCAGTAATTTGGATAGCTGTGCATTTATTGCTATGGCCTGTGGGTGGGTGGCTAGGTATTTGCGCTTGCGTTCAAATTCCTGGGGTAATGACATTTGGACACTGCGCTGGAACAGGGAAGTGGATGTGGTCGCTGATGGTGCTTGCAAAGGTCCAGGTGAAGGGCAGGAGGCATCCGGGCCTGCGTCTTGGACAGGGGATTGGCCAGCAAATAACACAGGGGAAGAGGAGGCAGTGGTGTGATCCGTAGACACAGATTGTGGACCCAGGCATTCGGCCCACCTATTAGGGTGCTTTGATTCCATGTGGCGGATCATGCTGATGGTGGTGAGGTTGATAGTATTCACGCCTGGGCTCATATTGGTGTGGCACAGGCTGCAAACTACTATTCTTTTGTTGTCCACACTTTCCTCAAGAAAACGCCATACTGCCAAACACCTACCCCTTGGTAAAGGAAATTTACGCAAGGGGTTGCTCCATGGAACACTTGCGGGCCTGTTGGGTGGTGCCCGCCTTCTACCTTTTGCCACCCCACTGCCTCTTCCAGCCTGTTGCAGTGCTATAGATCCCTCCCCTTCTGTACTGCTCTCCTCACTCGGCTTGTTGCCACCTTTCCAGGTTGGATCAGTGACCTTTTCGTTCAGCACCTCCTCTTCCACTTCCTCACTCTAATCAGCCTCCTGATGCATTGACCTAACCACAACCTCAGTGATTGAAAACGTTGTGCCATCCTCTTCTCCAACCTCTTGAGACAGTAAATGCGGGTGAGTCATTGGCAACTGTGTCTCACCGCGCCCAGGACCACGGCATCAGCATCACGGCCACTTCCCCGTCTCTTAATGCTCGTCTTCTTCAAAAATAAATGGTATATGTTAAAATGTGGATAAATTATGGAAAAAATATATTTGTTGTCAGTAATATTTTTCCCAATATCAGGCCCTGACACACACACACGCTACTGCAGCGCAGATGTGAGAAATTTACTGCAGACACCGTTTATAGGCAAAGTGTGGATAAATTATGGAAAAAATATATTTGTTGTCACTAATATTTTTCCCAATATCTGGGCCCTGACACACACGCTATTGCAGAGCAGATGTGACAATTCGATGCAGACACCGTTTTTAGGCAAAGTTTGGATTAATTCATACAAATTGTAAGTAGTGATGGATGAACATCGGCCAGGACAGTTCGTGAACGAGATTGCGCGAACTGAAAGTTTGCGGCGGGCTCCATCCACTTTAATAGCAGGCAAACCTGAAAAACCTTTAGCTCATATTTGCAGCCACCAAATACTTAGTAGAAGTGCACAAATCGTCCCACAACATGGACAGTGACATACCAGAGGGGGATCAATTACAAAAATTCCAACAAAAAATATGTGTCTTAATCAGGGGACATTTTAATGCGTCTTAAAGGGAAATTCTCTTAAATGTGCCCTGTTGCGCTACCTAAATGCACTATATAGAAAGTATATTATTGGTATATACCACCCCTGATTCAATCACTTTTTTGGAGGGGCAACTGGTATATCACACCAGTAGAAATTATTTGTTCCAATAACGCTTGTCCCTCTATATACCTGCAGTATCGCTGCAGAACTGCACACAACTGATGCATAATACAAATGCACTATAATATACTTTCTATGTTAGAAAGTGTAATATAACATTGTAGAAGGAAGGCAATCCATTAGAATATACATAAAGATAAAACATAACCTTTAATAATGTTACTATTAAGGGCTCATTCAGACGTCCGTATGCTATCCGCAAAAATGCGGATCCGTTTCTTTGCGGATTAGATGCTGACCCATTTACTTATATGGGGCCCTTTTCTATTCCATGGTTCCGCAAAACGAATGAAGCATGTCCTATACTTGTCCGTGAAAATCAGGACATGGCCCCATTGAAGTCTATAGGTCGCAAAAATACTGAATGCGATCAGTTTTTTACGATGCAAAAGAACAAAATACGTCCCACGGCGCGAAATACCGTCAACCAGTCACCAGGATCAGGAAGGAATCTTTTATAGCAGCGATACAACGCGTTTCGGGGAATCACTCCCCTTCATCAGGTAGGGGGGGGGGGGGTTGCCTAGATGGATATGTGGCAAATGTAATATGCATATCAGCAAGTCCTCAAAGCGAACTGCCGATGTGCACACCCCGATTGTGTTTATACAATATGTGGCAAAAAATCACACTGGTAATTATCTATTAGGCGAAGACCTCACAATCACATGACATGACTGCGCCCATAAAGAGGCCGACCTTGGAGTAAATAGCAATTAGAAGCGCATCAGAATGCGCATCTAATCCGCCCATAGTCGCGCACACTGATGATGCGGTCCTATTGAATGTTCCGGACCCGCATCACCTGAGCGGGGTCGGGTCACGTGGAGGCCGTTACCTAGTTACTGGGACGCTTCGACGGCGAACAACTATACCTCCAGTGCAAAGGTACTGCAATGTGTACGCGATTCGCACCCAGTTTTGCAAACCTTTTCATGGGAGCGTTCGAAGACCAATATATCCACAAGTCCACCCAGTGGTCAGATAATATTGTCTTATATCGACGTTATATCGACGACTTGTTCTTTATATAGGATGGAGATTTTCATTCTATTAAGAATTTCATTAAACATCTGAATTCCTCTGATTGGGGTATAACTCTATCTGGGATATATGACCGTTCAAGAATTGAATTCTTGGATTTAGAAATGAATGCAAATGGTGATGAAATTGTAACTCATACGTTTTTCAAAAAGGTTGACTGCAATAGTTACCTTGAGTATTCTAGCCTTCACTTCAAAAAGTGGAAGACAAACATCCCTTTTAGTCAATTTAAGAGATTAAGAAGGAATTGTTCTCTAACTAGGGATTTTATCTCACAAATTGAGATAATCCGTAAGACATTTCAGAAGAAAGGTTATCCCCATGGAGTTATTGAGGCGGCTTACAACCGAGCCAAGGCCCTTACACAGGAAAATTGCCTATCAGCCAGCCATAACCACCAGATAGAGGATAAACATCAGCAAAATAACAAATGGAGTGACAATTTCATCACCACCTACAGTAGCAACCATAAGGATGTGAGAAATATTCTTTCTAAACATTGGCACATTATCAAAAAAGATCCTTATATAGGTAAATCCTTACCAAGCCACCCGCCCCTAACCTTTAGGAGAGCAAAAACCCTTAAAAATGTGTTAGCACCCAGTAAGTTACGCAAACCACTACTATAATAAAGTAGCTGGGTCAACTGCCAGTTCATTTGTGCCATCCAGACCAGTGGGTAGCACAAAATGCAGACAACCCAAATGTCTATGTTGCCTCTCCATACGAAATTCCACCTCTTTCCGTAATAACACCACTGGCGAAATTCTCAACATCAAACAACCAATGGATTGTGGGTCAAATCATGTGATCTACATACTTGAATGCCAGTATGGACTACAGTATGTAGGTCGCACCACACAAACATTGCGTAACAGGTTGAACAAGCATCGTTCAAACACTAAGAAGAAATTTATGCAGCATAGTGTATCAAGACACATTACGGATAAACATCAGGGTCTCTTCTCAAGTATTTCTGTTTTACCTATAGAAAAAATTCATGCCGATAGCCGGAACATTATGCAAACAATTAAAAGACGCAAAATGTTCTGGATTTATAAATTGAACAGCCTGAATCCTCAGGGTTTAAATGAGGGATTTGATATAAATTTATAGATCCAAATTAACCAACCATCAATAGTACCAATCAATCAATGGAGTAGTAAGAGAAATAGGTATTTTTGCAACCGCATTAGATTCAGACCCTAATTATTCGCCTGTTGGGCCTTGAACCCCTTTCCCATGAATTAATAGGTGCATTAGTAGGCTGCAATATCAATATGGCTGCTTTTAGTGACAGTCACACCGATTGGTGTCTGGAGGGGACTGTGGATGTATGCGTGTATCTCCAACAACTACACGCGTGCATCCACCTCCATCTCACAGACTTCATACTGGTGATTGTTATTAATTATGTGCGTGGATCACATAATGTCTTAATTAATATATTCTTTCTGGAGATGATCTCTCCACTAGAAAGAATTTTTTAGTTGGCAAATTAATGCGTGGCATATTTCATTTAATTCTATTTTTATCACTCTAGAAGTGTGTACATATGTACTTTTTATATAATCGTTTTATGTACTATTTATACATATATTTATTTAGTATTTATTTTTAATTTTATATCAATATTATTATTTTTCATCTCCTTTTAAGGTTATATCATGCCACTTCCTCATATTTGTATGTATTTGTAAGTTTTTCTTTAGGAATCTAATCATTGTGTTTGTAGGGCACTAATATATGTATATGATTCTTATTTCGTTTTTTCTATCATAAGTTAGACTCATTCGAATTGCTCTTACATTTTGAGAGCGTCCCTGTTACACAGCAGCGGCCTCCATGTGAGAGCGTCCTTTGTTACCTAGCAGCGGCCTTCACGTGATCTGGCCATCATCACGTGACGTCGGGCCGGAAGACGCTAACCAGCTTCTTTATAGCAGACGGCTTTCTCGCCGTCAAAGCGTCCCAGTAACTAGGTAACGGCCTCCACGTGACCCGACCCCGCTCAGGTGATGCGGGTCCGGAACATTCAATAGGACCGCATCATCAGTGTGCGCGATTATGGGCGGATTAGATGCGCATTCTGATGCGCTTCTAATTGCTTTTTACTCCAAGGTCGCCTCTTTATAGGCGCAGTCATGTCATGTGATTGTGAGGTCTTTACCTAATAGATAATTACCAGTGTGATTTTTTGCCACATATTGTATAAACACAATCGGGGTGTGCACATCGGCAGTTCGCTTTGAGGATTTGCTGATATGCACACTACATTTGCCACATATCCATCTAGGCAACCCCCCCCGACCTTGTGACCTCCCTATAGGCGGTACTTTTGTATGTATAAATGTGTGTAGTTTCATGCTGTTAAACTTGTGCAGCTTCTCTGTATCTGATGAAGGGGAGTGATTCCCCGAAACGCGTTGTATTGTTGCAATAAAAGATTCCTTCCTGATCCTGGTGACTGGTTGATGGTATTTCGTGCCGTGGGACGTATTTTGTTCTTTTGCATTCATCATTTTCTTGGGGGCTCCAGGCTTCTCCATTTGAAGATCTCCTGTGATCCCGTGGCTGCAGACTGCTATATCCAGACTACCAGGCTTGTCAGATAAACCCTCATTAGTGTTGTGCCTACATTTGCACAACCACGTAAGGTGAGCCTTGCAAGTTCTTTCTGCCTATAATTTTTTACTCACAGAATTACCCTATGGTGCGCACATCTGTTTTTTTTACAATTTTAACCAGCCTGTCATATCATATCCGTTTTTTACGAACATGCTGAACTATCCGCAAAAAAACAGATCCGCATTTTTGCGGACAGCATACAGCCAACTGAATGAGGCCAAAGGGTCCATTCACACATCCGTAAGTGTTTTGCGGATCCGCAAATTGCAGATCCGCAAAACACGGACACTGGCAATGTGCATTCTGCAATTTGCGGACTGCACATCGCCGACACTATAATAGAAAATGCCTAATCTTGTCCAAAATTTCAGAAGCACAGATGTGGAAGTGCGGATCTGCAAATGCAGATGCGGACAGCACATTATGGCCCCATTGAAAATGAATGGGTCTGCACCTGTTCTGCAAATTTGCGGAACGGATGCAGACCCATTTTGCGGACATGTGAATGGACCCTAAAAGATATCCCTCAAAATAAAAATAAATAAATTATTAAGCAAAAAGCATAGATGTTGTAGGCAATAACAAGCAGCACCAAATCAGAAACCATATGTCCTACCACAATCGAGGGGGTTCCAGTGCACATCGATGAATCCAGGAGGGAAAGCAAAAAACATCTATCCCTGGGCTACATTATGATGTGGTATTGAAGGACAGGGTGGACAAAGAACTGTCCCTGATATTGCCCTACAGGGGGGTGCTATTCTGGCCCTGATAGCCTAACCACAGATCACCCGCCCTGATAAGTGCGACCCCGTCCAGAACCTTACCCTGTATAAAAATGGCCCTAGTAAGCCCCTAGGCACCTGACTTCCAGGTGATCACTATAGAGATCTATCTATGTGTTTTTGACTCATTATAAAAGTATATTATAAGTGTATCACACCTATCGATAGCACACCTATACTAATGCTTAAAAAGACTTTTGTGGCCCTATTAGCTAGCGTTTGGTGTCCCTAACAGCCTGTCCCTGCACCACACAGCAACCTCTCCCTACACTGGCAAAGCACTGAATGTAAAATGGCGGCCAGATCAGGTTTATTTATAAGGTAGGGGGTATGTCCATGTGCTGAAACGTCTCAATTGGCTGTCCTGTACCACCTGATGGATGTGTCCTGGGTCAAAGTTCTTCACAATGTAAAAGAATATGGCGGGAGTGAATATTGCCATATGTTCGCATGTTCAGCGAATCGCAAACACGCAAAGTTCGCTGGGAAATGACTGCCGGGCGATCTGCATTGCCAACTCTAGCTGTCAGTAATATTTTTCCCAATATCTGGCCCTGACACACAGAAGGTAGAGCAGTACAGATGTGACAATTCACTGCAGACACCCTCTATCGAAAAAGTATTGCAAAGTATGGAAAGAAAATGGCTGGCTAAATTATATTTCTGCCAGCCTGCCACCACAAACAATAATCCTTAAAGGACTTTTGGGTGTGAAATGTTTTTCCATTTAATATATTGCGATCACACTCCCTACACTATCTGTCCCTTCCTAAGTGCAGCTCTCCCTGACTCGCAATGAGCTGAACTCACTTCATTGGGTGCTATATAGCACCAGATGATGCGTACCGGCCAGCCAATCACTGAAATGGCCGTAGTCAGCATGGCTATAGCATTGCAGTGATAGCAGTACTTACCTGCACGTGTATTGGCTGCTTAGCAGCCGGGAAACATGCGGGTAACAGGTATTCAGCCGAGCATGCTCGCTCAACACTAATTTTTGCCATAGACACATTAGTATATCTGGGCCATTGAATTCTATGTTAACAAGCAAGATAGTGAAGGACTAGCCAACAATGCAAAGAAGTGAATAATTTCCAAGTCGTACTCTTTTTTTAGGAGGTATGTAGATGCAAGAACCATTGCCAGCTCTAGCATCCACATCTAATATTTTCAGTAGATACTCCCAAGTATAGTAATTGAGTGCCTATTTATTTTTATTGTTTATATAGCATTGACATATTCTGCAGCTCTGTACAAAGTCAACATTTACATCGGTCCCTGTCCTCAATGGGGGTTTACAATCTAATTTTCCTATTTCATACACACACTAGGCCCTATTTGATTGGAAGCCAATTAACCTATCCACTAATCAGCTATTATGTTTTTTTAGTGTGGTAGGAAAGAGAATATCTGAAGGAAACTCATGGATAGAACATAAAAACTGCATGCATATATTGTGATTGGTTGTTATCAAACTCAGGACCTCAATGTTTGGTGAGAACAGTGACGGCCACTGACCCACCATGCTGTCTTCTAAAGACAATCATTTACTCCTAGTGTCATTGCTATGTTGTGTTTTTTAGGTTGATCTTTTGAGTTGGTTTTGGTTTTATGCTCTTACTTCATACACAAATTCATACAGTATATGCACAACTACAAAGTTGTCCTTTTGACCTAAAATGTGCCATGTTCATCTTTTTCAGATACTGCATTTGATTGTGGTAAAGGCCATAATTTATTAGTAAATCATTATACTGGGTCGCTAGGTCTAGATCTACCATTGTACATACTGCTTGTAAAAACTTTTAATTTCATAAGAATGTTTTTGAAGTGGTTTTTCATGTCTTCCAAGCCTGAACTCTAAAAAAGATTGTCTTGTTGCTGCTCTTTTTTCTTTTTTTTTTTTTTTTTGATAACTAATGTTATGTAAAAGTTATTAGAAGAGGAAGTATAAGCCAGCATGGCCTGTTATTCTCTTTTGCATTACCAGTTGGTGACATTATCAATGCTTTCAGGAGAAAAACCTAAAATAAAACCTGGGCAATTGCTTATTTGCATATAGATTAAAGGTATGTTTCTTCACAAAGACGCAATTGACCATTAAGCGAAAGGTCTCACTACATTCAGCTGAAGTAATCCTACTAGGCATTGTGCCTGGCTGAACTTTCCTGCTGACAGATTGCCTTTAAGGCATGCAATGAATCAGAGTGATTAACACTTTAGAGGATCAATAGAGAAGATAATTGTTTAAGATTCACTCATCTCCAACATATCATATGAGAAGTCAAGTTATTGTCTATGAGGTAAATTACTGTAGTTTCACCCTGATAAAAAAAACAAAAAACATAAAAACAGTAGGGCATGGATTTATTAAGATCAGCATATTGTACACTGTTCTTCTGTGTTGTGTGGATGAGAGGTAGTGAAACAAGAGGTGCATGCATATATCAATTGTGGTGCATCTTGGGCCACCCATGCACCACAAATGTATTAGGAAGAAGATGTCCTGCCTATATCCCATCCCATTGCTTTTGAAAAGAGCAAATAGTCATAAATGTTGATGGAAACTGGGACTTGCACCGAAATTTGTGACTTTGGCACCTATAATTCTGAGGTTAACAGCTATGTGTGTTAACCATACACATTTACCTCATAGACCATAACTTGACTTCTCATATAACATATCTGTAAAGAATAAATCAAGGCAACTGGACTTACTGTAGATTTCTTGAAAACGTTTCACTCGTTCTTCCAACGAGCTTTCTCAATTCTCAGAAACGTTTTCAAGAAATCTACAGTAAGTCCAGTTGCCTTGATTTATTCTTTACAGATATACCATGACCTGGATAAATGAGAACCTTCCCAGACATATTGCTTCTCATATAACAGGTTGGAGATAAGTGAATCTTAAACAAGATGCACCTCTTGTTTCACATCTGTAATCCACACAACACAGAAGAACAGTGTACAAAATGCTGGTCTTAATAAATCTATGCCCTACTGCACTACTACTACTTAGCCATCCACAAAGCACATTTTTCTATGAATATGACATCATTGTTTGAAACCTGACAAGTATTAAAATAAGCAGGCAGATGTTTAAAAAGAATATAGGGTTATTGAGTGTGGGCAGGACAAATTTGCTGCATGAATAGCATTTATTCCACATTGAATCCTTTTTTATATTTCAGAGGTGACTATACGTAAAGGTTCTCTCCACAATTGAGCAGAGTTGGGCTGAGGTCAAAGCTGTAAGATGTATTTAGATGTCTCTCAACAGCTTCATCCTCGTCCCTATCACAGCATGAGTTGAGACAGGGAGACTTTGGCTTCACCTCTTCTCTTCTTTCCCTCTTCCCCATATGTGTCTTTAGGTACTGAATTACTGGAAACAAGCTTTTTATTTTCTCTAAACAATTACAGAAACTCCATAATAGATTACAAAGTTTTATATATTTACATATATAACTTAGGCTAGGTCCATATCTTTGTAGGATACTCTGCTAGGGGCCTCCATTACTGACTCTGGTAAAGTGCAATGTGCTACAGTGTCTCCAGAACAGGGACCTTGAAGCGAAGAAGAGCACACCACTCATGAGCGTCATCCTTTCCATTCACGTCTGTGGAGGTTCCAAAACTAGCTTGGCTATTTTCTGAACTCCCATTGTGGTGATTGAGGGGGGCACTCTCCCACATTTTGAGGGGCCCTTTCTGGAGATAGGAGTGGTTCCCAAAGTTGGGACCCACAACTATCTAATGTAATGATATGCCACTAATGTTTGAGATGAAACAACACCTTTAAGTAATAAAAAAAAAGAAGGGAGGTAGAAAGGATGTCTTGGGAAAATTAACACAGCATGTGACAAGGACGGCAACAGCCTCCCTGTCTAACCATGCCTCTAAACAATAGTAAAGTATATGACACATTTACTTCTGTTTGTAAGATCTGTCTGCCTATGACTTTTTTCTGACATGGAAAGTACACTTTAAGATACAATGTCATGAATAAGATTGTTGCTGGGAAAAAATTTAACTTGCATCCCTTGGTATACTGAGTTTGGCTGGTTCTATTTAGGCCCCTTTTACATGGGACGAGAATTCCCTGCGGGCGCAATGTGTGAGGTGAACGCATTGCACCCACACTGAATCCGGACCCATTCACTTCAATGGGGCTGTTCGGATGAGCGGTGATTTTCAATCATCACTTGTGCGTTGCGTGAAAATTGCAGCATGCTCTATATTCTGCGTTTTTCACGCAACGCAGGCCCCATAGAAATGAATGGGGCTTCGTGAAATTCGCAAGCATCTGCAAGCAAGTGCGGATGTGGTGCAATTTTCACGCATAGTTGCTCAGAGATGTAAGTAAATTGATAAAAGTCTATTTATTTTATTATTTCCCCTTATAGCACGGTTATAAAGGAAAATAATAGCATTCTTAATACAGAATGCTTACTAAAATGTGGCTTTTGGGGCTAAAAAAATAAAATAAAAATAACTCACCTCATCCTGTTGTTCGCGCAGCCGGCATCATCTTCTTTCTTCTTCTTTCAGGACCAGCCAAAGGACCTTTGCTGACGTAATTGTGGCGGTGATGTCAGCACAGGTCATGCTGAACGAAGATAGAAATCTTATATATTCATTCCCCAGGACCTGCGCTGACTTCACTGCTCTCACCACGTGGAGAGCGTGATAACGTAATCAAAGGTCCTTTGGCAGGTCCTGAAAGAAGGAGATGGTGGCTGCGCAAACAACAGGATGAGGTGAGTTATTTTTTTTATAATTTTTTAACCCCTAAAGCCACATTTTAGTAAGCATGTTAGGGTACTTTCACACTTGCGGCAGGACGGATCCGACAGACTGTTCACCCTATCGGATCCGTCCTTCCGCTATTTCGCAGTGCTGCCGGACCGCCGCTTCATCCTTATTGACTATAATGGGGACGGGGAGGAGCTCCGGCGCAGTACGGCAGTTCGCAGTGAGAGGCCGCCAGACTAAAAAGTCGGACATGCAGGACTTTTAGTCCGGCGGCCTTTCGCCGTGCACTGCCGTGCTGCATCAGAGCTCCTCCCCGTCCCCATTATAGTCAATGGGGACAGAGCGGCGGCATGGTGGAATAGCGGAAGGACGGATCCGACAGGGTTACCAGCCTGTCGAATCCTTCCTGCCGCAAGTGTGAAAGTAGCCCTATAAGGGAAAATAATAAAATATACAGAACACCTAACCCAAACCCGAACTTCAGTGAAGAAGTCCGGGTTCTGATCTGGGTACCACATTCAGTTTTTTATCACATGCTTGCAAAACGAATTGCACCCGCCCGATAAAAACTGAACATCAGAATGCATTTGCAGTCAAAACTGACCGCAATTGCGTGTCTACTCGCACGATTTACCCTGATCGCAGACGCAACGCATCCGGACCTAATCTGGACACGCTTGTCTACAAGGGGCCTTAAAGAATAGATAGACTCGCTGCTTAGCCAATCTTTCCCACAGATGTTTCACAAATGTCTTACTTGCAGTCTCTATATGATATTTCAAACACTGATCCAAAATTAAAAACACATTCAGTTATATATTTATATTTCATTTTAGGTAGAGTTTTCCCATGGTTTTCAATGTGATATGTAAACTGTTACAGCGAGACACCAATCTCTATTCATTACACACTACATACTATTACACCGTACTCCCCCTGACGGTACAGCACTGACAATGTCTTCTGTATCAGGTGGGTGGCTCCTCATGTGTGGGAGGAAAGAGAACACTGACTCGTTCTTCATTCAAACTAGCAATTTCTGCAAACCCTTACAATACATTCTCAGTGCATTCCCCTGTCATCACTATGCTATTGTTAAAAATATTTGGATGATGGTAATAGGAAGAGATATTTAATATGCTTTATATGGTACTGCCCTGAGCATACTATGAACGCCATGACAACAAGTAGCCGCAAGCTGTCATGTTATTTGTGTTCTAGCTGCAGAGAAGCATATACAAGGGATGCAGCTGACAGGCTTCCGGAACATCTATAGCAGTCCAGAAATAAAACTATTGGGTTATTATATTTGGAGTAGAGCATGCATATGTAAGCAGAGTGATACTGTGCTGCTGGGATTTATTTACAAATAGTAATTAAAAAGCTGTACATTATAACAAAAAAAAAATCATTTCCCCTTCCCTGCAGCTTACTGTTTTATCCACTGAAGGCATTCATACTTAGCGTTGAGCAAATTGAACCCCACAAAATGGAATTCAATCTGAATTTCAGGGAAAATTTGATTTGCAGCAAAGCTGAATTTCCTTGTGCTTTGTGGTAGAAAATTGATTTTATGGAAAAGAAAGGATGGATCCAGCTTCCCATAAAAATCTTTTTCTTTATTCTTGTTGCGGCAAAATGACATACATGGACACCACCGTCTACGCGTTTTGGACAAAATAAATCTTAGTCCTTATTCATGACAAAGCAAAGTGTAAAAGAAAACCTTTATTTTTAAAGAAAAAAGACCCAATGATTACCTATTCCCGAGACCTGAGTGAGGGGAGGAGGAAAAAAACTGCCAGGGAGACACCCAGTTTGTGCATACATACATGAAAACAAGTTAAAAAGTATGAAAAACTTGCTATTTGTATTGTATAACCAAATCATGTTTTTTTTTATTTAAACCATTAGGTGCGCAGCTCCCCAAACTAAACAACCAAAATGCTTCTCTACTCAAAAGCTTGGATTTGTGGTCACCTCCCCTGATGGGGCGTGATACTCTTCAGATTCCCTGGACAGAAAAAGCCGCAGCACTTTCTATATGAACTATCGCAAAATGCGAACTTGCGGCAGATATATTTCTTGTCCTAAAATGTCAGATAAATGTTTGCGTATCCTAGCTTTAATCTGTTTCGTTGTACACCCTACGTATTGTAAGGGGCATTCTTTACATGTTATAACATAAACCGCAAATTCCGTATTGCAGTTAATGAGCTGTTTTATTTTGTGTGATTTACCATTGTCTGTTGAAATTACACTCTTGCTGGTCTCCATGTATCTACAGCAAATGCACCTATTGCTGCCACATCTATAGTTACTATTATAGGATAACCAAGTCTGCTGTGGTTTCGTGTGTTCAGAGAATAGGCTTGGGCTGATTTTCTGCCCCAATGTGGGTGCTCTACGTGCAACGCACCTAACTCCAGAGGACACTATACCATCCCATCCCTGATCACCATTAAGTACTGGTACTCTAATAATTTTGCAGACCTCAAAATCTTCTTCACTATACTTCACTATAACTTGTGACAAAGGTAATTGGTTTATCCTGTTTACCAGCTGCTTCTGAAGCCTTTCTAATTTTTTAACTTTTTGGGCTTTTTGGTTGATATGAGCTGTCAGCTGGGTATTGGGAAATACAAGATTCTGTCTGTCAAGAGACTGTACTGTTTTAGTAGCCCTCGTTATGTCGTTAATGTTGTAATGTCTAGCCTGTAGTCTCATTTCCAGAATCGTCCGAACAATTGCGTCAATTGCGTCTCACCCTAATCATCTCCCCCTAGGCACATTTTTTACCACATGGGGAGGATGACAGGACATTGCCAAAAGAGTGGTATTCCCCGCAGTGTCCTTCCTAAGGCCCCTTTCACACGGGCGAGTATTCCGTGCGGATGTGATGCGTGAGTTGAACGCATTGCACCCGCACTGAATCCGGACCAATTCATTTCTGTGGGGCTGTTCACATGAACGGTGAGTTTCACGCATCACTTATGCATTGAGTGAAAATTGCAGCATGCTCTATATTGTCCGATTTTCACGCGACGCAGGCCCCATAGAAGTGAATGGAAAGCGTGAAAATCGCATAGCATCCACAAGCAAGTGCGGATGCGGTGCGATTTTCACGCACGGTTGCTAGGAGACGATCGGGATGGAGATCCGATCATTATTATTTTCCCTTATAACATGGTTATAAGGGAAAATAATAGCATTCTGAATACAGAATGCATAGTAAAATAGCGCTAGAGGGGTTAAAAAAAATAATAATAATTTAACTCACCTTAGTCCACTTGATCGCGAAGCACGGGATCTCCTTGTGTCTCCTTTGTTGAATAGGACCTGTGGTGAGCATTAAATACAGGTAAAGGACCTGCGATGACGTCACTCCGGTCATCACATGGTACGTCACATGATCTTTAACCATGGTGATTCACCATGGTAAAAGACCATGTGATGACCGGAGTGACATCATCAAAGGTCCTTTACCTGTATTTAATGCTCACCACAGGTCCTATTCAACAAAGGAGACACAAGGAGATGCCGGGCTTCGCGATCAAGTGGACTAAGGTGAGTTAAATTATTTTTTTATTTTTTTTAACCCCACGAGCGCTGTTTTACTATGCATTTTGTATTCAGAATGCTATTATTTTCCCTTATAACCATGTTATAAGGGAAAATAATACAATCTACAGAACACTGATCCCAAACCCGAACTTCTGTGAAGAAGTTCGGGTACCAAACATGCGTGATTTTTCTCACGCAAGTGCAAAACGCATGACAATGTTTTGCACTCGCGCGGAAAAATCGTGCATTTTCCCGCAACGCATCCGCCTCTTATCCGGGCCAAAAATAAGACGCCTGTGTAAAAGAGGCCTAAAGGTTGCAGTAGAAACAACCTGTAGGTCAGAATCCCCCCGGAGGCAAATATCTAGAAAGGAAATAGACTGTGTATTATATGACAGACTAAGGCCTCATGCACACGACCGTTGTTTCATTCCGTGTCCGTTGTTCCATTTTTCGTGTTTTTAGGCGGACCCATTGACTTTCAATGGGTCAGTTGAAAACTCAGCTAATGCACCGTTTGTCATCCGCGTCCGTGATCCGTGGTCCAGTCCGTCCAAAAAATATAACCTGTCCTATTTTTTTCACGGAAAACGATTTGCAGACCCATTCAAGTCAATGGGACCGTGAAAAAACGTGGAGGCACACAAGATTGTCATCCGCGTCCGCACGTTCCCGTCCGTTTCTTTCCTATCATTTGCATGGCAAACTTGACTTAGACTTTTTTTTTTTTTTACTTTCCTTCATGTCTGGTGATCCTCCAAAAATTAAGGAAGACACACGGAAACAAAAACGGAAACGGATCACGGAACAACGGAACCCTATTTTGCGGAACGGAACACAACAACGGTCGTTAGCATGAGGCCTAAACTTGATTCCTAATTAAGGAAATCTCCAAAAAGTGGTATGTCCGCCATATCGCCCCTCCACTCCAACAGCATATCGTTGATATAACGGCCATACCACTTAACGGAGGTAAAAAAAAGGATTAATATCTGCAAACAAAAAATGTTTCTCCCACCACACCATAAATATATTGGCAACCGATGGTGAGACATAACCCTTCTCCCATATAAATTTATCAAAGGACTGCAATACAGAATGTGTGTCCTTTAAAAAAAACTGGTATATGGGGTACTAAGGGCTGAAGGAGGGAATCCACCCACTCCGACAGCCGTTCAGAGTACGAACCAATGCCGGCCACAATAGGCCTCATGGGGGGTGGAAACTTTGATTTGCAGCAAAGCTGAATTTCTTTGTGCTTTGTGGTAGAGAATTGATTTTATACACAAATCACTGAAAAAAAATGCTGAGAACTTTGCCAATATCTTCCAGTGCATGAGGGGCTCTGATATGTTCCTGACTGGAAGATATTGGCAAAGTTCTCAGCTTTTAACATCGGCCTGAGATATTAGCTAGTATTGTCAGTTGCGTATCATTTTGGTGCATTTTTTACAGTGATTTGTGTTTGTATATATTTTTTCATCTGCACAATGTCAAATCATTTTGTGTAAGATGTCCTTGTGGTGCATGTGGTCCACCCCAGTATCCTCCATTGTATGAATTTTTTGCTAAGGATTGCCGTTGTCTGTAGACCGTATGCGGAGGAATTGCTCCCCCGGTTATAGACACGCTACAGCGTCTGGGTTTGGAGCATTTCCACCCATTTAGACCTTTTTTCTGTGAGTTTTAGAGAATTGATTTTCCCTGAATGGCAGTAAAACATCATACTTACCTTATCCATTTTAGTGTAAAGAGCTGTCCACTGCCATCTTGATTGAAGATCTTGCACTAAATCACATGTGAAATGACGCATGACATTACCACGCCGGCCAGAGGGCCGCTTGAGATTTTGTGCTAGATCTTCAATAGAATTGGCGGTGGCCAGTCCGTCGCGATTAAATGGATGAGGTAAGTATGAGTTCATTCATATATTTTTTATTTTTTATTTTTTTTATTTTACACTGCACACATGTTAGATGCCGCGATCAGCTATGAATGTGGCATCTGAGGGTACAATGATGAGGAGCGGTGCAATTGCCACTCCCTGTCATTGCACCCACTACTTACAAAGAAATATACTTCATGAAGAAGTAATCCGTCACAAAGCAATTTTTTTTTTTATTTGAATATTTCACTCATCACTATTCATATTAATTAACAGGTTTTACAATTAAGGGTGCGTTCACACTAGAATTAGGGATTCAGTTTTGGCTTTCCGTTATAACATGGTTATAATGGAAAATAATGGAATCCATAAGACGGAAGGACAGATCCGTTCTTCTGCCCATAGACTTGTATTATGACGGAATGCGTCTGGGTCCCGTTATGCAAGACAGTCTTACATAAACGGACCCAGACGGATCAGTTATGCTTTCCCATAGACTTCTATTAGGACAGTAAGCAAACTGAATGCCTTTTAAAGGCTTCCGTTTTGCATTCTGTCTGGGCATTCCGTTATTTTCTGTTATAACCATGTTATAACTAAAAGCCATAACAGAATCCCTAAAGCTAGTGGGGGGTGCATATATTGTATCTAAATGCTACATTCAGAATTTCCCAAGAATAATTCAAGAGGTTAAAAAATAAAATTTGATGCACATTGAGGAAAATGTATCAAGTGACTTAATTTATATTATATCACACAGCTAAATGGATTGTCCATGTGCTTTCTTCCAAAAACATTAACACACCAGTTCGCAAGCTGTGTGTGGTATTTGAGGTATGGGCATGCACAGTGTTGTTCTTAGAAGAAAGCACCAATGTTTTTCTAAGGATTAATTCACACATCTGTGGGACACGGTCCGTGAGATACCGGACTGGCATCCTGCTTAGTGCAGGAGCGCACGGCATCATTGGATGCTATGACACCGTGCACTTCGTTCCAATGCTGCTGTACAGTAATACACTCGTATAGATCATACGAGTGTATTACTGTAGTGATGTGCAAACATCGGCCGAGACATTTCACGATTGCGCCTTTGCGATCAAATGCTCGCAAACCGCACATTTATGGCGGGCCTCATTCACTTTAATGGCAGGCGAACCTAAAAAAACTTAAGGTCATATATGCAGCCACCAAATACTTACTGGAAGAGCACAAATAGTCCCACAACATGGACAGTGATATACTAGAGGGGAATCAATGGAAAAAAATCCCACAAAAAATATTTATTTTAATCAGGGGCCATTTTTATGCGTCTTAAAGGGAAACTCTCAAAAATGTGCCCTGCTGGAGTCTTAAAGAATTTTATTTTAAGCCATGGGATTACAGGCCCCAAAAATGATGTATTCACCTGACAGAAAAGAACAAGTGATTATTTGGCAGGAGGTATTTTAGACGGTCAGTGGATACCAATTTTACTGCAGGCCAGTGGAGTATAGACCCCAAACATTAGGCATTCACTGGACAGAAGAGAACAAGTGATTACGTGGCTGGAGGTATATTAGGCGGTCAGTGGATAAAAATGTGTACTGTAGGCCAGTATAGGGCCCAAAAAGTAGGCATTCACCTGATACAAAAGAACTTGTGATGTTGTTGCTAGAGCTACATTAGGTGGTCACCGGCAACATTTTTTACTGTAGGCCAGTACAGGCTCCAAAAATTAGGCATTCACCTGACAGAAAATAACTAGTGATTATTAGTGATGAGCGAGCATGCTCGGCCAAATACTTGTTCGGCTAGAGCATCGCTATGCTCGGCACATGGTGGTACTTGGCCGAGTACCACATGTGCTTGAGCGCCATGCTCAAGTCTCCTTCCCGCACGTTTTGCGGCTGCTAAGCAGCCATTAAACGTGCAGGTAAGTACAGTACTGCCATCACTGTAATGCCAGTTGCCAGGTTGACTGCTGGCATTACAGTGATTGTCTGGCCGGAACGCGTCATCGGGTGCAATATAGCACCCGATGACACGGGTTTGGCTCATTGCGAGTCAGGTAGAGCTGCGCTTAGGAAGGAACAGATAGTGTATGGAGTTTTTGATCAAAATTTATTTAATTTTAAAACGTTTCAAAGACCCAAACGTCCTTTTAAGGACTATTGTGTGTGGTGGCAGCAATTTCATTGTGCAAAGTAGCATTAAAATTATTTATTTATACTTTTCGAAAAAGCGATTATTTTGCTATATAGAAGGTGTCTGCAGTGACTTGTGACTTCCCTGAAGCAATACCTTCTGTGTGTCAGGGGCATAGATAGGATGAATATTAGTGAAAATGATAGTTTTTTCCCCATAATCCACATTTTTTGTGTAATCTGCGCTTCAATACTTTCTGTGGTTGTCAAGCCCAGATATAGGGAAAAAAATTATAATACAGAAAACACTATTTTTTCTCCCATAATCTGTCCACATTTTTTATGTCAACAGTGTAATCTGTGAATTGTGTGATCTGTGCTTCAATAAATTGCGTGGTTGTCAGTAGAGTTGAGCGGACACCTAGATGTTCAAGTTTGATGGGTTCGGCCGAACTTCACAAAAAGGTTCGAGTTTGGAATCCGAAATTGACCCCGAAACCAATTGAAGTCAATGGGGACATGAACTTTGAAGCACTAAAATGACTCTAAAAGGGCTAGAGGGCTGCAAATGGCAGCTAAATGTTGTTAAGAGCATGGCAAGTGCTCTGCAAACAAATGTGGATATGGAAAGGACTTAAAATAAAATATGTAAAAAATCTAATAAAATCTTGATCTTGGAGAACGAGGTCCATATGCAGTAGGAGGTTGAGGAGGTAGTGGATGTGGCGGTGTAGGTAAAAAGCGGACAGTGGAGGAGGTAGACAACACTGCTTCTTGGTTTTATTTTTTATCTTTTTTGTTTGAATTAGCGAATACCCCAAAACATTGGGAAATATAACCTGTGATAACATTCTCCAGCCGTGCTAAACAAACTATCAGACAATACACTGGCTGTAGGGCAGCACCTCCAAGGCATAAAGGGCAAGCTCAGGCCATGTGCCCAATTTAGAGACCCAGAAGTTGAAGGGGGCAGACCCATCAGTCAGTGTAGGCGTGTGCACACATACTGCTCCACCATGTCGCATGTCCCTGTGATGTCCACGATCCAATTTGATATCTGCTCTAGCAACTTTCGATGTTCTTTTCTGCGCCTACCATGCTGATCACGGTTAGCGGTGAATCAGGATTCCACGCCAGAGAGGGAGCGTGAGAAAGGGATACCAAGGGAGGTCAATGGATGAAATTAAATGTGATTGAGCGGAAATGTGGGACAAATTATTAAAGGCGAAGCTTCCAAGTAAAGGAGGGGGCGCGTGGCAATTACCCACTCCCGACTCGGGGAGGTATATATAGCAATACAGGACTCTTAAGATGCCCTGTTATTGGAATGACCAATAAAAAATTATAGGGAATGTCACTGGAGTATTTTGGATTTGGAAACATTAGACAGGAGAGGCCCTGCTGCCGCTTTGTTGACTCTAGATAACTTCTGCCTGTTTGCACGTGCCTGTGACATCCATGATCTATTTGGATATCTTCTCTATCAACTTTCGATGTTCTTTTCTGCGTCTACCATGTTGATCACGGTTAACGGCGAATCAGTGTTCCACGACGGAGAGGGAGCGTAAGAAAGGGATACCACATTCAAAGGAGGTCAATGGCTCCAATGTGATCGAGCGGAAATGTTGGGACAAGTTGTTAAAGTTAAAGCATCGAATGAAAAGAGGGCGTGTGCCTCAATTAGATTGGGTGTGCGTCAATTTAGAAATGTATTTCCTTGTCACCTATGCAGAGCAGGGGTTTATTCACGGCAAAAAAGGTTAATATGCCACTCAAGAATGTAACAGTCAAATTAGTGAAATGTATTTCCTTGTCCACTAGGTAGAGCAGCGGTATATCACAGCCAAAAATTGGTGAATTTCACCCGACAATGTAAGGCTACTTTCACACTTGCGGCAGGAAGGATCCGACAGGCTGTTCACCAAATCCGTCCTGCGGCTATTACGCTGTGCCCGCGGACCGCCGCTCCAGTCCCCATTGACTATAATGGGGACGGGGCGGAGCTCCGGCGCAGCACGGCGGTGCATGGAGAAAGCCGCCGGACTAAAAAGCCTGACATGCAGTAATTTTAGTCTGGCGGGCTTTCTCCGTGCACCGCCGTGCTGCGCCGGAGCTCCGCCCCGTCCCCATTATAGTCAATGGGGATGGAGCGGCGGTCCGGCGGCACGGCGAAATAGCCGCAAGACGGATCCGACATGGTGAACAGCCTGTCGGATCCGTCCTGCCGCAAGTGTGAAAGTACCCTGACAGACAAATTTGTGAAATGTATTAACCTGTCGACTAGGTGCAGCACGGGTATATCACAGCTGAAAACTGGTGACTTTCACCCAACAACAAATTATTGAAATTTATCAACCTGTCCACTAGGTAGAGCAGGCCAGAAATTTGGGATATGTAACCCAACAATGTATCAGACAAATAAGAAAAATGATTTAAAATAAAATAAGTAATAATTATCTTGATGTATAAAGGGGAGGTCCATATGGAGTAGGAGGTTGAGGAGGCGGTGGATGTAGCAGTGTAGGTGAAAGCGGCGATGCAGGAGGACAAGGTAGCCAACACTGGTTTTTAGTTTTAATTAATACATTTATTTTTATTTATTTTTATTAGGGTACACCCCAAAAGATTGAGAAATATCAAAAATACAACATTGAGCAATTGTGCTGTAGTATAACAATGGCTGGGTAAGGCAGGTATACATGTCTATTCTGCACAAGGCACGGACAAGTCCTGTGGGATACATGCCTGGTTCATTTTAATGAACGTGAGCTTGTCCACATTAACTGTGGACAGGCGGCTGTGCTAGTCTGTGATAACGCTTCCTGTGGTGCTAAACACACATTCAGGTATTACACTGGCTGCAGGACAGGCCAGCACCTCCAAGGCGTAAAGGGAAAGCTCAGGCCATGTACCCAATTTGGAGACCCAGGAATTGAAGGGGCAGACCCATCATTTAGTACGTGTAGGCGTGTGCACACATACTGCTCCACCATGTTGCTGAAATACTGCCTCCTGCTAAGACGTTCCATATCAGCTGGTGGTGCTGGTTGTTGTTGCGTGCTGACAAAGCTTTTCCACATTCCGTCCATGCTAACCCTGCCTTATGAGGTGCTAGTGGTGCCCCAGCTGTGTTGGCGACTCCTTCCTCGTCCTCTGCCTTCGCCTTGTGCTTCCACTGTGCCTTCACAAACTGACTAATGGATCTGCCCCTGCAACTTCTGGGTCTCCAAATTGGGCACATGGCCTGAGCTTGCCTTTTATGCCTTGGAGGTGCTGGCCTGCCCTGCAGCCAGTGTATTGTCTGGACGTGTGTTTAGCACGACTGGAGGGGGTTATCACAAGTTATATTTCCCAATGTTTTAGGGTGTACCCTAATTTAAAAAAATAAAAATACTTTTAAAACCAAAAAAACTGTGTAGGCTACCTCCTCCTCCACCACCGCTTCCACTTACACTGCCACATTCACTGCCTCCTCAACCTCCTACTCCATATGACCCTTGTCCTCCTAGACCATGATTATTTATTTATTATTTTTTACGTATTTTATGTTATTTAAAGTCATTTCCCTATCCCTTACCATGCTCTTAACCACATTTTGATGCCATTTGCAGCACTCTAGCCCTTTCCATGACATTTTTAAAGCCATTTTAGTGCTCAAAAGTATTGACTTCAATGGGGTTCGGGGTCAAGTTCGGGCCAAACCCGTTGAACCCGAACATCCAGGTGTCCGCTCAACTCTAGTTAACAGTCAAACAAAACTCTATATTTATTGCCCTGATTCTGTATTTTACAGAAACACCCTATATGTGGTCGTAAAATGCTGTATGGCCAAACGGCAGGGCGCAGAAGAAGAAGCGCCATATGGTTTTTAGAACGCAGATTTTGCGGACAGTTTTTTTTTAACACCATGTCCCATTTGAAGCCCCCCTGATGCACCCATAGAAACTTCATAAAAGTGACCCCATCTAAGAAACTACACCCCTCAAGGTATTCAAAACTGATTTTACAAACTTGTTTATCCCTTTAGGTGTGCTACAAGCGTTATTGGCAAATGGAGATGAAATTTCAGAATTTCTATTTTTTGTAACCTTGCTTCACAAAAATGTAATATAGAGCAACCAAAAATCATATGTACCCTAAAAATAGTCCCAACAACACTGCCACCTTATCCCGTAGTTTCCAAAATGGGGTCACTTTTTTGGTGTTTCTACTCTAGGGGTGCATCAGGGGGGCTTCAAATGGAACATGGTGTAAATAAACCAGTCCAACAAAATCTGCCTTCCAGAAACCATATGGTGTTCCTTTCCTTCTGCACACTGTCGTGTGCCCATACAGTAGTTTACGACCACATATGGGGCGCTTCTATAAACTACACAAACAGGGCAATAAATATTGACTTTTGTTTGGCTGTTATCCCTTGCTTTGTTACTGGAAAAAAATAGATTAAAACAAAAAAATTGCCAAAAAAATGGAAATTCTTAAATTTTATCTCCATTTGCCAATAACTCTTGTGGAACAGCTAAAGGGTTGAAAAAGTTTGTAAAATCAGTTTTGAATAACTTGAGGGGTGTAGTTTCCAAAGTTGGGTCATTTTTGGGTGGTTTCTATTATGTAAGATTCACAAAGTGACTTCAGACCTGAACTGTTCCTTAAAAAGAGGGTTTAGGAAAATTTCTGAAAAATTTCAAGATTTGCTTCTAAACTTCTAAGCCTTCTAACGTCCCCAAAAAATAAAATGTCATTCCCAAAATGATCCATACATGAAGTAGACCTATGGGAAATGTAAATTTATAACTGTTTTTGAGGTATTACTATGTATTATAGAAGTAGAAAAATTGAAACTTAAAAATTTGCTAATTTTTCAAAAATGTTGGTGAAATCGGTATTTTTTTATAAATAAAAATGATTGTTTTAACTCCCTTTTACCAGTGTCCTGAAGTACAACATGTGACAAAAAACTACCTCAGAATGGCCCAGATAAGTAAAAGTGTTTTAAATTTATTCACACATAAAGTGACACTGGTCAGATTTGCAAAGAAATGGCCTGGTCCTTAAGGTGAAAATGAGTCGTGTCCTTAAGGGGTTAAGGACCACACAGTTTTTTGCAAATCTGACACTTTTACTTATCCAATCCATTCTGATATAGTTTTCTCATCACATATTTTACTTCATGACAGTGATAAACTTCTAAGCCTTCTAACGTCCCCAAAAATAAAATGCCGTTCCCAAAATGATCTATAGATGAAGTAGACCTATGGGGAATGTAAATTTATAACTGTTTTTGGAGGTATTACTATGTATTATAGAAGTAGAAAAATTTAAACTTGGAAATTTGCTAATTTTTGGGCAAATTTGTAATTTTTTTATAAATAAAAATGATTTTTTTTTTTACTCCTTTTACCAGTGTCATGAAGTACAGCATGTGACAAAAAAAAACTATCTCAGAATGGCCCGGATAAGTAAAAGCGTTTTTAATTTATTCACACGTAAAGTGACACTGGTCAGATTTGAAAAAAAATGGCCTCAAGGAGAAAATGAGTCGAGTCCTTAAGGGGTTAAGGACCAGGCCATTTTTTTTCAAATCTGACACTTTTACTTATCCAATCCATTCTGATATAGTTTTCTCATCACATATTTTACTTCATGACAATGATAAATTTAAGTCCAAATATTTAATTTTTATTTATAAAAAATACCAAATTTACCCAAAAAGTTGAAAAATTTGCAATTTTCAAAATTTCTATTTCTCTGCTTTTAAAACCGAGAGCGATACCTCCTGAAATAGTTATTACTTTATATTTCCCATATGTCTACTTCATGTTTGGATAATTTTGTAAATTACATTTTCTTTTTTTTGAGATGTTAGAAGGCTTAGAAGTTTAGAAGCAAATCTGAATATGTTTAAGAAAATTTCCAAAACACAATTTTGAAAGGACCAGTTCAGGTCTGCATTCTCCTTGTGGGGCTTGCATAATAGAAACCACCCATAAATGGCCCCATTTTAGAAACTACACCCCTGAAGGCATTCAAAAATGATTTTACATACTTTGCTAACCCTTTAGGTGTTTAACAAGAATTAAAGGAATATGTAGATGACATATTTTAGAATTTCACTTTTTTGGCAGATTTTCCATTTTTATCCATTTGTTTCCGCTAACAAAGCAAGGGTTAACAGCCAAACAAAACTCAATATTTATTACCCTGATTCTGTAGTTTACAGAAACACCCCATTTGTGATTGTAAACTGCTGTACGGGCACATGGCAGGGCATAGAAGTAAACGAGCACCATGTGGTTTTTGGAAGGCAGATTTCACTGGGATAATTTTAAGTTGCCATGTCACATTTGAAGACCTCCTGATGCACCCCTAGAGTAGAAACTCTTAAAAAGTGAACCCATTTTGGAAACTATTGGATAAGATGACAGTTTTGTTGGTACTATTTTAGGTTGCATATGATTTTGTTTGTTTCATAGAATTGCCAAAACTCAGCTCTGACCCCTGCATGGTTATCAACTACGAGTATTCCCTGACTCCTTGGCCCTTGGTGCTCTGTACCTATGTTTTTGACCCCCATAGCTGAATAAGCTGCTAACTGCATTGGGGCTATTCCAAGAGGTAGTGGCCTGGTGGATCCTCTGCATTGAAGGCTAGATCTCTGTATAGAGATAAAGGGTGAAAACCAGGGGATCACCAGAATAATGCCCTTAGGACTAAAATTAAATCAATTGGTTGGTAAAGTCCACACCCAAAGGCAGTATGACTGCAGGCTAAGAATACACAGGGTTTGTTTGTAGTTTAGAACATGGCATTCTAGAAAGAATTGCAGTTGGCAGGGCATTGTCTATGATTTCTGTTTTTGTGTTTTAAATGTAGTCAGCATATCTTCACGCAAAATATGTTTTTTTTTTTATTTAGAAAAGAATAGAGAAAATATATAATGACGGCATGTGATTTCTCGGGTTAAGCAGAGAAAAATATATTGAATAAAGTATAAACACCATGTTCATGTCTAGTTTTATTTAAGTCATAACCTTGGTCAGCACCATTGCAAACCATATAATCACTAAAGGCGTGCTCATTTGAGCATGTTAACAACATAGAGCTAGAAAGGAGATCTGCTTTGCACAATAAGCTACCGTTCTGCTAAACTCAGGCTGTCCTTCTATTACACATTAATACTACTTGTCCACTGTTAGGAAAATGTCTGGCTGGTGGTGGCTTGCCAATGGTCTTTCTTAGTGATATCAGCTGAATGTTCTGAGGGCCACAATGTGAAGTGGTTGTCTCAAGTGAGACACACCATTAACGAATGAACATCTGTGGGGGGGCGGAGCTTGCGCCGGTCTGAGATGGCCGCACTTCCCTGAGCTCTGTAACACTGATCTCTATAAGCTACTGATACAGCCATTAAACTTCCTGAACACAGCTAACAATGGCAAAGATCAGGAACGCTAAAGCTGGAGAACATCCTACCTCCAACAAATTACAAGCCACATCTGGAGAAATGGATAAATTCATCAAAAAGGCAGCCGCCTCATTCGTAGCACGGGATTTAAAGATGGCGCCTGCACACTCTCAGAAAAATTCTGAGAGGTCGCTAGAAAGATTGGAGGAAGACAGCAACACGGAAGAACCGCCGAGCAAAGGTTCGCTCCCCATCACCTAGGCATTATTTGAAACATGTCCTCTGCAAGGCTATGGAGCCTGTGCTTGACGAAATCTCCGCTCTACGTCAAGAAATGAGGCAAGTGGGGGACAGAGTAGAGACACTCGAATCGCACCAGGCCGCAATTCTGGAGCACCAGACGGCCACCACTAACTCCCTTCAAAAGTGCAGCACTTACTTCAACAATCTGCACAATGCCCTGGAAGACCAGGAGAATAGAGGGCGCCAAAATAACCTGCGCCTCAGAGGGATCCCTGAAGCAGTTCAACCAGGTGACGTACCCTCCATAGGTAAATCTATATGCTCCCAGGTTGTGGGCCCTGATTTTGAACATAAAATAATATTAGCGCATGCTCACAGAGCGCCCCGTCCCAGTCCTAAACCAGAAGAGCCCCCCAGGGACATAATCAGTAAATTCTTGAATTTTCAAGTTAAAGCGGCGGTCCAAGAGGCAGCGAGTAATCGCTCCGATTTTTCCTACGAGGGATCCCAGATTTCAGTTTATCAGGACATAGCCACATCCACTCTAAAAAAAACGTAGAGCCAGGAAACCTCTGATGGAGTGGCTGCGTTCTCATAAAATCCAATACAAGTGGAACTTTCCTTTTGGCATATCGTTTTCCCAGGATGGCCGACTATTCAATTTCTCCACTTACTCTGATTTGGAAGACCTTTATGAACAGCTACAAATTCCCCCTTTGAAAGTGGAAAACTGGGAACTATTCCAAGATCTTGCCGTGCTCCCCGCTGTTCCTACAATTGTTCTGTTTGTGCTGCAAAGGACCCCAAAAGCACAAAGATCCGGGAAAAGAGGCCGTCAGTTCACACCGAAAAGACTCTCTCAAGTCTAATGTGAAACCTATTTAGTAGCCTTTTGCTATATCCTTCTTATTCTCATATTAATGATTGCCTGTTATAGTGATTGTCCCAAAATCCTTTCTGAAATGTGATGTTTTCTACCTTTTCACATGTCCTATCTATCCTGTCCTTTCAAACCTTGCTCTATATAGATAGGAACAACACCGAACAAAAGTCCTCAGACGTCTGTTGGCCGTGTGAGAGTGACAGGGGCTCTTTTTTCCACATTTGGTGGGACTGCCCCTTAATACACGATTGGTGAAGAACCATATTTGAAATCAGTAATGAGATCTGTCACACAGATGTACAGGCCTGGCCTCTCCTTCTAAGGCCCTTCTTGCCTGGTTTAATGGAAAGGACCCACCCTTCTCCGCTTTCCTTTTTAAACAACTATTGATAGCCGCAAGGCTTCTTATACCCAAGTTTTGGTTGCAAACCTCTCTCCCATCTATTACACAATGGAAGCAGAAGACTGATCAGTTATACCGTTTCAAGGAAATCTCCTCTTGGGAATCTGGGAACCATGCTCATTTAAAAAAAAAAATGGTACCTATGGATCGTTCACAGGTTTGCAACCCCACATTTGGGTCTAGCCTAAACTGGTGAGAACTCTCCTTTCCCACATTATATAACTTGATGTATCTTTATGTCTCTCTCTCAAATACTACTACCATGTGCCCTATTTTATATGTGCAAATTTGTATTATATGTACTTATGGATTTTTCACTGACAACCATCTTTGCTAGGGATCGAGAGTTAGACTAATCCATTTCTTATACATAATGTTCCCCATGCTGCAACTCTCGGATATATTTGTTCCTTCGAGGATCTATATAACTTGCTCATTATTTCTTACATGCAATTTGTCTTGACATATTGTGGATTTCCGATGATGCTGAAATATGTACAATGTCGTCTCAACCTGTACCAAGTTAACTTGTTATGGTAGTCATGGTTTATGTCTACTTATAAAAATAATAAAAACTTTATAACAGGTAAAAAAAAAAAAAAAGAATGAACATCTGTGAATAAGCACATCAGAAAAAAAAAAATCCTAATGGTGGTTAATTGGCTTAAAGTCATCTTTAAATTGGATTGCTCTCTACTGGACCTTTGGTGGCAATTGTGTCAGAACCCGGACCCATCAAACTAATACTCTTGTACTCTGGTGGGCCAGTTTATTCCTGAAGATAATAAACTTATTAATATTGATTGTATGTATTCTACACCAAAAATAATTACAACTTTTTTATTTTAGCTTTTTTTTTTTTTTACATATGAAAATTATTGAGATTTTGACGTAGCCATTCCAAGGTAGCTATACCCACTAGATATCTGTCTACTGAAAGCTCATTCAGTGACAATGTAAATGGCTATTCAACAAGGGAGAGGGGGATAAGCATGTCATATCTCCAAGCAGGACAAAGGATCAGGCTGTAGAAATCTTACATGGTTCATTCTTGTTCCCCGTGACATCTACCTTTGGGGAATAGTTAAGAGCCCCCATACAAAGTAGAAAGCTGTTGATTCCTGATGAATGAGTAGAATTTGCTGGCATTGCTCTAATGCATAGTTGCAGCTTTGTATTGATTTATTGACAGAGAATAATGTTGAATTCCACATCAATAACTATGATTCTACATTGAAACTAAACTTTCTGTTTCTCTCAGCTCCTCGTAATATATCTTTGTATACTTGTCTTAACTCTAAATGGAAGATGCTCTTTAGTTCCCAGAGGCTACCTGATTTTTTTTTTATAATTCTCCCATGAAAGTTCACTGAACATTCAATGAACAAATGTAAAATTAAGTCTTAACATTTTCAAGGCATTTATTTAAATTATGTGGCCTTACAAGTTAATACCCTTGAAATGTAAAGCTCAGCATCTCATTCAATAAAACCCAATGCAAAGCTATAGCTGTAAAATCATAATTATTTTGTCATACAAAAAAGTGACAAAAGGAATTATTCTAGGATATATAAAATCCTTGTCTTCTATGTGAGTTCTACTTGTGCATTCGGGGATCGAGAAGGAATGTCAGATTTTGAAAGAATAGACAGAGATAGGTATTATGAATCTTATTTTATGAATCTCATTTTTGTCTGCTTCATAAAGAAGATCATCAGTCATATGATTCAAAGTTGCCTGATAGCACTACAGTAAGAACAAAAGGTCTGGGGAAAAGCAGCAGAGCAAGGTTTTTTTCGATTTGTTATAAAATACTTGATCACGAATCGCTTTCCATTTTATGGAGCGGGTGCAGTTACGGGGAATGGCGATTGCGTTGACACTTGTTATTTAACTCTTCAGATAATGGATTTAACGCTGATCACTGAATCTGAGACTCACATTAAAGTGCTCAGGGGTTAGTCCAGTGTTAAAAAAAAATTATAGTCAACTCATCCACTTGGCAGTCATCAAGTGGAGAAAATATGGCACAACAGTGACATTACCAAAAACTGGACAGCCCTCCAAAATTGATGAAAAGACGAGAAGAAAACTGGTCTGGGAGGCTACCAAGAGGCCTACAGCAACATTAACCACCTCAGCCCCCCTAGCTTAAACCCCCTTAATGACCAGACCACTTTTTACAATTCTGCACTACACTACTTTCACAGTTTATTGCTCAGTCATACAACTTACCACCCAAATGACTTGTACCTCCTTTTCTTCTCACTAATAGAGCTTTCATTTGGTGGTATTTCATTGCTGCTGACATTTTTACTTTTTTTGATATTAATCGAAAATGGCCAAAATTTTTGAAAAAAAGGAAATTTTCACTTTCTGTTGTGAAATTTTTAAAATAAAACTACATTTCTATATACATTTTTCTCAAAATGTATTGTTCTACATGCCTTTGATTAAAAAAAATGCAATAAGTGTATATTTATTGGTTTGGGTAAAAGTTATAGCGTTTACAAATTATGATGCAAAAAAATTCACGCACTTTGACTTTCTGAGCACCTGTCATGTTTCCTGAGGTTCTATAATGCCCAGACAGTATAAACACCCCACAGATGACCCCATTTGGGAAAGTAGACACCCTAAGGTATTCGCTGAATGGCATAGTGAGTTCATGGAAGTTTTTATTTTTTGTCACAAGTTAGCGAAAATGGAATTTATTAATTTTTTTCTTACAAAGTCTCATATTCCACTAACTTGTGACAAAAAATAAAATTTTACATGAACTCACCTTACTCCTCATGGAATACCTTGGGGTGTCTTATTTCCAAAATGGGGTCACTTGTTGGGTATTTATACTGCCCTTGCATTTTAGGGGCCCTAAAGCGTGAGAAGTAGTTTGGAATCCAAATGCGTAAAAATGCCCTGTGAAATCCTAAAAGTACTCATTGAAATGGTGGCCCCTTTGCGCACTTAGGCTGCATAAAAAGTGTCACTCATGTGGTATCGCCGTATTCAGGAGAAGTAGGGCAATGTGCTTTGGGGTGTATTTTTACATATACCCATACTGTGTGTGAGAAATATCTCTGTAAATGACAACTTTTTACATTTTTTTATACAAAGTTGTCAATTTACAGAGATATTTCTCTCACCCAGCATGGGTATATGTAAAAATACACCCCAAACCACATTGCCCTACTTCTCCTGAGTATGGCGATACCACATGTGTGACACTTCTTTTCAGCCTAGGTGCGCAAAGGGGCCCAAATTCTAATGAGTACCTTTTAGGAGGGCATTTTTAGGCATTTGGATTCCAAACTACTTCTCATGCTTTAGGGCCCCTAAAATGCCAGGACAATATAAATACCTCACAAGTGACCCAATTTGGAAAGAAGACACCCCAAGGTATTCTGTGAGGGGCATGGCGAGTTGATAGAATTATTATTATTTTTGGCACAAGTTAGCGGAAAATCTTATTTTTTTTTCTTACAAAGTCTCATATTCCACTAACTTGTGCCAAAAAATAAAATTTTACATGAACTCGCCATGCCCCTCACGGAATACCTTGGGGTGTCTACTTTCTAAAATTGGGTCACATGTGGGATATTTATACTGCCCTGGCATTTTAGGGGCCCTAAAGCGTGAGAAGAAGTCTGGAATCCAAATGTCTAAAAATGCCTCCTAAAAGGAATTTGTGCCCCTTTGCGCACCTAGGCTGCAAAAAAGTGTCACACATGTGGTATCGCCGTATTCAGGAGAAGTAGTGCAATGTGTTTTGGGGTGTATTTTTACATATATCCATACTGTGTGTGAGATATATCTCTGTAAATGACTCTGTAATGGCATGGCTGTGATTGGCCAGTGGAGTATGTGACCCAGCCTTTATATAAGCTGGAGTCACGTAGCGCTGCACATCATTCTGCTCTGATTAGTGTAGGGATAGGATGCTGCTGCTGTGAGGGAGAGAATAGGAAAGAATCTTGAATCAGAAGTGTTGGGCAGATTGTGCGAGCAGCAGCAGACGATAGTGGAGCCTGCACGGGTGAGTCGCTCTGCGGAACACTTCACCACCACCATGACTGGGCATCCATGCGAGACCTGTGTTCCTTGTTGCACTGTTTTGAGTACTCCACCAATATGGCCAATGCCGATAACGCTGTTCTCAGCTTCTATGCCTACTTAAAAAAAAAACGCTTTGGGCAATGATGGAAGAGGATGTGGCACATGAGGAGGAGGAAGAGGGATCATTTCATAGGGTTTCCGGCCAGTCATTCATAATTGGCTCCGAGGGCCAGGTACACAATTGTCCAGCCAGGGCACAGTTTTGGAGGATGACGAGGTGGAGGATGAGAACGAGGAGATGGAGGAGGAGGAACTGTGTTCACAGCAGGGTGGCACTCAAACCAGCTCATGGTGCGTTTATAGGGGGATACAGAGGACAGAGACGATACACCTCCCACAGAGGACAGCTTTTCGTTGCCTCTGGTCAGCCTGACACACATGAGCGATTACATACTGCAGTACCTCCGCAACAACTGCCGAGTTGCCCACATTCAAACTTGTGCTGATTACTGGGTGGCCACGCTGCTGGATTCCCATTACAAGGACAACGTACTGGAGCGTGATCGTAAGATGCGTGAGTACAAGCACACGCTCGTAGACGCGCTGCTGGTGGCATTCTCACCTGACAGCGGGGGCACAGTGGAAGCACAAGGCAAAGGCAGAGGAAGAGGTCACCAATATAATATTGATTTTCAGGGAAGGCAAATTTTGAGTTCCAGCATCCTTTAGTAAAGAAAAAAAATGCTGCTTTCCCCTGCGGGTGTCCCAATGACTCTTTATTGGAACAAAATAAGGAAATGGAATCAGTGCTAATAAAGTAGCGAAGAAAAAAAAAGGTTGTTTGAAGCCATGTTATGGCAGTGTAAACAAATGCATTTGAATCCCTTCTGTTAGATGTAGAATGACTGTTTGTCAGTATTAGGCTTACTTCACAGTTTACTTATTTGGTCAGTAAATGTCAGCCCAAAGGAGGTTCAGGTCAAAACCACAAAACAGGTGCAGGTGTTGAACGAACACCAAAGTGCTCGTGTGTTCCGTTGCTCTGGCTGAACACATTGTTATGCTCGTGTGTTCTACCGAGCACAATTGAAGTCAATTCGAGAACCCCAGGCACCCCCTGCTTGGTAGAGAAAATGGTGTCTGGTTCACAAAAATAGGTTTTTAAATCATGAAAACAGCATTAAGAGGATAGCTGGATGCGTCTTCAACTCCTATTATCTAATATTTACAATAAACAACCACACAAAGGCTATATGCCAAAAGCCAGGTATATGCAAGCCATCAATCTATCCATGAGACAGATGACAGGCTTAATCAGCATACCTTACTATGTTCACTATAAGACACTCCAAACCAGCTCTCATCTGACTGAGAGACAGTATGCCTCATAGTTACTTCAGATCTGTTGGGTGGCTTGGGTGGCCCTGCGCACCTAGATCAATATCATTAGGGAGACGAAAAGTTTTCTGATTGTCCTAACATAATATTCAATAGCCTTTCTATACAGTTTTGTCATGTAAAAACTCATTTGCATAAACATGGGCACACGGGAAAGACATGCAGCTGAAAAACCATTTGCATGGAAAATTTGCGATCTACACTGCTCATGAATAGCACCATCTATTGGTTTCATAGTCTTATGACAAGAGTAATAGTATTGTCATAAGACTATGAAACCAATAGCTGGTGCTGTTCATGAGTCATGAACAGCGCCATCTTTTGCTTTCATAGTGACAATATTATTACTCTTGTCATAAGACTATGAAACCAATAGATGACAAACTTTTATCACGAATATCGCAAATTTGAGAATCTGCAAATATTTTGAATATAGTGCTATATATATATATATATATATATATATATATATATATTTGTTATTTATCTGTGTGAACCATACAGTGGTCCAAAATTCAGATAAGCCTGTGTTCAGATCGCTGTTTATTTTTCCATTCTTCTGATCTGTCATAAGAAGAGCTCAAAGGAGGATCCTGTAGTCTGAGCATCCACCTTCACACTGTCAGTATTTGGTCAGCATTTGATCAGCATTGGTAAGGCAAAAACAGAAGTGGGTTCAAAACAGCAATAACATATGATGAAAATATTTGCAAGTCTTCTGAGTACTGGACCTACTCCTGCTTTTGGCTTCCAAATCATGATCAAATTACATCCCTAGCAGAAGGAATAGCAAAAGAAAGAGGCATTTGCAGGAACTGTGAGGGCACTTAGGTTGTTCCTAAACCTTGCCATCTAAGTGTAGTGTCAGAGAAACTCACCACACATCTGGTTTTGAGTATCTGTTATGTATGTATACTATTGAAAATGTGTTTATAAGATCACTATATGGAATTCTGTCCTTTTTCAATATTTTTTAAGATATGCACCCTTGTTTGCCAAGTTTTTTGTGCTGTCCAAAAAGAGGTTCCTGTCCATAAATGACTGCTGAGAGTCATGTGACCAGGCAAAGAATTTTCCTCCTTTAAAACACATGGCACCTACGTTAAATTCCCAACAATGCAAGTGCAGATGGCATGTGCATTGTACTTGAATGGATCAAACATCATGTTTTAGGTGATTTGCCTTGTCACATGACCCTGCATCAGCAGCCATTTTATGTACAGGATCGAAGTGTAGACAGCACAAAAGACTTGGCATACAAGGCAGCATACCTTAGGAAATATAGAAAATGGAGCAGAATATAAACAAAGGCTATATTAGTAAGTGCCATATAATCATCTTACAAACACATTGATCAACAGTAACCAGAAAGTAGAGTTGAGCAGACACCTGGATGTTCGGGTTTGACGGGTTCAGCCGAAATTCACAAAAAAAGTTCGAGTTCGGCACCCGAACTTGATCCAAACTTGACCCAGAATCCTGTTGTAGTCAATGGGGACTCGAACTTTTGAGCACTAAAATGGCTCTAAAAATGTCACGGAGAGGGCTAGAGGGCTGCAAATGCCAGCAAAATGTGGATAAGAGCATGGCAAGTGCTCTGCAAACAAACGTGGATAAGGAAATTACTTCAAATAACATAAAATATGTAAAAATGAAAATGAATAATCTAGGACGACAAGGTCATGTCACGGCTGGCGGTGGGGGAAACCCCCAGCCGTGCGGTGCCAGGAGATGGTAGGGTTACCCCTTGGCCGGGACCACAGAGTTAGGGAGCAGGTCACCTCCTATTGCGTCCCTAACGCTGACCCTGTCTCCTATCTGTATGAGCCGACCTTGGTGGTAGGAGGACTCATACGCTGGAACCTTAAAGTCCCTACGAGCCCTCAAGTCGGCCCTGTACTAGGGGACAGAGTGAGACGACCTGCTCCTCCTAGGCACGGGGGAGCAGGAGTCTCAACGGCCAAGCAACACAGGGGAATACAATAACAGACTTATGGCAGTGACAGGCAAATGGGACCAACACATCACTCACCTGCCACAGACAACAAACCCTGGATCCCATGTGCAGGTGCTGCGGTTCAGACACCAACGAACACAGCACACACCAGACATCCCACAGGAACCCAGGACCACAAGCTGCACTAACATAAAACCCCACACACACCTAAATAACACCGTGAAACATAGAAATTCCCGACAGAGGTTTTATGACCAGAAGGATGGTCCCCACTGGTAGATGGTGGAAACAGGAGGCTGCTCCAGCCAGCATGGCTGAGAGCAACCTACTGAACCAAGCCAGGAACTGAGGCGTTATAGGCCAAGTGGCCACACCCAACGGTCAAACACGCCCAGTGACTCAACAGACACACTGGGAAGGGAGTTAACCCTTCCAGCACCACAGAAGGGAAAACACCAAACATAACCACAGACAGCCACAGTGAAGGAACGGATGTCAGTGCACACCACACAACACAAAGTGCACACAGACATACAAACGTGCATACACACAAACTCACTCACCTATCTCCGACGGCAACGGCATGCAGTGGCAACCGTGTCCTCAAGAACAGCCCACAGGCCGAGACACTTCCACAGCATGCAAACAGCACCAGATGTTGCCGCGGACAACCGCAGGTGAAAGGAGGAGTCCAGGTGCATACTAAACATTCACCTCATGCACAACAGACAGACAAGGAAGTGCACAATATCACACGTTGCCAAGGGCAACCGCACACATGCCTATTGTCCGCGGCAACCGCACCTGAGGCAAACAACTAAGTGCCCCCAGCTGCGGTTGACAACACCAAGCCGCGGGCAACCGCATGCGGCTCCCAAGGAGTCACGACCATGACCAAGGGTCGTGACACTCCCTCCCCTCAAAGCCCCCCCCAACCGAAAAGGGAAGCTGGTGGGACCAAACAACAGGGAGGGGGGGAGGGGCAATGCCTGCTAATCACCAGTGTCTCCCTCCAGTGCTGCCGCCAACAAACCTGGACCGTACACAATAGTCCCAGGTTGCCAGCCAACAAAGCAGACTGGAAGGGAGAACAACTGGAGGCACTGCCAGACAGATGCCCGTATCTCCCCCCAGGAATGCCGCCAACAGACCTGGACCGTACACAACAGTCCCAGGTCGCCAGCCAACAAAGCAGTCTGGAGGAAGAAAACAGGACACCGCATCCAACTCAGGGAAAACGTTCCTACTCCAGGTCGCTGCCAGCAGACACTCCCCAACCAGCACACCTGCCGGAACAGCAAAGGAATGCTGCCAGCAGATGACCAGAGATAGGAACCCTGAGAGGGACGAAGGGTCACCAACACGGACACGGTTAGCAAGGTGGCGGGGAAAAGCCACCAACCGCGCCGTTAATGGTGAACCCCGTAACGCTCTCCCTCCGGAGAACGCGCATGCACCCCAACGGTCAATGGATGCATGCTTCACCCTCTTACGAAGGAGACCAGGTGAGGTGCCAGTTCTGGTCATACTGTCACGGCTGGCGGTGGGGGAAACCCCCAGCCGTGCGGTGCCAGGAGATGGTAGGGTTACCCCTTGGCCGGGACCACAGAGTTAGGGAGCAGGTCACCTCCTATTGCGTCCCTAACGCTGACCCTGTCTCCTATCTGTATGAGCCGACCTTGGTGGTAGGAGGACTCATACGCCGGAACCTTAAAGTCCCTACGAGCCCTCAAGTCGGCCCTGTACTAGGGGACAGAGTGAGACGACCTGCTCCTCCTAGGCACGGGGGAGCAGGAGTCTCAACGGCCAAGCAACACAGGGGAATACAATAACAGACTTATGGCAGTGACAGGCAAATGGGACCAACACATCACTCACCTGCCACAGACAACAAACCCTGGATCCCATGTGTAGGTGCTGCGGTTCAGACACCAACGAACACAGCACACACCAGACATCCCACAGGAACCCAGGACCACAAGCTGCACTAACATAAAACCCCACACACACCTAAATAACACCGTGAAACATAGAAATTCCCGACAGAGGTTTTATGACCAGAAGGATGGTCCCCACTGGTAGATGGTGGAAACAGGAGGCTGCTCCAGCCAGCATGGCTGAGAGCAACCTACTGAACCAAGCCAGGAACTGAGGCTTTATAGGCCAAGTGGCCACACCCAACGGTCAAACACGCCCAGTGACTCAACAGACACACTGGGAAGGGAGTTAGCCCTTCCAGCACCACAGAAGGGAAAACACCAAACATAACCACAGACAGCCACAGTGAAGGAACGGATGTCAGTGCACACCACACAACACAAAGTGCACACAGACATACAAACGTGCATACACACAAACTCACTCACCTATCTCCGACGGCAACGGCATGCGTGGCAACCGTGTCCTCAAGAACAGCCCACAGGCCGAGACACTTCCACAGCATGCAAACAGCACCAGACGTTGCCGCGGACAACCGCAGGTGAAAGGAGGAGTCCAGGTGCATACTAAACATCACCTCATGCACAACAGACAGACAAGGAAGTGCACAATATCACACGTTGCCAAGGGCAACCGCACACATGCCTATTGTCCGCGGCAACCGCACCTGAGGCAAACAACTAAGTGCCCCCAGCTGCGGTTGACAACACCAAGCCGCGGGCAACCGCATGCGGCTCCCAAGGAGTCACGACCATGACCAAGGGTCGTGACAGGTCAATATGGAGTAGGAGGTTGAAGAGGCGGTGGATGTGGCGGTGTAGGACGAAGCGGTGGTAGAGGTAGCCTACACAGTTTTTTTATTTTAATTATTTTTTATTTTTTTTTAATTCAGGTACACACAAAAACATTGGGAAATATTACCTGTGATAACCCCCTTCAGTCGTGCTACACACATGTTCAGACAATGCACTGGCTGCAAGGCAGGCCAGAACCTCCAAGGCGTAAAGGACAAGCTCAGGCCATATGCCCAATTTGGAGACCCAGAAGTTGCATCAGTCAGTTTGTGTAGGAGTGTGCAAACATACTGCCCCACCATATCGCACGTCCCCGTGATGTTCGATATCTGATCTATATCTGATCTATCAACTTTTGATATTATTTTCTGCGCCTACCATGTTGATCACGGTTAGTGGCGAATCACGGTTCCACCCCGGAGAGGAAGCGTGAGAAAAAGAGACCACATCCAAGGGATATCAATGCATAAAATTTAATTGTGATCGAGCAGAAATGTGGGAGAAGCTATTAAAATTTAAGAATTGAAGGAAAGGAGGGGTCGCGCGGCAATTACCCACTCCCGACTCGGGGAGGTAGTGCCGATAAATAACAATACAGTAGTCTTAAGATGCCTTGACATTGGAATGATTAATAAAAAATTATAGGGAATGTCACTGTGGTATTTTGGTTTTGGAAACGTTAGCCAGGAGAGGCCCTGCTGCCGCTTTGTTGACTCTAGATAACTTCTGCCTGATCGCATGTCCCTGTGACGTCCACCATCCATTTGAATATCTTCTCTATCAACTTTTGATGTTCTTTTCTGAGCCTACCAAGTTGATCACAGTTATCGGCAAATCAGGGTTCCACGCCGGAGAGGGAGCGTGAGAAAGAGAGACCACATCCAAGGGAGATAAATGGATGAAATGTTATTTTGATCAAGTGGATATATGGTAAAAGTTATCGAAGCACAAATGTGGGACAAATTATTAAAGCGCAAATGTGGGACATATTATTGAAGCGCAAATGTGGGACAACTTGTTAAAGTTTAAGCATTGAATGAAAGGAGGTGGTGCACAGCAAGTAAAGAAGAATTTCTGAAATTTTATTCCCTGTCACCTATGCAGAGCAGGGGTTTATTCACGTCCAAAATATTAAAATATGAACCCAAGAATGTAACAGAAAAATTAGTGAAATTTATTAACCTGTCTACTTGGTAGAGCAGGGGTCTATGACAGAAAAAAATTGTTTAATGTTACCCGAAAATGTAAAAGAAAAATTTGTGAAATATATTAAGCTGTCAACCAGGTAGAGGAGGGGTATATTACGCCCCAAAAAATTTCACCTGAAAATGTAAGACAAATTTGTGATTTTTTTTAACCTGTCTACTAGGTATAGCAGTGGTACATCACACCAAAAAAATTGGTGAATATCACCCGAAAAGTAGTAAAAGGACATGAAATCAAATATGTACAAAAAAAATAATAATTTGATTTATGAGGTGGAGGTCCATATGGAGTAGGAGTTTGAGGAGGCGGTGGACGTAGCATTGTAGGTGGAAGCAGCGTTGGAGGAGGACGAGGTAGCCAACACTGGTTTATTTTTTTATTTTTTATTTGCGTACACTCAAAAAGAGTGTGAAATATCCTAAATATACAAGAATGAGCAATTGCTCTGTAGTATAACAATGGGTGGTTAAGGCCGGTATACATGTCTATTCTGCACAAGGTACGGACAAGTCCCGTGGGATCCATGCCTGATTCATTCTAATTAACGTGAGCTTGTCTACATTGGCTGTGGACAGGTGGATGCGCTTGTCTGTGATGACCCCCCCCCCGTGCTAAACACACGTTCAAATAATACACTGGCTGCCTGGCAGGCCAGCACCTCAAAGGCGTAAAGAGCAAGCTCTGTCCATGTGCCCAATTTGGAGACCCAGAAGTTGAAGGGGGCAGACCCGTCATTCAGTACGTGTAGGCGTGTGCACACATACTGCTCCACCATGTTGGTGAAATGCTGCCTCCTGCTAAGACGTTCCATATCAGCTGGTGGTGCTGGTTGTTGTGGCATGCTGACAAAGCTTTTCCACATTTTGGCCATGCTAACCCTGCCTTCTGAGGTGCTCGTGGTGCCCCAGCTGCGTTGGTGACCTCTTCCTCCTCCTCTTCCTTTGCCTTGTGCTTCCACTGTGCCCCCACTGTCAGGTGGGAATGCCACCAGCAGCGCGTCTACCATAGCGCGCTTGTACTCAACACATCTTATGATCACGCTCCAGTGAGGGAATTAAGGACTGTACGTTGTCCTTGTAACGGGTATCCAGCAGCGTGGCCACCCAGTCATCAGCACAAGTTAGAATGTGGGCAACTCAGCGGTCGTTGCGGAGACATTGCAGCATGTAATCGCTCATGTGTGCCCGGCTGCCCAGAGGCAATGAAATGCCGTCCTCTGTGGGAGGTGTATCGTCTGTGTCCTGTGTATTCCCCCAGCCACACAACAGTGATGGCCATGAGCTAGTCTGGGTGCCACCCTGCTGTGAACAAGGTTCCTCCTCCTCCATCTCCTCCACCTTGTCATCCTCCAGAACTGTGCCCTGGCTGGACAATTGTGTACCTGGTGTTTGTGGGTGCAGAAACCTACCCTCGGAGCCACATCCTCTTCCATTCATCGCCAGCAGCGTTTTTTCAAGGAGGCATTGAAGTGGGATAGTAATGCTGAGAACGTTGTTATCGGCACTGGCCATGTTGGTGGAGTACTTGAAACGGCGCAACAAGGAACACAGGTCTCGCATGGAGGTCCAGTCATTGGTGGTGAAGTGGTGCTTTCCGCAGAGCAACTCACCGTGCATGCTGCAAATGGAACGCCACTATTGCCTGCTGCTGCTCGCACAGTCTGGCCACCATGTGCAAGGTGGAGTTCCACCTTGTGGGCACGTCGCATATGAGGCGGTGAGCGGGAAGGCCGAAGTTACAAAGCAGCGCTAACAGGCGAGCAGCAGCAGGGTGAGAACAGCGAAAGAGCGCACAGACGCCGACACTTTATGCAGCAGCTCTGACATATCGGGGTAATTTTTAAGAGATCTCTGCACCACTAAATTCAGCAAATGCGCCAGGCAAGGGATGTGCGTCAAACCGGCTAGTCCCAGAGCTGCTACGAGATTTCACACATTATCACACACTACCAGGCCGGGCTTGAGGCTCACTTGCACCAACCACTCATCGGTCTGTTGTTCCTTGCCCGTCCACAGCTCCTGCTCGGTGTGGGGTTTGTCCCCCAAACAGATACGCTTTAAAACTGCCTGCTATCGTGTACCCATTTCTGTGCTGAAGTTGGTGGTGAAGGTGCTACGCTGACCGGATGAGGAGCCAGTAGAGGATGAGTAAGAGGATTAGGAGGAGGAAGCAACAAGAGGCAAACTGAAGCGACCTGCAATCCTCGATGGTGGAAGGACATGCACCAAACTGCTATCCGCCTCCGGCCAAGCCACCACTGCATTTACCCAGTGTGCTGTTATGGAGATATGACGTCCCTAACCTTGCTTACTGGTCCACATATCCGTAGTCAGGTGCACCTTGCCACAGATGGCGTTGCGAAGTGCACACCTGATTTTGTCACCCACTTGGTTGTGCAGGGAAGGGATGGCTCGCCTGGAAAGGTAGTGGCGGCTGGGCACGACATATTGTGGAACAGCCACTGCCATAAGACCTTTAAAACTCTTCGTCTCCACCAGACGGAATGACAGCATTTCAAAGGCCAGTAATTTAGAATGCTGGTATTCAGGGCTAGGGATTGCATGTGGGTAGGAGGGTACTTCCGCTTCCGCTCCAGTGTTTGGGAGATAGAGAGCTGAATGATTCCATAGGATATTGTGGAGATGCTTGGTGACTCAGGTGGTGGTGTTGCTGGCAGATCCTCTGTTTGCGGGGTGGCAGGTGGCACTGTCGCTCCAGAGATGGATGAAGAGGCCAAGACTGAAGCAGAAGAGGAAGCAGGAGGAGGCAGAGACCTTTCTTGTTTTTTGAGGTATCTACTCCACTGCAGCCCGTGCTTTTCACTTAAATGCCTGGTCTTGCAGGTTGTGCTCAGGTTGAGAACGTTTATGCCTCGCCTCAGGCTCTGATTGCACAGCGTGCAAACCACTCGTGTCTTGTCGATAGCACATTGTCTGAAGAATTGCCATGCCAGGGAACTCCTTAGAGCTGGCTTTGGTGTGCTCGCTCCCTTGCTGCGGTGGGCAGTAGCAGGCGTACTGCCCAGGGGACGGCCGCTCCGCTTTTGCACCCTGCTCCCTCTTCTGCTGTGCTGGTGGCTCTGTGCAACCGCCTCTTCCTCCGAACTACATAGGTCACTCGCATGACCTTGATTCCATGTGGGGTTGAGGACCTCATCGTCCTCCACATCGTCTTCCACCCAGTCTTTCCCCCTCCCCTCCTTGTCAGTCTGCACACTTTCGAAAGCCCCCAGCATTTGGCACCTGTGTTTCGTCATCATCCGAGACATGCTGCTATGGTCCTCCCATGTACTCATCTTGAAACATAAGTGGTTGGGCATCGGTGCACTCAATCTCTTCCACTTCTGGGGCAGGGCTAGGTGGATGGCCCTGGGAAGCCCTGCTAACAGAGTCGTCAAAAAGCAGAAGAGACTGCTGCATGACTTGGGGCTCAGACTGCTTGGCTGATTTGCAAGGGGGTGAGGTGAAAGACTGATGGACATTGCCTGCAGGTGCCAACTCTGATCTTTCAGCAGGAGACTGGGTGGGAGACAGTGTAAAGGAACTGGAGGCACTGTCAGCAACCTAATCTACTCTCGCCTGTACTTGTTCTGGCCTCACCATTCGTAGAGCCGCCTAAGGCCCGACCAAATACTGCTGCAGGTTCTGTCGCCTACTTGCACCTGAGGAAATGGTTTCACTTGTGCATGTAGCTGGCACAGATCGACCACGTCCTCTCCTATTCATATACAAAACAAAGGACATCTTAAAGTTACCTGTTAAGGTTAGTTTCACACTAGCAGCAGGGGAGTCTGGCAGGTTGTTCCAGCGAGTGAACAGCCTGTCGGATCCGTCCTGCCGCTAGTTCACGTATGCCCCGGACTGCCACTCCGTCCCCTTTGACTATAAGGCCCCTTTCACACGGGTGAGTATTCCACGCGGATGCGATGCGTGAGTTGAACGCATTGCACCCGCACTGAATACCGACCCATTCATTTCTATGAGGGTGTTCACATGAGCGGTGATTTTCACGCATCACTTGTGCGTTGCGTGAAAATCGCAGCATGCTCTATATTCAGCGTTTTTCACGTAACGCAGGCCCCATAGAAATTAATGGGGTTGCGTGAAAATCGCAAGCATCCGCAAGCAAGTGCGGATGCGGTGCGATTTTCACGCACGGTTGCTAGGAGACAATCGGGATGGAGACCCGATCATTATTATTTTCCCTTATAACATGGTTATAAGGGAAAATAATAGCATTCTGAATACAGAATGCATAGTAAAATTGCGCTGGAGGGGTTAAAAAAATAAAAAATTATTTAACTCACCTTAGTCCACTTGTTCACGTAGCCCGGCATTTCTTCTGTCTCCTTTGCTGAACAGGACCTGGGGTGAGCATTAATTAAATGAACAGGACCTGTGATGACGTCACGCCGGTCATCACATGTTCCATCATATGATCCATCACCATGGTAAAAGATCATGTGACGGACCGGAGTGACGTCATCACAGGTCCTGTTCATGTAATGAATGCTCACCCCAGGTCCTGTTCAGCAAAGGAGACAGAAGGAGATGCCGGGCTAAGCGAACAAGTGGACTAAGGTGAGTTAAATTATTTTTTTATTTTTTTTAACCCCTCCAGCGCTATTTGACTATGCATTCTGTATTCAGAATGCTATTATTTTCCCTTATAACCATGTTATAAGGGAAAATAATACAATCTACAGAACACCGATTACCAAGCCCGAACTTCTGTGAAGAAGTTCGGGTTTGGGTACCAAACATGCGCAATTTTTTTCACGCGAGTGCAAAACGCATTACAATGTTTTGCACTCGCGCAGAAAAATCGCGGGTGTTCCCTTAACGCACCCACACATATTCCTGCAACGCCCGTGTGAAATGGGCCTAATGGGGAGGGGGCAGAGTTACGGCAGCAGCACGGCAGCGCACGGTGAGAGCAGCCGGACTAAAAGTACAGCCTGCCGGACTCCCCTACCGCTAATGTGAAAGTACCCTAATATACAACTGAAACACTAGGAGTGAGGGCTCTGCTCACAAGTACTTACAATTTTTAGGTAAGAGGGGGAGATACCAAGGTAGTTTATTGTTATATGGTCCAGCCATCTTTGTACTGAAAAGAGTGGTGTAGGCCGATTTGCGTGTGCTAGTGCTTTGGGGGGGGGGGGGGATTACTATGAAAATATGTTTTTAAAGCACGTTTGAAGGTAGAAAAGTTTGAAATTGTCCTGATATTCTGGCGCAGAGCATTTCAGAGAGTAGGTGCAGCCCGAGAAAAGTCTTCAAGACGGGAGTGAGAGGTACGAATTATGGAGGATTTTACTCTTAGATCACTGGCAGAATGGAGAGCATGATTAGGGTGGTAGACAGAAATGAGGGAGGAGATGTATGGAGGTTCAGCACTGTGGAGAGCTTTGTGGGTGAGGGTGAGAAGTTTAAACTGTATTCTGTGGTGGATGGGCAACCAGTGAAGTGACTGGCATAGGCTTGTAGAATCAGCATAGCAAGCAGTGGCGTAGCGTGGGTTGCCAGCACCCGGGGCAAGCCAAAAATTGCGCCCCCCCCCCCCCGCGCCTACCCCAGGCACGCCACTTTTAACAGATACTGTAGTAGATCACTAGCAGTCCTATGTTACACCTCAGATAACACAGAGATAACTCTCTGAGTACAGATAATGTAGTAGATGGGTGTGAGGCCCCAGAATTCTGAACACGTACAGTGTGACCTGAAGTCTGGGGCCAGAATGCGGCAGTATGGGCCAAATTCTCAATCTTCTCCCCCAACCCTACCATGAAACAGATATGTGGATGGACATTATTATTACAGTAGAATACCGCACCATACCTGTTACATCCAGTGACGTCTCCTGTGATGTAGACTCTCCTCGACGTCTTCATTCAGAGATAAGACCGCCATGATAACTTCTTTCAGCCGCTTCTCGTCTCTGCAGAGTTTCACCGAAAAAAATTTAGGTTCCTCACTTTACTATCATGCTCTCCTTCCTTCAACACTGTCATCCTGCTGCCCCCCAATACTGAGCTAGAGCCAGACAGATAGCTTTCATTCCCCCTGTATATTATAATGGCCCCCTCTTTATTATTAATGTACTGGCCCCCTCTTTATTATTAATATACTGGCCCCCTCTTTAATAACAAAGAGGGGGCCATTATATTAGCAAAGAGGGGGTCATTACATTAATAATAAAGAGGGGGTCATTACATTCATAACAAAGATGGGGTCATTATATTAATAATGAAGAGGGGCCATTACATTAATAATAAAGAGGGGCCATTATATTAATAATAAAGAGGGGCCATTATATTAATAATAAAGAGGGGCCATTACATTAATAATAAAGAGGGGCCATTATATTAATAATAAAGAGGGGGCCATTACATTAATAATAAAGAGGGGCCATCACATTAATAATAAAGAGGGGGCCATTATATTAATAATAAAGAGGGGCCATTACATTAATAATAAAGAGGGGGTCATTACATTAATAATAAAGAGGGGCCATTACATTAATAATAAAGAGGGGCCATTAAAATAATAATAAAGAGGGGCCATTATATTAATAATAAAGAGGGGCCATTATATTAATAATAAAGAGGGGCCATTACATTAATAATAAAGAGGGGCCATTATATTAATAATAAAGAGGGGGCCATTACATTAATAATAAAGAGGGGCCATCACATTAATAATAAAGAGGGGGTCATTACATTAATAATAAAGAGGGGCCATTACATTAATAATAAAGAGGGGGCCATTATATTAATAATAAAGAGGGGGTCATTACATTAATAATGAAGAGGGGGTCATTACATTAATAATAATAATGTACTGGCCCCCTCTTTATTATTAATATAATGGCCCCCTTTTTATTAATAATGTACTGGCCCCCTCTTTATTATTAATGTACTGGCCCCCTTTTTATTAATAATGTACTGGCCCCCTCTTTGCTAATATAATGTCCCCCTCTTTGTTATTAATGTACTGGCCCCTCTGTTATTAATGTACTGGCCCCTCTGTTATTAATGTACTGGCCCCCCTCTTTGCTAATATAATCGCCCCTCTTATTGCTGTGCCAATGCCTGTGAAGCCTTTCTGCTCCAGTCCTCTCTTCTCTTCTCCTCTCCTTTCCCACCCCCCATACTGCCGCCAGAGCCTCTGCAATTAGGTAAGTTAACATAAAAAAAAATACTTACCTATCTCCATCCCCGCTTGTTCCCCGCAGGCCGCAGGCGGTCACGAACGCCTCACTGTGCCTTCCTGCGCCGCGTCATCGCGTCATCTCGCGAGACCCGACGCAGGAGGTCACAGTGAGGTTATCGTGACCGAGTCCTGCGTCGCTCGCCTCTACTGCCTTATAGGCTTCAGGCCTAGTGGCCTGAAGCCTATGGGGCATAACGGAGGGGACGGGAGCCATAGGCTCCCGTAGCCCTCATTGAAATTTCGGATGCCTGGCGCCCCCTGCAATTTGGCGCCCGGGGCAACGGCCCCTCCGGCCCCCCCCACGCTACGCCCCTGATAGCAAGTAAACAGATAGATAAGCCTGGCTTTGGTATTTAGGACAGACTGAAGGGGAGAGAGTTTAGTGAGAGGAAGAGCAATTAGTAATGAATTACAGTCGTCAAGACAAGAATGAATCAAAGCAACAATGAGTTTTGGCCGTTTCCAAAGATAGAAAAGGGAAGAGTCTGGAGAGGTTTGTGAGGTGCAGATGACAAGAACAAGGAAGTGATTGGATATGAGGAACAAAGAAAAGATCTAAAACAAACATGATAGATGGATAGATAGATAGATAGATAGATAGATAGATAGATAGATAGATAGATAGATAGATAGATAGACAGATAGATAAATGCATGCCAGGTCTTCATGGGGAACTTGTACTGTCCCCATGTTATGGAGTGCTTTGTTTGCAATTACATTCACTTTGTGTAGCACAAAAGCAGTAAAGTATGACGATTTAAAAGAGATTAATAAACCTTTCTAAAAGAAAAATTGTCTTTCTTGTCCATAGCAATCTATCACAGCACAGCTTTCATTTATTATAGTGCTCTGAATCTGCCCCATTTCGTTTACTTTAGTTTTCTTTAGATATGCTGTGTTTTATAATCAGTTTTAGAGTTTGAGCGGTCATTGATAGTGTTGAGCACGAATATTTGATTCACAAATTTCAATTGTGAATATATTGCCACTTCAATAATTTGCAAATATTTATAATCTAGTGCTATATATTCATATTCGTGAATAGTGTTGATCGCGAATATTCTAATTGCAAATTTATCGCAAATTTATTGCAACTATTGGCACTTAGCAACATCCCTAGCAACCAGAAGGAAAGTTGCCTACCCCTTAGTGTTGATCGCGAATATTACAATCTCAAATTTTTATTGTGAATATATTACATTGCCGATTTTCGCAATCCAAAAAATAATGACTGGAGATAACGAATTCTCGAATTTGAGATTTTATGGCGAATATTCGGCCAAAAATTTGCTAAATATTGCAAATTTGAATATTTCCTATGCCACTCATCACTATTCATTGAGCCAAAATAATTCATGAGGATCACCATTCCACCTCTGGGACTTAGATCCCACCTGCCTTTCTTTCAGTCATATGTAAGATGGCCTTGAATTAGATTGACCCGATGAGTGCTGTCCGCATATTTTGTGGCCCCATTGAATGGGTCTGCACATGTTCAGCAAAATTGCAGAATGGATGCGGACCCATTTTGCGGACGTGTGAATGGACCCTTATCCAATAGAAAATCGCAGGTCCTTCAGTCTTGACATACACAGTTACACCAGGTTTCCGCAACAACTTTTTTTTTCACTCTTAGAGGTCACTGTTAAGGGGGTGTACTGCTGTGGAGGCCACTGTTAAAGGGCGAGGTGCTATGGATGTCACATTTTAAGGCGACATGGCTTTGAGGAAGTCTTATATTAGGGGACAGGGTGCTGTGGAGGTCTTATATTAAGGGGATGTTGTGCAGTGGGGTGGCACTCTTAAAGAGGAGGGGTCCTGTGAAGGTCAATGTAAAGGGGGCAGGCTTCAGTGCAGTGCACTAAGGGGGGCTCACTGTTAAGGGGGAGGGCTGCGGTGGAGGTCATTGTTAAGGGGACGGGCTGTGGAGGTCAATGTTAAGGGGCGGGGCACTGTGGCGGTCAATGTTAAAGGGTTGTGGTGCCAGTAAATGTCACTGTAAAGGGGGTAGGGAGCTGTAGAAGATACTTTGAAGGGATGGGCCACTGTGGGGGTCACTATTTAAGGGCAGGATACTGTGTAGGTCAGTGTAAAAGGGGCAGGGCCCTGTGGAGGTCCCCATTAAGGGGGAGGGAGGTTGTGGAGGTCACTGTTAAGGGGAGGTGCACTTTGGAGGTCACTGTTAAGGGAGTGAGGTGCTGTGGATGTCAGTGTTAGGGGAGGGCCTCTGTGGAGGTCACTGTTAAGGGGCAGGATGCTGTGGAGAACACTGTTATGGGGACGGCTCTGAAGGTCACTATTAATGGGGTCAGACACTGTGGAGGTTAATATTAATGGGGCATGCTGCTGTGGAGGTCACTTTTAAGGAGGTACTGCAGAGGTCACTGTTATGGGGAACACGTGGATATCTTTTAACATGACACACAAACATTAAATGGAATAGCGGAAATATACCCATGCAAAGCGGGGTCATCATGCTAATATATATATATATATATATGTCTGCTGTCTGTATGTTTTTAATGCATGGCCAAACGACTTGACCGATCTGCACCAATTTTGGCATATAGGTACATCAGGTGCCTGGAAAGGTTTTAGGCCAGGGCTCTCTAGAGATATTCCCAAAAAATGTATTAGCTAATAGGAGCTTACATCTTCACTCTCATTTTTACTGCCATTTACAGAGTCACATGACCCTTTTTATCCAATAAAAATGTGCAGGTCCTTCAGCTTTGACATACACAGTTACATCATGTTTCCCTAGCAATTCAGCCATTTTTATTCACTGTTAGAGGTCATTGTTAAGGGTCCTTGGTGTAGTGGAGGTTATATTTTAAAGTATAAGCGTGCTGTGGAAGTCTTATATTAAAGGGAGAGAGGGCTGTGCAGGTCTTTATTTAAGGGAGTGTGATGCAGTGGGTATGTCACTATTAACCACTTCAACCCCGCTAGCTGAAACCCCCTTAATGACCAGGCCACTTTTTACACTTCTGCACTACACTACTTTCACCGTTTATCGCTCGGTCATGCAACTTACCACCCAAATGAATTTTACCTCCTTTTCTTCTCACTAATAGAGCTTTCATTTGGTGGTATTTCATTGCTGCTGACATTTTTACTTTTTTTGTTATTAATCGAAATTTAACGATTTTTTTTGCAAAAAAATTACATTTTTCACTTTCAGCTGTAAAATTTTGCAAAAAAAATGACTTCCATTTATAAATTTTTCACTAAATTTATTGTTCTACATGTCTTTGATAAAAAAAAAATGTTTGGGCAAAAAAAAAAAATGCTTTGGGTAAAAGTTATAGCGTTTACAAACTATGGTACAAAAATGTGAATTTCCGCTTTTTGAAGCAGCTCTGACTTTCTGAGCACCTGTCATGTTTCCTGAGGTTCTACAATACCCAGACAGTAGAAAACCCCCACAAATGACCCTATTTCGGAAATTAGACACCCTAAGGTATTCGCTGATGGGCATAGTGAGTTCATAGAACTTTTTATTTTTTGTCACAAGTTAGCGGAAAATGATGATTTTATTTTATTTATTTTTTTCTTACAAAGTCTCATATTCCACTAACTTGCGACAAAAATAAAAAAATTCTAGGAACTTGCCATGCCCCTCACGGAATACCTTGGGGTGTCTTCTTTCCAAAATGGGGTCACTTGTGGCGTAGTTATACTGCCCTGGCAATTTAGGGGCCCATATGTGTGAGAAGTAGTTTGCAATCAAAATCTGTAAAAAATGACCGGTGAAATACGAAAGGTGCACTTTGGAATGTGTGCCCCTTTGCCCACCTAGGCTGCAAAAAAGTGTCACACATCTGGTATCGCCGTACTCAGGAGAAGTTGGGGAATGTGTTTTGGGGTGTCATTTTACATATACCCATGCTGGGTGAGAGAAATATCTTGGCAAAAGACAACTTTTCCATTTTTTTTATACAAAGTTGGCATTTGACCAAGATAGTTATCTCACCCAGCATGGCTATATGTAAAATGACACCCCAAAACACATTGCCCAACTTCTCCTGAGTACGGCAATACCAGATGTGTGACACTTTTTTGCAGCCTAGATGCGCAAAGCGGCCCAAATTCCTTTTAGGAGGGCATTTTTAGACATTTGGATCCCAGACTTCTTCTCATGCTTTCAGGCCCCTAAAAAGCCAGGGCAGTATAAATACCCCACCTGTGACCCCATTTTGGAAAGAAGACACCCCAAGGTATTCAATGAGGGGCATGGCGAGTTCATAGAATTATTTTTATTTTTTTGGCACAAGTTAGCGGAAATTTATTTTTTGGGGGTATTTTCTCACAAAGTCTCCCTTTCCGCCAACTTGGGACAAAAATTTCAATCTTTCATGGACTCAATATGCCTCTCACGGAATACCTTGGGGTGTCTTCTTTCCGAAATGGGGTCACATGTTGGGTATTTATACTGCCCTGGCATTTTAGGGGCCCTAAAGCGTGAGAAGAAGTCTGGAATATAAATGTCTAAAAAATTTTACGCATTTGGAGGGGTATGGTGAGTTCATGTGATATTTTATTTTTTGACACAAGTTAGTGGAATATGAGACTTTGTAAGAAAAAAACAAAAACAAAAAAAAAGAATTGTTAACTGCTAACTTGGGCCAAAAAAAATGTCTGAATGGAGCCTTACAGGGGGGTGATCAATGACAGGGGGGTGATCAGGGAGTCTATATGGGGTGATCACCCCCCTGTCATTGATCACCCCCCTGTCATTGTTCACCCCCCTGTAAGGCTCCATTCAGACGTCTGTATGATTTTTACGGATCCACGGATACATGGATCGGATCCGCCAAACGCATACGGACATCTGAATGGAGCCTTACAGGGGGGTGATCAATGACAGGGGGTGATCAGGAAGTGTATATGAGGTGATCACCCCCCCTGTCATTGATCACCCCCCTGTAAGGCTGCATTCAGACGTCCGTATGCGTTTTGCGGATCCATGTATCCGTGGATCCGTAAAAATCATACGGACGTCTGAATGGAGCCTTACAGGGGGGTGATCAATGACAGGGGGGTGATCACCCCATATACACTCCCTGATCACCCCCTGTCATTGATCACCCCCCTGTAAGGCTCCATTCAGACGTCCGTATGATTTTTACGGATCCACGGATACATGGATCCGCAAAACGCATATGGAGTCTGAATGCAGCCTTACAGGGGGGTGATCAATGACAGGGGGGTGATCAATGACAGGGGGTGATCAGGGAATCTATATGGGTGATCACCCGCCTGTCATTGATCACCCCCCTGTAAGGCTGCATTTAGACGTCCGTATGCGTTTTGCGGATCCGATCCATGTATCCGTGGATCCGTAAAAATCATACGGACGTCTGAATGGAGCCTTACAGGGGGGTGATCAATGACAGGGGGGTGATCAATGACAGGGGGTGATCAGGGAATCTATATGGGTGATCACCCGCCTGTCATTGATCACCCCCCTGTAAGGCTGCATTCAGAAGTCCGTAAGCGTTTTGCGGATCCGATCCATGTATCCGTGGATCCGTAAAGATCATACGGACGTCTGAACGGAGCCTGACAGGGGGGTGATCAATGACAGGGGGGTGATCAATGACAGGGGTGTGATCAGGGAGTCTATATGGGGTGATCATGGGTGATCAGGGGTTCACAAGGGGTTAATCAGTAACGGGGGGGGGTGTAGTGTAGTGTTTTTTGGTACTTTACACAGCTACCTGTGTCCTCTGGTGGTCGATCCAAACAAAAGGGACCACCAGAGTACCAGGTAGCAGGTATATTAGACGCTGTTATCAAAACAGCGTCTAATATACCTGTTAGGGGTTAAAAAAATCACATCTCCAGCATGCCAGCGAGTGATCGCCGCTGGCAGGCTGGAGATCCACTCGCTTACCTTCAGTTCCTGTGAGCGTGCACGCCTGTGTGAGGGCGCGCGCATGTGTGCGCGCGTTCACAAGAAATCTCGGCCCTCGCGAGATGACGCGTATATGCGTCACTCTGCGCAGGGCTGCCGCCTGCAGACCGCACATCTGCGAAGGGTCCATTCACACGTCTGTAAGTGTTTTGTGGATCCGCAAAACACGGACACTGGCAATGTGCATTCCGCAATTTGCGGACCGTACATCACCGGCACTATAATAGAAAATGCCTAATCTTGTCTGCAATTGGGGACAAGAATAGGACATGTTCAATCTTTTTGCGAAAACGGAAGCATGGATGCGGAAGTGCGGATCCACAAATGCAGATGCGGACAGCACATTCCGTCCCCATTGAAAATGAATGGGTCTGCACCCGTTCCGCAAAATTGCGTAACAGATGCGGACCCATTTTGCGGACGGGTGAATGGACCCTTAAGGGGGCGGGCTGCTGTGCAGAGCACTGTGGAGGTCAATTTTAAGGGGTGGGCCACTGTGTAGGTCAGGGTAAAGGGGCAGGGCATGTTGGAGGACACTGTTAAGGAGGCAGCGTACTTTGGAGGTCACTGTTAAGGGGATGAAGTGCTGTGGATGTCATTTTTAAGGGGTTGGACCAGATTGTTGTGAAAGTCAAAGTTAAGAATGTGGGCTGCTGTGGAGGTCAATGTTATGGGGCATAGTGCTGTAAAGGGGATGGGCCGCTGTGGAGAACAGTGTTATGGGGGCAGCGGCTATGAAGGTCACAGTTGACGGGGTGGGGCACTGTAGAGGTCACTGTTAAAGGGGTGGGCTGCTATGTTAGACAAAGTTAAGGGGGTGGGATGCTGTGGAGGTCACTATTAAGTAGGGTGGGTGCTGTAGAGGTCACTGTTATGGGAACACTGTGGATATCTTTTAACATCACACACAAACATTAAATTACATAGTGGAAATATACCCTGCTAGTCTATACATAAAGAAAACACTGGTCTGAATGACCTATTACTTTTAAATATTGCTGTTATAACATATATTTTTCACAATCCTTAAACATAGAATATGTTGATTTAGTTTATTAAAAATGACTTGACAAATGCTAATTAATGGTATGACTAAAGATTCTCAGTAGAAGAAAAGTATTTGAAGTGTCAGTCATATGTTTAAAGTAGGTAATGGGAATGCCGTTATAAAGCTGTATAAATTACCATAATTTCATATACAGAAGCAACATACTGCTCTTCTGCTCAGCATAGTTACTAAATGTAATGAATAGTTCCCAAAAGTCCTTAACCCCTTAAGGACACAGCCCTATTTCACCTTAAGGACCAGGCCATTTTTTGCAATTCTGACCAGTGTCACTTTAAGTGCTGATAACTTTAAAACACTTTGACTTACCCAGGCCGTTCTGAGATTGTTTTTTCGTCACATATAGTACTTCATGACACTGCTAAAATTGAGTCAAAAAAGTAATTTTTTTTGCATAAAAAAATACCATATTTACCAAAAATTTGAAAAAATTAGCAAATATCAAAGTTTCAGTTTCTCTACTTCTGTAATACATAGTAATACCCCCAAAAATTGTGATGACTTTACATTCCCCATATGTCTACTTCATGTTTATAGCATTTTGGGAATGATATTTTATTTTTTGGGGATGTTACAAGGCTTAGAAGTTTAGAAGCAAATTTAGAAATTTTTCAGAAATCTTCAAAATCCCACTTTTTATGGACCAGTTCAGGTTTGAAGTCACTTTGTGAGGCTTAGATAATAGAAACCTCCCAAAAATGACCCCATTCTAGAAACTACACCCCTCAAGGTATTCAAAACTGTTTTTACAAACTTTTTTAACCCTTTAGGTCTTCCACAAGACTTTATGGCAAAAAGACATACATTTTAAGAATTTTGATTTTTGGGAAGATTTTCCAATATAATCAATTTTTTCCTGGAAAAAAACAAGGGTTAACTGCCAAACAAAACTCAAAATGGGTTGCCCTGCTTCTGTAGTTTGCAGAAACACCCCATATGTGGTCGTAAACTACTGTTTGGCCAAACGGGAGGACATAGAAGGAGGGGAACACCATATGGGTTTTGCAAGGCAGATTTTGCAGGACTGGTTTTGTTTATACCATGTTCCATTTCAAGCCCCCCCCCCCCTTGTACCCCTAGAATAGAAATTGCAAAAAAGTGACTCCATCTAAGAAAGTACACCCCTCAAGGTATTCAAAACTGGGTTTACAAACTTTGTTAACCCTGTAGGTGTTCCACAAGAGTTAATGGCAGATGGAGAAACAATTTAGAAATTTCTATTTTTTGGAAAATTTTCAATTTTAACCCATTTTTTCCAGCAATAAAGTAAGGGTTAACAGACAAACAAAACTCAATATGGGTTGCCCTGATTCTGTAGTTTGCAGAAACACCCCACATGTGGCCGTAAACTACTGTGCGGACACACGGTAGGGCGTAGAAGGAAAGGTGTGCCGTGTTGTTTTTGGAAAGCAGATTTTGCTGGACTAATTTATTTACACCATGTCCCATTTGAAGCCCCCCTGATGCACCCCTAGAGTAGAAACTCCATAAAAGTGACCCCATCTAAGAAACTACACCCCTCAAGGCATTCAAAACTGGTTTTACAAACTTTGTTAACCCTTTAGATGTTCCACAAGAGTTATTGGCAAATGGAGATGAAATTTGAGAATTAACATTTTTTGCCAAATTTATTATTTGCTCCATTTTTTCCAGTAACAAAGCAAGGGTTAACAGCCAAACAAAAGTCTATATTTATTGCCCAGATTCTGTAGTTTGCAGAAACACCCCATATGTGGCCGTAAACTACTGTACGGGCACACGGTAGGGCGTAGAGGGAAAGGTGCGGCATGTGGCTTTTAGAAGGCAGATTTTGCTGGACTGGTTTATTTACACCATGTCCCATTTGAAGCCCCCCTAGAGTAGAAACTCCATAACAGTGACCCCATCTAAGAAACTAAACCCCCTCAAGGTCTTCAAAACTGGTTTTCCAAACTTTGTTAACCCTTTAGGTGTTCCACAAGAGTTATTGGCAAATGGAGATGAAATTCGAGAATTTACATTTTTTGCCAAATTTTTTATTTACTCAATTTTTTCCAGTAACAAAGCAAGGGTTAACAGCCAAACAAAAGTCTATATTTATTGCCCAGATTCTGTCGTTTGCAGAAACACCCCATATGTGGCCGTAAACTACTGTACGGGCACACGGTAGGGCGTAGAGGGAAAGGTGCGGCATGTGGCTTTTAGAAGGCAGATTTTGATGGACTGGTTTATTTACACCATGTCCCATTTGAAGCCCCCCTAGAGTAGAAACTCCATAACAGTGACCCCATCTAAGAAACTAAACCCCTCAAGGTATTCAAAACTGGTTTTACAAACTTTGTTAACCCTTTAGGTGTTCCACAAGAGTTATTGGCAAATGGAGATGAAATTCGAGAATTTTATTTTATTTTTTTAAATTTTTTATTTACTCCATTTTTTCCAGTAACAAAGCAAGGGTTAACAGCCAAACAAAAGTCTATATTTATTTCCCAGATTCTGTCGTTTGCAGAAACACCCCATATGTGGCCGTAAACTACTGTACGGGCACACGGCAGGGCGTAGAGGGAAAGGTGCGGCATGTGGCTTTTAGAAGGCAGATTTTGCTGGACTGGTTTATTTACACTATGTCCCATTTGAAGCCCCCCTGATGCACCCCTAGAGTAGAAACTCCCAAAAAGTGACCCCATTTTAGAAACTACGGGATAGGGTGGCAGTTTTGTTGGTACTATTTTAGGGTACATATGATTTTTGGTTGCTCTATATTACACTTTTTGTGAGGCAAAGTAACAAAAAATTGCTGTGTGGGCACCATTTTTATTTTTTGTTATTTACAACATTCATCTGACAGGTTAGATCATGTGGTACTTTTATAGAGCAGGTTGTCACGGACGCGACAATACCAAATATGACAACTTTTTTTGGTTGTTTGTTTCAGTTTTACATAACAAAGCATTTGAAAAAAAAAATGATTCTTTTGTGTCTCCACATTCTGAAAGCCATAGTTTTATTTATTTTTTGGGCGACTGTCTTGTGTAGGGGCTCATTTTTTTCGGGATGAGATGACTGTTTGATTGGCACTATTTTGGGGTGCGTATGACTTTTTGATCGCTTGCTATTACACTTTTTGTGATCTAAGGTGACAAAAAAATGGCTTTTTTTACACCGTTTTTATTTTTTATATTTTACGGTATTCACCTGAGGGGTTAGATCATGTGATATTTTTATAGAGCAGGTTATTACGGACGCAGTGATACCTAATATATATACTTTTTTTTTATTTATGTCAGTTTTACACAATAATTTCATTTTTGAAACAAAAAAAATCATGTTTTAGTGTCTCCATAGACTGAGAGCCATTGTTTTTTCAGTTTTTGGGCGATTATCTTAGGTAGGGTCTCATTTTTTGCGGGATGAGATGGCGGTTTGATTGGCACTATTTTGGGGTGCGTATGACTTTTTGATCGCTTGCTATTACACTTTTTGTGATCTAAGGTGACAAAAAATGGCTTTTTTTACAGTTTTTATTTTTTACGGTATTCACCTGAGGGGTTAGATCATGTGATATTTTTATAGAGAAGGTTATTACGGACGCAGTGATACCTAATATATATACTTTTTTTTATTTATGTCAGTTTTACACAATGATTTCATTTTTGAAACAAAAAAAATCATGTTTTAGTGTCTCCATAGTCTGAGAGCCATAGTTTGTTCAGTTTTTGGGCGATTATCTTGGGTAGGGTATGATTTTTGCGGGGTGAGATGGCGGTTTGATTGGCACTATTTTGGGGTGCGTATGACTTTTTGATCGCTTGCTATTACACTTTTTGTGATGTAAGATGACAAAAAATGGCTTTTTTTACACCGTTTTTTATTTTTATTTTTACGGTATTCACCTGAGGGATTAGGTCATGTGATATTTTTATAGAGAAGGTTAATACGGACGCGTCAATACCCAATATATAAATATTTTTTTAATTTATTTAAGTTTTACACAATGATTTCATTTTTGAAACAAAAAAATTATGTTTTAGTGTCTTCATAGTCTGAGAGCCATAGTTTTTTCAGTTTTTGGGCGATTGTACTATGTAGGGGCTCATTTTTTGTGGGATGAGGTGACGGTTAGATTGGTACTATTTTGGGGGGCATATGCCGTTTTGATCGCTTGGTGTTGCACTTTTAGTGATGTAAGTTGACAAAAATGGATTTTTATACACCGTTTTTATTTTTTATTTTTTATGGTGCCTATCGGATGGGGTGGATCATGTAATATATTTATAGAGCCGTTCGTTACGGACGCAGCGATACCTAATATGTGTGTTTTTTCTTTTTTTTTTCAATTTTTTATTAGAAAATCAGGGGAATGGGGCTTTTTTTTTTTTTTTTTTTACTTGAAACTTTATTTTTTTATTCCAAACACTTTTTTTTAAACTTTTTTTTAAAACTTTATTTCTATCCCACTCTGATCCCCTCTGCAATGCATATTACAATACATCTGTATTGTAATGCATTGCCTGTAAGTGTATGACACTGAGTCATACACTAACTGGTTGCCTAGGAGACCCAGCCTGAGGCTGGATCTCCTCGGCTCCCGTAGAAGGCAGTTCCTGATGCCATGCAGGGCATTGGGCAGCCTCTGCACGGCATCGGGCTGCCTTGTCACGCATCGGGTCCCCGCCACAGCAGCGCGGGGACTCGATGCGATCACTCTCCCGCCGCAAACAACTTCTATGTCGCGGTCAGCGCGGACCGCGGCATAGAAAGGGTTAATCCGCCGGCATCGCTGTAAACAGCGATGCCGGCGGATACAGCAGGGGCCCGGCTACCAGGGACTGCCGGACCCCTTCAGTGATCGGGTGCGCACCGCTCCGGTGCCCGCCCGATCATCCTGCCGTACATGTAAGGTGGAATGCATTCTGGCAATGCATCCCCCGCCGTACATGTACGGCGTTCTGCGCTAATAGGTGGACTAACTAATAAACAGTTGTCATTGCTATAAATACCTAATATCAAGTGGTGTGTGTTAATTTTACCCATCATTGTCATAGAACATTTCTGATGATGCTCACCGCTTATATTTATTTATACTTTAGAATGGGTGTAAAATACAATTTAGATGAAATTTTGCTGCTAATTATTTTATCTAGATAGAAAAAATGCAGCAGTTTGTAATTACATTTCTTTTGATTCACAGTTCATCAACTTTTCACCACCACTGTAACGATAATTATGTTTCATATTTAAATTTTTAGTATCTTAATAGGTCATAAAAAACATAAATCACATAGTGATTGCGAGTAGTAATGCAAGCATGGTATAGCTTAGATAATAACTCCTTTGGAGGGTTTCTGTATATAATTCTGCTATCTTTACTTTCATAGATAAACAGGCAAAATGGGCAAAAACTGTTCTGTTATACGCTGAAACAAGTACAGCCACCATGACCGAGTCCATTATTTTTTTGCATAGCGCCAAACATTGACCCATGACACATCCATCAGGTGGGACAGGACAGCCAATTGAGACATTTCAGCACATGGATACACCCGCTACCCTATAAATAGGGAGAGGTTGCTGTGTGGAGCAGTTTCCAGACTGTTAGAGAGTATAGAGACACCAAACGCTAGCTAATAGGGCCACAAAAGTCCTTTTAAGGGCTGGTATTGGTGTGCTATCGATAGGTGTGACATACTGAGGGGTGTGATATACTTATAATATACTTTCTAACATAGAAAGTATATTATAGTGCATTTATAATGTGAAGCAGTTGTGTGTGGTTCTACTGCGATACCACAGCTATATAGAGGGACAAACGCTATTGGAATAACTAATTGCAGCTGGTGTGATAAACCAGTTGCCCCCCAAAAAAACTGATTGAGGCAGGGGTGTGATATACCTAGAATATACTTTTCATATAAGTGCATTTTTATTGTGTAGCAGTTGTGTGCGGTTCTGCTGAGATACCTCATCTATAAAGAGGGACAAACGCTATTGGAACAAATAATTTCAACTGGTGCAATATACCAGTTGCTCCCCCCAAAAACTAATTGTGGCAGGGGTGTAATAAACCTACAATATACATTCTGTATAGTGCATTTGTAATTTGCAGGAGTTGTGTCCTGTTTTGCTCAGATACCCCAGCTATACAGAGGGGCAAACGCTCTTAATTTCAACTGGTGTGATATACCAGTTGTCCCCCAAAAAAACTGAGGCAGGGATGTGATATGCAAATTTTTATTGCAAATTTTTCAATTGCCGAGTAAAAATATGATTCCTCCCTGATTCTTGCTTGTGGGCCAATGACTCATTGGCCCACAACCAAGAAACGGGGGAGGAATCATGACTTTAAATGGGAAAAATTATGAATATTCTAAAAAAACTAATATATAGAACTATATCAAATATATTTGTTTTTTTTGAATATTCATAATATTCTAAAACGAGAATATATAGCAATATAGTGAATATTCGGAAAAAAAACGAATATAGTGCAATTTAGCTAATTTAGTGCTATAATCTTCTTTGTCTAATACCTCAGCTATACAGAGGGACAAACACTATTGGAACAAATAATTTCAACTGGTGTGATATACCAGTTGCCCCCCCAAAAAAACTAATTGAGGTAGGGGTGTGATATACCTATAATATCATTTTAATATAGTACATTTGTAATTTGAAGAAGTTGTGTGCGGTTCTGCTGAGATACCTCAGCTATACAGAGTGACAAACGTTATTTGAACAAATTATTGCAACTGGTGTGATATAACATTTACCCCTCAAAAAAATCTGATTGATTCAGGGGTGTGATATACCTATAATATAATTTACATATAGTACATTTGTTTTTGCAGGAGTTGTGTGTGGTTCTGCTGAGATACTCCAGCTATACAGAGGGACAAACACTATTTAAACAAATAATTGCAACTGGTGTGATATACCAGTTGCCCACCAAAAAAAACTAATTGAGGCGGGGATGTGATATACCTATAATATAATTTCCAAATTGGAAATTGGAAAAAAATAATTTCAAATGGTGTGATATACCAGTTGCAGCCCAAAAAAACTGATTAAGGGGTTTGATATACCTGCTTCCAGCAAATAATCATTAAGCATTTCAATATACCTGCATCCACAAATACTGATCTTCTATAGGGACTTTGTCACAGGGTCACCCACCTTGGAGAGTCTTGGAAAACAAGTGATCCCACATTTGGATATTCCGAGGAGCTGTTTTCATCGCCATTCCTTAATTTGGGCATCTCACCAAGCCCCTTGAAGAGGGACATGAGGATATATTGTGCCCTGATTCCCAAACTCTGGAAAATCCACAGTCAGAAGAAGATGACGGTGGGGAACGGCAATTAGTGTTTCACAAGGTGGATGATGATGATGAGACACAGTTACCAATAAGTCAACCACAATTAGTGTCTCAAGAGGTTCATGATGAGGATGAGACATATTTGTCAATCACTGAGGTTGTTGTTAGGTCAACAAGTCAGGAGGATGACCAGGAAGTGGAAGTAAGGAAGTGGAAGAGAAGGTGCTGGACAATGAGGTCACTGACCTAACCTGGGAAGGTGGCAAGCCGAGCGAAGACAGCTGTACAAGGGGGAGGGATCTGCAACACCACAAAAGGCTGGAAGAGGCAATGGGATGGCAAAAGGGAGAAGGTGGGCCACACTAAACAGGACTAGTGTTGAGCGGCATGTCCCATATTCGAATTCGCGAAATTTCGCGAATATTCGAAAGAATATTCGTAAAATATTCGCGAATATTCGAATTCGTTATTATTTCGCATATGCGATAATTCGAATTTTCGCATCGCATAATACATATTATGAGATGCAAAATTCGCATGTGCGCTAATGAAATCGCCTTACGAAGATTCGCAACTCAATTCAATCACTAATGTAAGAATGCAAAGCCCTTTGCCTCTGTTCTGGGACAAGTGCTGATATTCGCCTGTGCGCTAACAAAATCGCCTAACAAAGATTCGCGCCTCAATCACTTTCTAGGCAATGTGAGTAAGATCTGAGCTTTTGGACTTTTGTGAATCAATCGAGATACAGTGGGGGGTGATGACTGTAGTTGACAGAGTACAGATCAATGTAATCTGTAAGGTGGAAACTAAAATAAAAAATACGAATATTCGTAAATCGAATTTTACGAAGTTCGAAGTATTCGCGAATATGGTGCTATACTATATACATGCACAGGCCTTTGCCTCTCTGTTCTGGGGACAAGTGTAGATATTCGCATGTGCGCTAATAAAATCGCCTTACGAAGATTCGCAACTCAATTCAATCACTAATGTATGAATCATACATTAGTGATTGAATCTTCGCCTTACAAAGATTCGCGCCTCAATCACTTTCTAGGCAATGTGAGTAAGATCTGAGCTTTTGGACTTTTGGGAATCAATCGAGAAACAGTGGGGGGTGATGACAGTAGTTGACAGAGTACAGATCAATGTCATCTGTAAGGTGGAAAGTAAAATAAAAAATACGAATATTTGTAAATCTAATTTTACGAAGTTCTACGTATTCGCGAATATGGTGCTATACTATATGAATGCACAGGCCTTTGCCTCTCTGTTCTGGGGACAAGTGTAGATTTTCGCATTTGCGTTAATAAAATCGCCTCACGAAGATTCGCAGCTCAATTCAATCACTAATGTAATGCAAACCCCTGTGCCTCTGTTCTGGGACAAGTGTAGATATTCGCATGTGCGCTAATAAAATCGCCTTACGAAGATTCGCGCCTCAATCACTTTCTAGGCAATGTGAGTAAGATCTGAGCTTTTGGACTTTTGGGAATCAATCGAGAAACAGTGGGGGGTGATGACAGTAGTTGACAGAGTACAGATCAATGTCATCTGTAAGGTGGAAAGTAAAATAAAAAATACGAATATTCGTAAATCGAATTTTACGAAGTTCTACGTATTCGCGAATATGGTGCTATACTATATGAATGCACAGGCCTTTGCCTCTCTGTTCTAGGGACAAGTGTAGATTTTCGCATTTGCGTTAATAAAATCGCCTCACGAAGATTCGCAGCTCAATTCAATCACTAATGTAATGCAAAGCCCTGTGCCTCTGTTCTGGGACAAGTGTAGATATTCGCATGTGCGCTAATAAAATCGCCTTACGAAGATTCGCAACTCAATTCACTAATGTATGAATGCAAAGCCCTTTGCCTCTGTTCTGGGACGTGCCGATATTCGCATGTGCGCTAATAAAATCGCCTTACGAAGATTCGCGCCTCAATCACTTTCTAGGCAATGTGAGTAAGATCTGAGCTGTTGGACCTTTGGGAAACAATCAATTATATGTGTACTGTAATTTTGTGAAAAAAAAACAAAAAAAAAAAAAACGAATATTCGTTTTTACGAATATATAGCACTATATTCGAAATATTCGCGAAATCGCGAAGTTGCGATATTCGCGAAAAAAATTTGCTTTTCGAATATTCGCGCTCAACACTAAACAGGACCTCAACTGTTCCCCGGAGCACCCGCTTGCGGAAATCTCCCTTGCCAAGGGGTAGGTGTTCCGCAGTCTGGCGCTTTTTTAAGAGAAAGTACGGACGATAAAAGAATTGTCATTTGCAACCTGTGCCGTACCAAAATGAGTCGGGGCATGAACACCTCGCCATCACCAGCATGATCCGCCACATGGCATCAAAGCACCCTAATAGGTGTTCCGAACACCTGGGTCCACAATCGGTGTCTGCGAGTCACACCACTGCCTCATTTGCCCCTGTGTTACATGCTGGCCAATCCCCTGTCCAAGACGCAGGCCTGGATGACTCCCCACAGACCATAGCACTAAATGTGCACCTTTCCAAATTGCTGGCCCTGGAAATGTTGCCATTTAGGCTTCAGGACATTGAGGCTTTCCACAGCCTGATGGCGGCAGTTGTCCCGCGGTACTCTGTCCCCAGATGCCAATATTTTTCACGGTCTGCAGTCCCAGCCTTACACCAGCATGTGTCCCGTAACATCACCTGTGCCCTGACCAGCGCAGTTATTGGGAAGGTCCACTTAAAAACAGACATATAGACAGGTGCGTTTGCCCAGGGACGCTACATTTCCCTGACGGCACACTGGGTGAATGTTGTGGAGGCCGGGAGCAAGTCGTACCCTGGGATGGGACAAGCGCTACCAACGCCAAGGATTGCAAACCCTACTTCCATCAGTGTTTCCTCCACCACCTACATTAGTGGCTGCAACCCTCCCCCCCCCCCCCTTCTCCTCCTCTGCCTCTTCCTCAACTTCCACCTCTGAATGATAATCTTGCAGCACCAGTCAGACATCAGTCAGTAGCTGGAAACAGTGTAGCACTCCAAATGTGTAGCAGCAACAGACCGTGCTTAAACTGATCTGCTTAGGTGACAAACAGCACATTGCCTCAGAGCTGTGGCAGGGGATAAGGGACCAGACTGAGCTGTGGCTCTCCCCACTCAACCTAGAACCAGGCATGGTTGTGTCTGAAAATGGCAGTAACTTGGTGGGGGCTTTGGAGCTTGGCAAGCTCACACACATACCATGCCTATCCACGTGTTCAATGTGTTTCTCAAAACCTACCCCGCGTGTGTGCTTATTTCCGCAAGTCATCAACACGTTCCATATGTTGGAAGGCCAGGATTTGTGAGCAGCAGAGCGCAGTAGTGGAATACCAGCTGCAACATGGTTGCTGCCTTTCCAGTCAGCTTCCGCTCTTCAGAAGCGACGAGTGGGCATTGATGTCTGACCTCTGTGAGGTTTTATGCAACACAGATGGCGAGCGGTGATAACTCAATTATCAGCGTAACCATCCCACTTCTGTGTCTACTCAAAGGCTCGTTGCTCACAATTAAGGCGGACGCTTTGCATGTGGAAGAGGTGGAAATGGGGGAAGAAAGTACACAGGGTGATAGCCAGACCACCCTCAGTTTGTCTTCTCGGCGCAAATTGGATTATGAGGAGGAGGAGGAGGAGCAGGAGATGGTTGCCTCCGCTACAGAGGGTTGTATCCATGGAAGTTTTATTCCATCTGTTCAGCGTGGATGGGTGGAAAAGGTGGAAGAGGATAAGGAGATTAAGAGTCATCCTCCTTATGAGGACAGCAAAGTCTTGTCTGTTGGGACTCTCATGACTGACTTTATGTTAGGCTGCCTTTCCTTCCCATGACCCTCACGTTGTACGCATTTTGGCCAACACCGATTACTGGTTGTTCACCCTTCTCGACCCCCACTACAAAGAAAGGTGCCATCAATAAAGACCCATCATTGGTTATATATGCATGCCTCATGTTGGGATTGAGTTATGATTATTCTTGCTTGCTTGATTATTCAGCTGTTTCACTAGGATAGGTCATTAATATAAATCACTGTCCGACTCCTTTAATAAATGATACACTTCTCACAAAAAAAAAGGGATATTTGGCTTTCAGGTGAAATTTATGAAAAAAAAAAAAAAAAAAGTTCACGCTATGGTGAAATTATATTATGAAAGTGGGGCATTTAAAGAGGACTTTTCACCTGGAAAAACATTGTGAACTAAGTATCCTGACATATACCGCGGTGCCCAGGGATCTCACTGCACTTACTACTATCCCTGGGCGCCACTCCGTTCTCCCATTTTGTCCTCCGGTATGTTCGCTCAGTAAGTTATAGTAGGCGGAGACTGCCCTTGTTCTGCTGGGCGTCTCATCATCCTAGGCTGTAGCGCTGGCCAATCACAGCGCACAGCTCGCAGCCTGGGAGTTTTTTTTTCCCCTGGGCGCCGCTGTATATGTCAGTATACTTAGTTCACAATGTTTTTCAAGGTGAAAGGTCCTCTTTAAGTAGAAGCATGCAATGGGGATTTCCTCATCTTAAACAATTTATTGAAACTAAAGCCAACAAAGGTGGTGGGTATACCCCTACAAAAAATGTTAATGTCTCAAAAACTTGTCATGTGGCCTTGAGCATCAATTACAGCTTGACATCAACATCTCATGCTGTTCACAAGTCGACTTATTGGCTGCTAAGGCATAGCATTCCACTTCTCTTGAAGGCCAGCCCTAGGTTATTGAGGTTCTGGGATACAGAGTTAAGAGCCTCTACATGGAGACTCAGGGCACTCCATTTGAGGTACCCCAGTCTCCAGAAGCCATACCATAATGATGCAACCTCGATGAGCTGGCACATTATCGTCCATGAAGATATAATTAGGCCTGTATTGTTCATGCAGAAACACAATACCTCGAATAATGGTTCATTCACACATCTGTATGTGTTTTGTGGATCTGCGAATTCGGATCCGCAAAGCACAGATATCGGCAATGTGAATTCCGCATTTTGCAGACCGCACATCACCGGCACTTATTTTCATAGAAAATGCCTTTTTTTTTCTGCAATTGTGGACATGTTATATTTTTTTGCGGGACAGAATTGCGGATCCGCAAATGCGGATGTTGACAGCACATTCCGGCCAGATTGAAAATGAATGGGCCCACACCTGTTCCGCAAAATTGCGGAATGGATGCGGATCAATTTTGCAGACGTGTGAACAAACCCTTATGATGTTATTTAAGTATTATGGGCTTGTCACTGTACCATTCACAAAGTGTATGGCAGTTCTGCATTGACTAGACACACCTGTCCACACTGAAAGACCACCACCATCAAAGGCTCATCTGGTGCCAACAGTGGCTGATGCATAGCACTCACATTGACGTCTCCAACATCGTTGGCGGCCATCATTTCTGCTCAGCATGAATTGACTTTCATCAATGAACAGCACTGAGGCCCACTGGTCCCTCGTCCAGCGTAGATGCTCCCTGGCCAATGCAAGATGATGAAGCCTATGCCTGGTGGTGTGGTCAGGTACCCTTGCAGGTCTCCTAGCATGCAGACCGCACTGATATAATTGGTTTTGAATGGTCTGACGTGATACTTGGGTACTTCTCACCTCCCTTAGATGTGCCTGGAGTTGTGTTGCATTCATCATTCATTTCTGCAGGGCATTGTTCGCAATGAAGCAGCCATCAGTGTGGAATATGGCCAAAGGCTATCCTCTTCCAGTCTCTATGTTTCTCTGTTGCAACCTGCTGATGACACTCTGTGATACTTTAAGCTCAGTGGCTACTTCCATCTGAGAACATCCTGCTAGAAGACTCCCAATGTTGAGGTACTGTTGATCAATTATTAGGTGTTGTCTTGTTCTCATGATGTTTAAATGTGAACAGAATGATGAGGAGGACTGTTTATTCTATTTGAACCATGGAATTTATTGGGCAATGCATGGATCAAACACCTGTTGTGAATTTTTGCGATTAAGCTCCTTGTTAGAGAACAGCGGTTTGTGCAAAAACTACTGAAACATTGAACAGTTGGACATGTGCATTCAAATGCTTAGAGAAGGACACATTTAGTTCACCTATAAAGGTTAGAGTGCATTTTAGGTTCATCATGAAATTTCTCCCACAAGCCAAATAGTCCTAACTTTTTGTGAGTAGTGTATGTATGTGTACTTTTTGATTGTAATTTATGTAGGTTATTCTTTTACATGATTAACATTTAGATGATTTGCTCTTTGAAAAAAAAAAAATATATATAAAAAATATTGTCCTTCCAAAAATAATATCCATATACTATATTTTTATTTGTAAGTTTAAGTAATTGTTTTCCAGGCAAATTACATATTGTTGATCTTGTCACCCTTTAGGTGTTTACCAAAGAACACCCTAATAAATGCAATGTTCCTTCATGTACTGGAATATTCTTTCAGTAGTGGAATATTCTTTCATTAGTGTTCCTTGCCTAAAGTTTATTTATTTACACTCAAGCATATGATTGGCAGAGGTACTTGGCAAAATCATTTCCCCTTGGCAGGATATTTATCTTTTTACAGTGTGGGAATTCTTATTCAATTTCTCATTGAACTGTCTCTTTTGTGTATGTGTGCCGGTTCCAGATTAATCAGTTGTAAGGCCATTGAATGTTTTTGAAAATGTTCAAAAATTAAAAGTTACAAGATATAATTAATATTTGGAATGCCATAAGCTGAAACTGTTGATATAAATACTCAATATAGAAAACAATAATAGTTATAAATAAGACTTGAGTATGGGCAATACCTTCTTCATTAGTCAAAACCTACCAATTAAACATATTTTAGCAAATTACTATTCATGTACACATGCCCCAAATAGTCAACAGATTGAAGCCAAAAAAAAAAAAATAGTAAGGGAATGCTAGTGTTATAATCAAAAATGTGGAGGATGGCTAACCCTCTTGTCACTATGGTAAGGTGCTCTAATCTCTTGATACACGCTAATCAACGAATAGAAATAAAAATGGAAGTAGATAGGCACTCTAACACCTGGAATCACTGTGAAACAAACTCAAGTTTATTAAAAGACAACTGTATAAAGCTCGAAAAAAAAAAAAAATACATATAGGTCAACATAAAATGGATGCATTCAATGCTATTTATCGTTATATTGGGTAGAACGAGGAATACTGTATAACAAATTGGGATTTCATAGCATTGAATATTTTTCCTCAGATATCAATAATTAAAAGCCAATATTATAAAGACCTCTTAAAAATATGGATAGTGACTATAAAGCATCAATTAATTGTTGTGATGTCAAAAGACGGAGACAATCCTTATACAATAAATAAAAACAATGATCCCAAAATCCTATTCCTGAAACATAGAAACATAGAATGTGTTATAGATAAGAACGATTTGGCCCATCTAGTCTGCCCAATATACTGAATACTATGAATAGCCCTTGGCCCTATCTTATATGAAGGATGACCTTATGCCTATCCCATGCTGGCTTAAACTCCTTCACTGTATTTGCAGCTACCACTTCTGCAGAAAGGCTATTCCATGTATCCACTACTCTCTCAGTAAAGTAATACTTCCTGATATTACTTTTAAACCTTTTCCCCTCTAATGTAAAACTATGTCCTCTTGTAGCAGTTTTTCTTCTTTAAATATTCTCTCCTATTTTACCTTGTTGATTCCCTTTATGTATTTAAAAGTTTCTATCATTTCCCCTCTGTCTAGTCTTTCTTCCAAGCTATACATGTTAAGGTCCTTTAACCTTTCCTGGTAAGTTTTATCCTGCAATCCATGTACTAGTTTAGTAGCTCTTTTCTGAACTCTCTCCAAAGTATCAATATCCTTCTGGAGATATGGTCTCCAGTACTGCGCACAATACGCCAAATGAGGTCTCACTAGTGCTCTGTAGAGTGGCATGAGCACCTCCCTCTTTCTACTGGTAATGCCTATCCCTATACACCCAAGCATTCTGCTAGCATTTCCTGTTGCTCTATGACATCGTCTGCCTACTGTTAAGTCTTCTGAAATATTGACCCCTAAATCCATTTCCTAAGATACTGATGTTAGGACTGTATCACAGATTTTATATTCTGCTCTTGGCTTTTTACGACCCAGGTGCATTATCTTGCACTTATCAACATTAAATTTTAGTTGCCAGAATTTTGACCATTCCTCTAGTTTTCCTAAATCCTTTTCCATTGGTGTATCCCTCCAGGAACATCAACCCTGTTACAAAGAGGATGGCAATATTTATATTTCCTTTAAATAGCAAAAGTACAGTATTTTGTCTCATATATCTCTGTTGTGGATATAATTAGCACTGCAGATAATAATGGATTTGTCTTAATACAGTCCTGTTTAAAAGTTTAATACCACTTGAAAAATGGCAAAAAATCATATTTAGCATGGCTGGATCTTAACAAGGTTCCAAGTAGAGCTTCAACATGCAACAAGAAGAAATGAGAGTCAGACAAAACATTTTTGTGAGCATTCAATTTAATTAAAACAACAAATAAACTAAAACAGGCTGTTTTTCAACTGATCAAAAGTTTAGGACCATACCTCCCAAAAAAATAAAAATAAAACTAAACCCCCCCAAAACAGAAATCCAACTTCCAAACATGAACTCAGTAATAAGTAGCTCCGCCATTATTGTTTATCACTTCCAAAATTTGTTTTGGCATGCTTGATGCAAGCGTTTCCATTAGGTAAGTGGGAACATTTCTCCAAGTGGTGAAGACGGTTGCACGAAGGCCATCTACTGTCTGGAACTGTTGTCCATTTTTGTAAACTTCCCTTGCCATCCATCCCCAAATGTTCTCAATTGGATTTAGATCAGAGGAACACGCAGGATGGGATAAAAGAGTAATGTTATTCTTCTGAAAGAAGTCCCTTGTCCTGCGGGCATTGTGTACTGTAGTGTTGTCCTGTTAAAAAACCAAGTCATTACCACACAGACGACGGCCCTCAGTCATGAGGAATGCTCTCTACAACTTCTGGACATAGCCAGCGGCCGTTTGACGCCCCTGCACTTCCTGAAGCTCCATTGTTCCACTGAAGGAAAAAGCACCCCAGACCATTATGACGCCCCCTCCACTGTGGCGCGTAGAAAACATCTCAGGTGGGATCTGCTTGTCATGCCAGTAACGTTGGAAACCATCAGGACTATCAAGGTTAATTTTTTTCTCATCAGAGAATAAAACTTTCTTCCACCTTTGAATGTCCCATGTTTGGTGCTCTCTTGCAAAGTCCAAACGAGCAGTTCTGTGGTGTTCAAGAAGACGAGGTCTTTGAAGAAGTTTTTTTGTTTTTGAAGCCCCTAAGTCTCAGATGCCGTCTGATGGTTATGGGGCTGTAGTCAGCACCAGTAAGGGCCTTAATTTGGGTTGAGGATCGTTCGGTGCCTTGACGGACAGCCAATTGGATCCTCTGGCTCAGTGCTGATGAAATTTTTTTGGGGTCTTCCACTTGACTTTTTTGTTCCATAACCCTCAGGATCATTTACGAAATTCCAAATTACGTGACACGCGTTTTGACACATGCAAGTGCCTTTATCAAAGCAATGTGAGCAGCAGCAGTCCCACGTGCTCTGTGTTTGGTAGAACATATAGATCTCTGCAGGCAGGATTTGGAGTTATAGGTCATGGAAGTGCTTCCTTACAAATTCATAGGCATTTTCCAAATCGGCATGAGGAGGTATGCGAGTGTTTAAATCACCAAATGCATTTCGGAGTATGACTTTACTCCTTCATCAATGGTTACACTCGATTTAAATATCTCCGAAATTTATATCCTTAGTTCTCCATTTTGATTGGAAAAAAAATGGAGTAGGCAACTCTTCTGGATTCTTAATGGGAAAAGTTGGAATGGATTTGGGCATGCGTATTCATGTATTGCAGTTCATTTGTGATTCTTCTGCGGTTAGGTTGCGGTTTCCATGCATTTTTATTTTATTTTGATGTGTTTTTTATTCAGTTGTTGCTGAATTGATTGTATCTAAGTGTCTAAAATAATATTTTTAGTATTAGTATATCTCAAAAATAAAAAATAAAAACTACATAAAAATACATAAGCATACATAAAAAAGCATAAAAATATATATTAAGAACTATGTGGGTAAAATGATAAATAGTCAATGTCAGAGGTACATTTAATAGAATGTGGGTAAGGTGTAATTTGTTTATTTGGATTAAAAATGATCTCTCTATAGTTACTTCATTAATCCTTTCTAATCTGAAGCGCTATATATAGGATGATACTAGATGCGGACCATTACATGATCTACTATATCCTTAGATTATATATTCTCTCTCTGTGATTTCTTGTTAAGTACTTTTTAGTCCAAAGAGGTGTGTATAGGATGGGGGCTCACCACTAAGGGGGATCACAGTGCTAGTGCTGATAGACAGACGGACTGCGATCCTCCGTCGGCAGAGGGCACCCACCCATATATTATAGGAAGCCGAAAATCTCAAGTTCAGCATTCAATCCATCTGGTAGAAGGCTACCAAATTCAAAAATCGGTCTAGATTCCACTCTTAACATCCTTGCTATATGGTCGCCGCCTCTCCAATGGCGTTCTACTTGTTCAAATGTGGCAAAGGTAAGTCCCTTTAGATCTTTATTGTGCACTAGTTTAAAATGTCTTGACAGGGAGTGTTTCTCATACCCATTTTTGATATTGGTCAAATAGTCCGCTATCCTGACTTTGAGGGAGCTTTTGGTCCTTCCAATGTACACGGACATTGATATAGATAAGTTTAGAAGAGTTACATGTTAAGAAATTTTTTATTTCAAAACAGAATGAGTTTTGTGTAGAATTGATTCTATTTTTTTTTGGGGGGGGGGGGGGGAATTATGTATTTCTGCAATTGTGGCATCTCTCATCTGTGAAAACTGCTCATATTTATGGTCATGTGGATAGATTGGTTATTCTTTTTTGTATATCTAGCTGAGGGGGGTATCTTTAACCCCAAATTCGGGACTTTTGTGTATATGATTTGTGGTAGGGTGGGTATTACTGGCCCTATTATTTTATCCTTTTGAATATGGTGCCAGTGTTTATTTATAATATGTTCACATTTTCTAGATTGCATACTGTACGGTAAAATTATACGTAATAGTTGTTCTTCCTGTTTTTTCTTAGTTTTCTCTATGTCTGTCGCGAAAAAAAGTCCTCTGTCCATGTCTTTCACTGTTTGTAGGGCATTATCTAGTATTTTTGGGGGTAATTTTTCATTCCAAATTGATCCATCATTTGGATTGCTTCTTTTTCAGATTTTTCATTGTTAGTACAATTTCTTTTAATTTGGCAAAATTGTCCGATAGGGATATTGAACAGCCATCTTGGTAGATGGCAGCTGGAAAACAGGATGAAGCTATTTCTCGCGACAGGCTTCTTATATGTATTACATATGTATTTATTTCATTGGTGGTAATTTACAAATCTAAAAATTTGATTTGTATATTGTTGATATTAGCTGAAAAGGACAGGTTGTACTGGTTATTATTAATATCGTAAAAAATGTATGTATAGTTCTTTTGCCAATGTATAGTTCTTTTGCCAACTAAAAATGATGTCATCTATATAATTATGCCAGAGTACCAGATTTGTCCCCAGCCTTAGCACAATATGGTAATGTTCCCAGTGGGCCATAAATAGGTTGGCATAGCTTGGGGCAAATCTGGTACCCATGGCTGTTCCACGGATCTGAAGGTAATAGTTGCCCCCAAATAAAAATTATTATGGGTTCATATATGATTAACCCCCTCCATTAGAAAATCTATTTGTTTCATGCAGAGGTCACCACTTGCTTTCAATTCAGATTTCATAGTTGTCATTCCCTGACTATGGTCAATCGTTGTGTAAAGTGATTAGACATCTAATGTCCCAATAGTCTAATGAAACTGGACTTTTAAGTTTTCCAAAATTTAAATGATTTGTGTTGTATCTTTTATGTAACATTGTGTTTTCTTTACTATTGGTTAAAACAGTTTATCAATATATTGAGACAGTGCATATAAAATGTAGAACAGATAACCAGTGGCACTACACCAAACCTAAAATTGTCAGGATGCGACTGCCGAGGAGTGGTGCCTCACAGAGGTGCTCAGCTTGTAGCTGCAGTGAGCATATATGATAAAATGAAAAAGAGAACAAAACGAGCGGCACTCACCGTTGATAGGCAGGTAACTTTATTCCATGGCAGGAGGGGGGTGCAAGGGTTGCAGATACAGCAGCAAGTAAGCGACAGCCGTTTCACGCGTGTATGCGCTTCTTCTGGCTTTCCAACACTGAAGTCACAGCACCTTCTTATAGTGCACAGGAAGCCGCATCATCGCAGTAATTTGCTTAATTACTAAGTAATCAACACCTGGCCTCTCAAGAGGGAGGGCAGGGATTTCAGTCAGGCGGGACCTCTTCAATGATGTAAGGTGCATATGTGAACATACATAAACCAATAAGAACAAATCAAAATACGAAAATACAATAAGCAAGAGTGGTTCATTACAAAAATACGCTCATATCTATTTTTTCATTTAGTCCCAGCGGACCCAATGCATCCGTGCGTAGGATCCATATAGTTTCTCTTCTCAGAAGCTCCCTTTCTCTGTCACCACCTCTTTCAGTGCGGTTAACTACTTCAAGTCCCAGCAAAAGTCAGCACATTGGGATTTCCACTATGTGCCCTGTTCACATGATCTATTAACCGCGGAACACCCTTTCCTGTTTTTAAGGAGTTTAGGTGTTTGCGGAATCTTTCAAATAGGCAGCAGATAGTTTTTCCGATGTAGAAGCGTCCGCATCTACATAAAATTATATAAACCACAAATTTGCTGCAGCAGGTAATAAGTGGAAAAACCCTATGTTCTATCCTTGCAACAGAGATCACTTGTAATTGGGAATTGAAGCTGCAGAAGGAACAGCTTCTGCAACTCCTATTCCCTTTTGGTCTCTGTTCAGACAGCCATGTGAGACGTTTTTTTCTGAAATGGCTAGTTACCACTTGATCGCGTATAGTATGGCATCATCTAAACGCTATCACTGGTTTCATATCTTTCAATTGTTTTAGGGAATCGTCCCTCACTAGGATACTCCTATTTGAAAGATTCCGCGAACACCTAAATTCCTTAAAAACAGGAAAGGGTGTTCCGCGGTTAATAGATCATGTGAACAGGGCACATAGTGGAAATCCCAATGTGCTGACTTTTGCTGGCCTTGAAGTAGTTAACCGCACTGAAAGAGGTGGTGACAGAGAAAGGGAGCTTCTGAGAAGAGAAACTATATGGATCCTACGCACGGATGCATTGGGTCCGCTGTGACTAAATGAAAAAAATAGATATGAGCGTATTTTTGTAGTGAACCACTCTTGCTTATTGTATTTTCGTATTTTGATTTGTTCTTATTGGTTTATGTATGTTCACATATGCACCTTACATCATTGAAGAGGTCCCGCCTGACTGAAATCCCTGCCCTCCCTCTTGAGAGGCCAGGTGTTGATTACTTAGTAATTAAGCAAATTACTGAGATGATGCGGCTTCCTGTGCACTATAAGAAGGTGCTGTGACCTCTTCAGTGTTGGAAAGCCAGAAGAAGCGCATACACACGTGAAACGGCTGTCGCTTACTTGCTGCTGTATCTGCAACCCTTGCACCCCCCTCCTGCCATGGAATAAAGTTACCTGCCTATCAACGGTGAGTGCCGCTCGTTTTGTTCTCTTTTTCCTTTTATCAATATATTGAGACAGATTTGACTAAATAGTACCAATCAAGAAATATAGAAGATCAAGTAATGGTCCGCGTCTATCTCATCCTATATATGGCGCTTCGGATTAGAAAGGATTAATGAAGTAACTATAGAGAGAGAATTTATAATCCATATATACCAATGATACCTTACCCACATTCTATTAAATATATCTCTGATGTTGACTATTTATCATTGTGCCCACATACTTCTTAATATATATTGTTATGCTTTTTTATATATGTTTATGTTTTTTATGTATTTTTTATTTATTTTTATTTTAGAGATAAGATATACTAATACAAAAAATATTATATTAGACACTTAGATACAATCAATTCAGCAACAACTGAAAAAAAAACACATCAAAATATATATATATTTTTTTTTTATGGAAACAGCAACCTAACCGCAAAAGAATCACAAATGAACTGTAATAGTTAATTATGCATGCCCAAATCCATTCCAGCTTTTCCAATTAAGAATCCAGAAGAATTGCCTACTCCTTTTTTTTCCAATCAAAATGGTGAACTAAAGATATAATTTCGGGAGATATTTTAATCGAGTGTAACCACTGATGAAGGAGCATACTCCGAAACGCGTCTGGTGTTCTAAACACTTGCATACCTCATGCTGATTTGGAAAATGCCTATGAATTTGTGAGGAAGCGCTTCCATAACCTATAACTCCAAATCCTGCCCACAGATACCTATATATCCAAATAGACCGACATAGAGCACGGAGGACTGCCAAAATTTCTAAGGAGTTAGACCTGCACAGGCGGCATCAGACTGCAATAAACACTGGGACAGGTAACGGCGATCAGTACATGTGTGCCACGTGGGACGCCACTGTAGGCTTGCATAAATACCTGATCGTAACTATTAGATAATAAGTGAAGGACTGTTTCCCAATCGAAATATCACTGTGGGCCTCCATATACGAGCAGTGGATACATTGGACCTGAATCAGCCACTCCATAATGGTATACTATAATATAAAACCACTACTGCATAACAACATATTTGGACAAACCCGTTATTTTATGCAGTGCTAAATATATCCACAACGGAGATATATGAGACAAAATACCGTACTTTTGCTATTTAAAGGAAATATAAGTATAACCATCCTCCTCAGGAATTGGATTGTGGGATCATTGTTTTTATTTATTGTATAAGGACTATAGGCACATAGATTGTCTCCATCTATTGAATCACAATTAATATATAATATTGATGCTTTATAGTCACTATACATAATTTTAGGAGGTCTATAAAATATTGGCTTTTAATTACTGATATCTGAGGAAATGTATTCAATGCTATGAAATCCCAATTTGTTATACAGTATTCCTCGTTCTACCCAATATAACGATAAATAGCATTGAATGCATCCATTTTATGTCAACCTATATGTATTTTATTTTTAGCTATATACAGTTGTATTTTAATAAACTTGAGTTCGTTTCACAGTGATTCCAGGGGTTAGAGTGCCTATCTACTTCCATTTTTAATGCTAGTGTTAACCTAAAGTGAATGGGTGCATACAAAAGGCCTTTGTGATATTTAACCCTTCATATTCTAATACAAATAATGGGGGAAATTTATCAAACTGGTGTAAAGAAGAATTGACCTAGTTGCTCATAGCAACTAATCAGATTCCACCTTTCATTTTTCACAGTTCCTTTGGAAAATGAAAGGTGGAATCTGATTTGTTGCTACGGGCAACTAGGTCAGCTCTATTTTACACCAGTTTGATAAATCTTCGCCTTTGTCTCTATCAGGTTCCAAGCTTCATGGTAACTGAAAATGTGGATGGAACAAATTTATAGCTAGTTAAATGCTTATTAATTGATGTCTCTGCATGCTTTCCTATAAAACAAACTGAGGAGGTGAAAGTCCCTTCTGGACTTTGCAGTGAATCCTTACAATACTGCAGAATCCCATAACTGAAGCTTGACAGGAGTCAGCTAAATTTGTCACAGAATCATATTCCAGAGACTATGCCTTTTGAGCCCAGAACTTACTAATGCTCGATCCTAGTGTGTGTCACCCTAAAGTGCTACTGAGATTGTGACTGTTGATTTATGGGTGGAAGGGAGAAGATGGTGACGCTTGGTGCTGCTTTGGTGGTGCAGAAGATATTGGGTCTTCTGGATTGAGAGGTTCATTAAGGAGTGCTTTGGCACTCCTATAGTTGTGCTCTGCTCTTCAAGAGATTGGTCAACAGACCAGTAAGAATGCAATCCATCCTGGATCAAGCTATAGAACACAGCAAGTTAGTACCTGCTCTCAATTATTGAGTAATGAGCCCAGTTCTTAAGTCTCAGTGATCAGGAAATGATGATTTAACAAGATTGCGCTCATCAAACTCTGTATGATGTGTGAAAGATACAATAAAAGAAATATAGGGCACTACGAACAGTTTTGACTACTCCATACCTACTCATTGTATTTTGTTATGCTCTCATTTCAGCAGGTAGAACTATTTTTATATTAAACTGCTGTTTTCTGCATTGATTGAGGAACATGGGACCTTCCCAACATTTGTAATTAAAGTTAGTTTTTGGAATTAAAGGGAACCTGTTACCGGGATTGTGTGTATAGAGCTGAGGACATGGGTTGCTAGAGGGCCGATGGGCCGCTAGCACATCCGCAATACCCAATTCCCACATACAGGACTCATCTCAGGTTAATTTGCATATGTATCAAATTGTTTTTTTTACACATTAAAAGCACACAGAGCTATTGGGACTGGATATTGCAGATGTGCTAGCGGCCATCTAGCAACCCATGTCCTCAGCTCTATACACAAAATCCTGGTGACAGGTTCCCTTTAAAGTTCTATTCCAAATTTATTTTTGTCATATCTTCAACTCCTAGTACCATGGAACCTAACAATAAACCTGAGTCTAAATGTTAACAATACATGTTAAGCTCTAATTGTAAATTGCATTTATCAAATAATCAAAGAATAAAACAAAAGTAAAATTGTTTTGCTGTGAATGTCAAAAGGGCCTGTGCGTTCTTTGGCCCATGTTTTGAGATTCCATTCATTCCATTTCCTATCTTTTATAGTGCTTACAAGCTAGATTGCCAAAAGTTTTATTTGAAGAGATTGTTAAGATTTCTGAGAACTTCTTTTATTCGTATAACTTGAAATAAACTTGTTTACTATCTATTGGTTTATTTTTATCTTGACTTTTTTGACACAGACATCACAAATTTATACTGAAATAACTTTTCCTTTCACAAATAAGAAAAAAGGTACATTCAAATGACTTCACAGCAAAATGCAACCCATGGTTTCAGATGTAATGTAGCATAGTTTGAAATATTTTTCCTGATCCCTAAATGGCTTTCTTCTACTTAACTCAAATTAGTCAAATGGTTCAGACATAATGTACATGTAGTGTTTCAGTCTTCTTAAATGACAAAAGGTGACTTATATAGAACAGTACTTTTAGAACCTATATTCATAAATGTTCTGTACAAGAGATGAACATTTAACTAAATTTACAAAGGCACTTTACCCAAATTATGACATTTTGCTAAATACTTTTTGAAAATGTTCCCCACCGTGACATAGATGACATGTAGACTTAAAAGTACTGGAAAGGAATAAAACCTAACCAAAATTATGGGAACTGATGTGATGAATTAAGCAGAATGTTAAGTATTTAAATATTATTTTTCTCAGACTTTTAAAGGGGTGTTCCATATGTTTTACATTCCTTTCCACGTGGCAGGTGATCAATATCAAATCATAGGAGCAGAATATAGCAAGCATTGTCTGTGGCCTCTTCCTAGACCAGGGACATCACATACATCAGGCTCATGGTTTAGGCACAGTTAAATCCCATTCAAGTATATGGGACTGAGCTGCAATACCAAAAAACGCTGCTATGCAATGTATGGGACTGTGCTTGGTATGCTGTGAAGAGGTAGCATTGCTCACTGGAGAGATGCTACTTATTCAAAAAGGTGATTGGTTGCAAGTTGTTGACACCCCACCGATCAGAGATTGATGACCTATCCTGATGAAAGATCCTCATTATTTTCCTCCTGGAAAATGGGGAAATATAACTATAACTATAACACAATAATTCCTTTTTGAAGAATAAAAATAGCTATAAAAACTGTGGACAAAAAGTCAAAGAAGACCACTACATATAATCAATCTGATCTACCTTGACCATACTGAGTCCTTTCAGGCCCCTTTGAAACTCTATAGTCAGGCAATCCTGGCATCCATCTCATCATATGGATACAAGCATTTGCAATCATCTGTCTCTACAATGAGACACCAATTTGACACAATTGTTTACACTGTTTAAAGATGCACATTTCTTATACCTCCCCTATAATCCTCCCAGTGAATTATTTGAGTTGCCTCAGGTTGCTCGTGAAAATTATGAACCTTTGTTCAGATTGGTGTTGGGGTAAGAATGATAAAAGTAATTTGCAGATCAGGCCCACTTGTCTTTGCAAAATCAGCTTCTTATATATGCAGCCCGAGAGAAACATCATCAAATACCCATTAGATGATAGAGATGCCTAGTTATTCTCAATCAAATTTTCCCTACAGTACCAAACACATCTTGACAATTTCAGGTGGATATCACTTCTATTCTTTTCAATGTATGTCATTCTGAATTAAGGTTTTTCACGCTACTCTACAATAACAAATGAGAAAAATTAATCATACTTTCTGTGATCCTGGGTACATGGACTGAGTGAATTTTTTTAATTTGTTTTAAATACCTGGTTATTTTTTATTTTCTTGTGTTACTCTATTAGTACGTTGGTGGAACCAATGGATACACTTGGCAGGACCAAGCACACAGCAAATTTATCAATATTTTCATAGCCAAAGTTATTTTTTTATCCTGTATACTTCTATTCTTCTTTCTCTTTAATCTCTGTTCTCTATACAGGCATTTCATGTCCCTACTCATTAATTGTATTTTCATGACAGCATTGTTTTTGCATGCCCCTGCAATGCTCTATAGAGCTCTGTATATTTTGATATAGTAAATGGCATACAGACGTGGACAAAATTGTTGGTACCCTTTGGTCAATGAAAGAAAAAGTCACAATGGTCACAGAAATAACTTTAATCTGACAAAAGTAATAATAAATTAAAATTCTATAAATGTTAACCAATGAAAGTCAGACATTGTTTTTCAACCATGCTTCAACAGAATTATGTAAAAAAATAAACTCATGAAACAGGCATGGACAAAAATGATGGTACCCCTAGAAAACACAGAACATAATGTGACCAAAGGGACATGTTAATTCAAGGTGTGTCCACTAATTAGCATCACAGGTGTCTACAACCTTGTAATCAGCCATTGGGCCTATATATATGGCTCCAGGTAATCACTGTGTTGTTTGGTGATATGGTGTGTACCACACTCGACATGGACCAGAGGAAGCAAAGGAAAGAGCTGTCTCAAGAGATCAGAAAGAAAATTATAGACAAGCATGTTAAAGGTAAAGGCTATAAGACCATCTCCAAGCAACTAGATGTTCCTGTGAGTACAGTTGCACATATTATTCATAAGTTTAAGATCCATGGGACTGTAGCCAACCTCCCTGGACGTGGCCGCAGGAGGAAAATTGATGACAAATCTAAGAGACGGATAATCCGAATGGTAACAAAAGAGCCTAGAAAGACTTCTAAAGAGATTCAAGGTGAACTTCATGCTCAAGGAACATCAGTGTCAGATCGCACCATCCGTCGTTGTTTGAGCCAAAGTGGACTACATGGGAGACGACCAAGGAGGACACCATTGTTGAAAACGAATCATAAAAAAGCAAGACTGGAATATGCCAAACTACATGTTGACAAGCCACAAAGCTTCTGGGAGAATGTCCTGTGGACAGATGAGACAAAAATCGAAGTTTTTGCCAAGGCACATCAGCTGTATGTTCACAGACGAAAAAATGAAGCATATCAAGAAAAGAACACTGTCCCTACTGTGAAACATGGAGGAGGCTCTGTTATGTTCTGGGGCTGCTTTGCTGCGTCTGGCACAGGGTGTCTTGAATCTGTGCAGGGTACAATGAAATCTCAAGACTATCAAGGAATTCTAGAGAGAAATGTACTAGCCAGTGTCAGAAAGCTTGGTCTCAGTCGCAGGTCATGGGTCTTGCAACAGGACAATGACCCAAAACACACCGCTAAAAACACCCAAGAATGGCTAAGAGGAAAAAATTGGACTATTCTAAAGTGGCCTTCTATGAGCCCTGACCTCAATCCTATTGAGCATCTTTGGAAGGAGCTGAAACATGCAGTCTGGAAAAGGCACCCTTCAAACCGGACACAACTGGAGCAGTTTGCTCATGAGGAGTGGGCCAAAATACCTGCTGAGAGGTGCAGATGTCTCATTGACAGTTACAGGAAGCGTTTGATTGCAGTGATTGCCTCAAAAGGTTGCGCAACAAAATATTAAGTTAGGGGTACCATCATTTTTGTCCATGCCTGTTTCATGAGTTTATTTTTTTACATAATTCTGTTGAAGCATGGTTGAAAAACAATGTCTGACTTTCATTGGTTAACATTTATAGAATTTTAATTTATTATTACTTTTGTCAGATTAAAGTTATTTCTGTGACCATTGTGACTTTTTCTTTCATTGACCAAAGGGTACCAACAATTTTGTCCACGTCTGTATGTTCATGTTTTCTGTGCATTTTGTCCAGTTTTCTCTTCTTTTTGAAGCCTTCGGCAAACAAATATTTTGAATGAATAATAATATATAATAATAATAATAATAATAATAATAATAATAATAATAATAATAATTATTATTATTATTATTATACTACTACTAATATTATTATTAATAATAATAATAAAACATACAGTTTAATAATATAGATAATCAGCTCTGCTAACCCAATTTCTTGGGTTCCTTTGTCTTCCCTTATTTTAGGTTCAATACTGTGACTCATTTAGGTCTGTACATTCTGTCCTAGCCATCAGTGTTATATAGTAACCCACACATGGCCTATTTAGTTTGAGCACTTCAAAGTGCTTGAGCTGTAAGATTTTTTTTCCATTTATCCAGACACTGTTCTAGCTGTGGATAAATTGAAAAGCAGAGAATGAGTAAGAACTATGCTAATGTAATAAAAAAAAATATATATATACAATAATTGTAATAATGTAGTTTGTATATTTTAAATAGAGCAACCACAAAGTGATTTCATTAAAAATTGTTAGTTAAAACATTTTGCCAGCTCATTTCATATTAGCTCTATGCATGACTACTCAGACTCTGGGCAAAAACTAATCACAACATGTTGATGGTAGACAGGGGCGGACTGGGAACTTAAAGTGGCCCTGGAAAAAATACGAAAAGTGGCCCCAATTTGTAGTCGGGTCCAAATTGATGGAAAGCAGGGCCAGCAATACAATATTGTGGTACTTTATACTATCCCAACAGAGCCAAATTTCACAGTCCATCACAAAATACTGCCCCAGCAGCACAAACTACACCCCCAAAAACTTCCACTGTTCGGCCGTGAGCAGGGTTCCGGAGGCCCCCTGGGCATCGGCCCTCCGGTAAATTTCCCTGTTAGGTCTATGGCCAATACATCCTGGATGGTAAGATGAGCCAATCAATTCTAAACAAATTAATTTCATCTCAAATTTCCCAAAAATTAAGATTCTAGACAAATGTTATTGTTTTTTGATTTGAGATGGGTAAATCTCTCAAAATTACAACCATCGTCTAAGCCAATCCACAACTCTACACAAGTGTATGTCTTTCATGTACCTTTCAGGCTCATCCCGCCTAGATGTTTAGGTTTAGTTAGGGTCGAAAAGGAGATCCTAGGCCTCCTTCCCTGGCTTGTGAATTGCTATTGGGAGAACTTGCATTAGATGATCCAGTGAGTCCAACTGAACAGCGATGGCGGCTAGAAGGGATGTGTAATTGAGGCGAAATAGGTCGGGAAGATGAGAGGTTAATTTAATACCTAAGTAATTTAGATGAGGAGAGTACCAGTTAAAAGGGGAGTTGGTTTTGAGAGCAGAGAGTGTAGTGGGAGAAAGGTCAGTGTGGAGGATTTGTGATTTATGTGGGTTAACTTTGAAATTGGATAAAGAGACAAATTTTGCTAAGAGTGTGGTTATTAAGGGCATGGATGTGGAGGGATTGGTGGTAAGTATCAGAAGGTCATCAGCACAATCAGCTAATTTGAACTCTGATGTTCCTATTTTCAGACCCATGATTCCTTTATCTTGCCTGAGGGCCTGCATCAAGGTTTCCATCACAAGGACAAATATAAGTGGGGGAGAGGGCATCCCTGACGGGTACCATTTTTTATGGAAAAGTGGGGTGAAATGAGGTTGTTATCTGATACTGCGGCAGAGGAATAATTGTACATTGCAAAAATGGCATGGATAAAGGGGTCGGGGAGATGGAATTTCTGTAAGGTATATTTGATGAAGGACCAGTCTATGTGGTCGAATGCCTTTCCGGCATCAGTGCCGAGAAGTATAAGTGGCTTTTTTTATGAGAGGCATAGTATAAGGTGTCAAGAACTTTGGTGGTATTGTCCTTTCCCTCACGGCCTCGTACAAATCCCACTTGATCTGGGTGGATCAAAGTTGGGAGAAGGGATTGTAGTCTGGTAGCCAACATTTTCACTAGTAGTTTCAGATCGATGTTCAAAAGGGATATGGGACGGTAGTTTGCACAAGAAGAGGGGTCTTTCCCTTCTTTTGGGATTATCATAATTAGGGCATTAGAAGACAGTGGTATGTTTTGTAGGGTGAAGTTACAGACTGGGAGATAGTGGGGGAGAAGCGAATTTTGGAATGCCATGTAATAAGAAGTAATGAGACCATCAGGTCCAGGGCTTTTGCTTTTTGGGGAAGATCTTAATGCTGTGGTCAGCTCTAGGAGTGTAAATGGTTTTGACAGGGCATTTTTTTTGGGTAGGGAGGTCTAAGGAGTCTAGGAAGTTGTGCACCTCATTATCTCTTTCTGAGAGGGATTGGCAATCTCCCAGTGGATATGGATTGTCAAGGGATTCATAGAAAAGTTTGAACTGTTCAGCTATGGCTTTTGAGGAAAAAAATCAGTGGGCCTTGGGAAGGCTTGATAGATGTTACATGCCTTTCCTGCAGCCTACGCTTGATGCGGCTCATCATGAATTTGGATGCCTTATTGCCTTGGGCAAAGAATTTTTGTTGTGATGATAAGTAGCATTTTGCTGATTTTTCATTTAAAAGGTTTTTAAGTTCCGCCCTAAGGGCGCAGAGGTCAGCTAAGTGTTGTTGCGCTAGGGACTGTTTATGAAGGGATTCTAGTGCATGAATCTGATCTAGAAGAGAAGATAGGCGTTTATCTGATTGCCCACTTTGTGGGCATCCCAGAGGACTTGGGGGGATATTTCTGGTGTGTTATTCGTGGAAAAGTATTCATCTAAAAGTGACGAGAAATGTGTCCTATTAGCCTCACTGCTCAGTATGGACTCGTTAAGCCTCCAAAGAGGGGACCTTCCAGTGTTAGTTGGAGAGTGAAGGGTACAAAATACTGGCGCATGGTCAGAGATGGTGATACTTCCAATCTTCATGTTTGTGCAGAACTGTACCTGGTCCTTAGGGACATAGATATAATCAATCCTGCTGTAGGATTGTCCTGGAATGGAATAAAAAGAGTAATCAGTACAATTTGGGTTACGGCATCTCCAAATGTCTATGAGACCTAAATCATATAACTTAGTATTCAGCTTTTTCAGCAATCTGGCAGAGAAGGAGGACCTGCTAGAGGAAGTGTCAGTAAGAGGTTGCAATGCAACATTGAGATCTCCTGCCAAGACAAGAGTGTCCTCCTGGATATTTTGTACTAGGGATAGGACAGACAGCAACCAGGATATTTGGTCAGAGTTAGGAACGTATATGTTTACAAAAGTATACATCTTCTGGCAAATATGACCCTTTAAGATAATATATCTCCCCTCAGGATCTTGGGTGTGAGTAGCATATGAGAAAGGGACATCTTTTCTAAAGCCAATGCTTACTCCCCTTGAGGCGGCACCGTCTGCACCACAGTGATACCAATTTGGGAATCTAGAGAAGGAGAAGTCTGGGTATTTACCGTGTTTATAATGGGTTTCCTGGAGATGGAGCACCGAGCACTTCTCCTTCCCCAGGAGGGAGAAAATTTGGGATTTTTTTAGATGGAGATCTAAGCCTCTTCACATTGTAAGTGACTAAGTTCAGATTAGCGATAGTGTTTAGGACAAGGATGGGGTAGAATAGTCAAACCATCACCATGTGAGTATAATATATAAGGTATCATGCTGAATAACTTGGCAGCCCCAAGGAGAGCAGGCACCCGTCTTACATTTATAAGGTGGCTGTAGGAGTAATATCTCAATGTGTCATGACTGGATGAGAAGGGAAGGAGAGCACAACCATAAACATAACAGTAAACGGAACAATGGTATAGTAGTGATACGGTGAGTATCTTCAGTAGAAACAGTATGAAGCCTAAAGGCTTATTCATGAGAGGGGGAAGTATGGGTAAACCCAAATAATAGATCTTGCTGTTAGTCGGGACCAAAGGAGATAGAAGACTACTTTAAGGGAGACATAGAGATAAGAAAAGGACTTGCTGTAGAGATAGATCCCCCAGGGGAGAGGGGAAACGAGAGAGGAAAGGAATGATGGAATGAGGAGGTAATAGGACAGGGGAGATACTTTCTGAGAGCTTCTAAGTGTCCTAGGCTGGGACGATGTAGATCAAGTAATCCTCCTGGAGTCAGGAATCCAATCCTATGTCTGAATTGCTGGAGCTTAGGCGCAGGTGACTTTCCCCATGGGGTCACTTTAGGAAGATCAGGTAGAGACAGGATGTCGGACACGGTTTCCCAATTGGCAATGTCCAATGGAGAAATGTCCATTGTAGTAAAGGCTGTTTGAAGGTCTGAGTAGGAAGAGATCTTGAAGTATTTTCCGGAGAATGTGAAGGCAAGAACAAAAGGAAAAATCCATCTGTATGGGATGCGGTCATTGCGCAGAAGCTCAGTAAGAGGTTTGAGAGCTCTTCTTTTCTGTAAGGTGACAGGAGCAAGGTCTTGATATGTGATGGTATTAGCGGCCCTGGCCGCTGCCAGGATTCTTTCTTTATCTAGGAAATTCAGGAATTGGCAGATAATGTCTCTGGGCGGTTCAGAATCTCTTGGCTTTTGCCTGAGGGCTCTGTGCACCCTTTCTATGATCATGTCAGCAGGATCCTCGTTTCCCAGGAGGGATGTAGCAATCCTCTTGATGGTAGACATGAGCTCCTCATTAGGCACCGCTTCAGAAACACCTCTAAATCTGAGGTTATTCTGCCGGCTGCGGTTTTCTTGATCCTCCATTGCGGCATAGAGGGTGTTAATGTGGTGCTGGCAGGAGGAGAGTGATTCCGAGACAGCAGAGCTATGTGCGGCTTCCAGCGATTCCACTCTGTGGCCTATATGCTGGATCTCGTGTGTTAGGACCAAAATCTCCTGTTTAAAAGGGGATAAAGCTTCGGTGAGGGCCTGCTTAATGAAGCATCTAGAGACATGTAAGTAGCGTGAGTTCACTGACTCACCTCCGTCACTTTCATCATTAGAGGCACCTTCTCGGCGGGAGCACGTTCATCCGCCGGCACCATCTTGGATTCTCTGATCGCAGCCGTGCTGGCTTGATTTTTCAGGTATTTCGCCATCCCTCCGGGATTGTGGGATTTGGGCACTGTGGCAGGGTCAGTGGTCTTCTGCCCCCCGATCTCTACCACTTTGAAGGTTGTTAGCTAACGTATGCAGGTCCCTTAGCAAGGCAATGTACGGAGTTCAGCAAAGCATGTCCTCACAGCACAGGCACAGGCTCCGCCCCCATCCCCTAAATATTTTAACATTTTAGATTTTTCCTCCCCACCTTTCAAAGGTGATAACTTTTTTATTTGTCCATTCACATAGCCATATGAGGGCTTATTTTTTTGTGGGACAAGATGCATTTTTAGCACCATTAAATTTACCATGTATTTTATCGTAGAAAATGGGCAAAAATTTGTGGGACAAAATTGCAAAAGAAAATTCTGACAAGAATTCAATCTGCACTAAAAATGACATGTTGATCTTATTCTGCAGCTCAATTTGATTACGGTGATACCAAACTTGTATAGGTTCAATTTTGTTTTATTAAGCCTCATTCACACGTTCGTGTCCATTCTAAAAATCCGTGAGGTCAGTGATGCATCCGTGAAACTATCCGGAAAGGATCTGTGTTGGGTCCGTGGGTCCGTTTTTTGCTGTCTGTGTGCCATCCGTGTTTCACTGACACTGAACAGCTGAAAAATAATTTTCAAACCATCTCTTCTTTATGATCCATGAAACACGGATGCAACATAGATGGCATCTGTGTTGCATCCGTGGTTTTCACGGACCCATAAACTATAATGGACATGATGGATCCGTTAACACGGACAAAATAGAGCATGCATCCGTGCTAAAAACACGGACCCATGGACCGTGCTAAAACACTGATGTCTGAATACACACATTAAAATGAATGGGGATGTGTGCTGTCCGTGGAGAACACGTACAACACACATCCTTGAAACACTGACATGTGAATAAGGCTTTACTTTAAAAGAAAAAGAAAAACATTTCAAAGGCTCAAAATTGTCTTTGCATCACCATATTCTAACAGCCACAATTTTATTTTATTTTTTACATTTTGCTCTACAGATCTATATGAGAGCTTGTTTTTTTTTTGCATAAAACACTGTAGTTTTTATTACTACCATTTTTTGGTGGCATGAACAACTTTTTGATCACTGTTATTCAATTTTTTTGGGAGGACAAGGTGACAAAAAAAGATGAATCATGTATTTTAATAGATCAGACATTTACGGAAGCAGCAATACTTGATATGTTTATTTTTTTATTGTTTATACAGTACAGACCAAAAGTTTGGACACACCTTCTCATTCCAAGAGTTTTCTTTATTTTCATGACTATGAAAATTGTAGATTCACACTGAAGGCATCAAAACTATGAATTAACACATGTGGAATTATATACATAACAAAAAAGTGTGAAACAACTGAAAAAATGTAATATTCTAGGTTCTTCAAAGTAGCCACCTTTTGCTTTGATTACTGCTTTGCACACTCTTGGCATTCTCTTGATGAGCTTCAAGAGGTAGTCACCTGAAATGGTTTTCACTTCATAGGTGTGCCCTGTCAGGTTTAATAAGTGGGATTTCTTGCCTTATAAATGGGGTTGGGACCATCAGTTGCGTTGTGGAGAAGTCAGGTGGATACACAGCTGATAGTCCTACTGAATAGACTGTTAGAATTTGTATTATGGCAAGAAAAAAGCAGCTAAGTAAAGAAAAACGAGTGGCCATCGTTACTTTAAGAAATGAAGGTCAGTCAGTCTGAAAAATTGGGAAAACTTTGAAAGTGTCCCCAAGTGCAGTCACAAAAATTAAAAAAGCTCAGTTGCAGTATAAGTGGTACATAGTATGTGGGTGTATTGTAAAGCGGATCATCAAACTAGTATAATGGCAAATCAACTCTCTTATTACCTCAAACATTACAAAAATAGTATTCCATTTGGCTAACTGGAGCAATTAAAAGTACAGTGGACCATATTTTTAGAGTCTGATGTTTCCATGAGGGGAGTACCCACCTTGCTCCTCCAAAATGCCAATGCGAGAAAGAGATTGGCACAATGGCCTTGTGGTGAAGCACTGCAAAAGATAATTCCTCAAAGTGCAAAGATTTATTATACTTAAAGGACATCCATAATAAAAGAGCTTATCACACCAAATCCCATATGATACAGCATAAAATCTAAATACATATAGCCTTATACAATTTTCGCATTGATGGCTTCTTCCGGGACCTCCCTTAAATACAAACATTAGAGCAATGTAGATACCGTATGTTTCTCCTAATTCACATTTTGTGGTAAAATTCAATGGCATTTCTTGAAAATTCTTAGAGCTAGTGTGAAGCCTGAGGTGTGGTGTATGGCCTTTTAATTAGAAAATGTACTGACACAATTCCCCAAGTGAGACTCTTTAAAAAGGATAACCAGTGAGTTATTTTCCCAAGGTTATAAGGATGAAAGGCTTTAGACGAGGTCGTGACAAACACAACGTGAGGCCTTTTAGTTATTTACCTTTTGTGACACTGAAAGAAATGGATATGACAAACACCAATGCATCCTAGAAAGGGGATTATTGTCACAAGCTTAATTACATACCATAAGGTGTTATTCATCAGCATACAATGCACAGCAAACATAATTATCTAGCTAATCTTCCAGCTAGCTCTTCAATCAGAAATCAGAAATGAGACCCTAATATACATTACATACTATAACATACTATAGATAATGTACGCTATTATTGCCCATCACGTATAGTATGGGAATGCTGCTAGCAACTGTGGTGCAATGTACTGGTATTATCACAATTTGTATATTGTATGCAACACTGGGAATTTTAATTGCTACACGGATAATTAAATTGGATCGTAATCAGATTCTACATATATTATCTTTCCGTTCTATACATTTCACCATTACCCTACAACTGATTAGATTTGCAATCAGAGCAAATGATTGTCAGATAATTGCACATTATAATATCTTTACTGTTTTACAGGTCCCTTGGACACAGATCTGATGTATCTGGGTATTAATCTGCTGTTAATGTTAATGAACACTGCCTCTAGATGAATTAACTGAAGATGCTCAATGTAGTTGCCAAAACGACAGTGAACAGGAAGACATACACAGTCTGCCCATAAACCTTGGGCCAATTTTCAATCCTTGTGCTGTTTGCTAACAATGTTTTTCTATGGAATGAAGAGTCCTGCACAGGTTCTCATCAACCCACAGCAAAAGTAATAGAAGAGCTAGGGCTAGGTTCCCTCTCCTATGTCCCACTGACAGCTGCATGATCATTGTGTTACGTACACCCATGGCCATATTACTTTTCATGGCTTTTTGGAGAATTAGTATGATTCGGGAAAACAAATGGATATTAGAATATTATTTTAAACTCTTTATGTATTACTTTTATCAATTTAAATCCAGAAAAGGAACAATATACCAAAATAGGTACCAAAAAAAAAAAAAATCCACTTATCCCGCTTTTTAACTATCCAATGGACTGAGGGGTTAATCCTGAAGTAATGTTTTTCAAATTGCATCACCCTACCAACTTGACATTTTCTGTCATGAAAACTAGAACAAGGAACAATAACTGGATAACAAAATTATAATTTATCCTATATTTAAACTTATTCACCTTCAAATCGCCCAATACAAAAACAAGAGGATCAAGCTTTAATTCTTCACATTAATATAATTCCTAATCTTAGTCCAGTTTCAGACATTTTTGCTTGCTTCCTTCATTACTAAATATTTTGCTACTTGAATAAATCCGTGGTCATCTCAAGAGAATAAACGGTGAAATCAGAGGTAACTTACAGTGCAAATGAAATTACGACAGATGATAATTTCTAGACCCTAAAAGTCTATGATAGTCTTCAACTTGCTTTAAACATCTTCTAGACTCCCCAAGTCTTCGACATATATTTCGAAAATCACAGTATTCTCTACCAGTTTCCAAATGTAAAAGTGTTAAGTCATCTGAACATACAAACATATATATCGAAACACTCTTGCACCATTGTGTTTCTGGTGCGATTACCCATCTAAGCATGGCTCTGATTGACAATTAAAAACCATATGTTTTATAATACATTATGACTTGTAATTAAATAAAATCTTCCCTTATATAAAGTTTATAATGTTTTCTAAACAGAATATTTTTTTTTAATTACCTAAAATTCATATATTATGCAAAAGACATATGCATGTATCCAAATAAATCATGGCAAACTTTTGGAACAACATTAGAAATGTCTTGTTTTTTTTTGTTTTTTTTCTTTTTTTACACTTCACTCTTAAAAAAAATAGAATAAGTAAAATTGAATGTATTTCTAACTTTTAAAAATGTTGAAAACGCTCTCACTTCCTCTTAGGGTACTTTCACACTAGCATTATTCTTTTCCGGTATTGAAATCTGGTAAAGGGTCTCAATACCGTAAAAAAGCTCTTCTGTTTTGTCCCAATGCATTCTGAATCGAAAGCAATCCATTCAGTAGGCTTCAGGATGTCTTCCGTTCCATCCCTTGTACGGTATTTGAACGGACAAAATACTGCAGCTTGCTGCCAAAATTCCGGAACACTACCGCACTTAATTGAAATGTATTAATGCCGGATCCGGTACCAAGTGTTCCGGAAATTGCTGCATCGCCGGATCTGCTATTCCGGTCTGCGCATGCACAGTTCTTTCTAGCTTTGAGAAAATGAAATACCAAATCTGTTATTCCGGATGATACCAGAAAGACAGATAAGATAATTCAATGAATAATTTGAATGAATCCGGATCCGAAAAAAAAAAATAATAATATCCGTTTGCATACAGATTTATGGATCCAGCATTCTACCTCATACTGTATATAAGTGTGTATTGTGAGAGGTGATATGTGGCTTGTGAGATCGCCAGTGTGAATGTTGATGAGTGCTGCAAATGCATGTATGAATAAAACCATACTGTAAATAAAGGGAGTGTGTCTCTCATATAAATGTATCCCATCCAGCAGATATTGCTGTTGTATCACTTGACCCAAATGCCATAATTTATCAAAGCATCATTGATAAGAACAAGGGGAGTGAATAGTGTTACATGACCTCACTGCAGCAGACACACTATAAACCAAGAAATAAGATTCAAGCATGGGGGCCAAGAGAAAACTGCAAATGAGGTAAATTTGAATAAAAAAAAAAAACAATCCAAGGAGTAATGGGAGCCAGAATAATTGATGTAAATAAACTTTGCAATGAAAAGTAGTTTATGGTTCAACCCATTTAATATAAACCGCACTAGACTTGTGGAGAAAATATAGTTTATATTATTAGCAAGTAGTGGGAAGTGTTTAGGGCTAATATTTAAATAGCAAATTTTAATTGTGAATATATTTAGAATATAGCGCTATATATTCATAAAATCGAATATTCGTGTTTTTTTGTTTTTTAACACAGGACACATCAGGTGATCATCCCTCCCTTCTTTTAGCTTGTGGGCCAATGAGAAGGCTTTGTCATAGCTTAGAAACATCCCAAGCAACCAATAGAAAAGTTGCCTACCCCTTACTATTGCCCAAAAATTTCCAAGCGCAAATATATTGGAGCATATAAAGCATTTCTACTGTTCTGCCGTGCCAACCATTTTCTCCAGTTTCAGGAAACTTATACCAGCTTAAAAAATGTAGCATAAGTGACCCACAACTGAATTTTGCGCGCATTACGCAAATATTACATTGCCAATTTTAGCAATCAAGAATATAGTCTTGAATTCTCGAATTTGCGAATATATGACAAATATTCTACAAAACATTTGTGAAATATTGCAAATTTGAATATTGCCCCTGCCGCTCATCCAGCATTCTATTTGCTGTTGTGTGGTGAAGTGATAAAATTACAGCCCGTTTTGGGGTGTATTAGTGGCAGAAAAATACATATTTTTGCAGTTCAGCGGTGTAGTTATATATTCTAAAGCCATTTTTTGGTGTGTATTAGTGACAAAAAATATATATTATTTGCAGTTGAGCGGTGCACTTATATGTTCTAAAGTCCTATTTGGCATGTATTAGTGGCAAAAAATATTTATTATTTGCCGTTTAGTGGTGTAGATATATGTTCTAAAGCCTTTTGTTGCGTGTATAAGTTTAAAAAAATAAGGGCCTAATTGCCGTTCAGCAATGCAGTTATATGTTCTAAAGCCCTTCTTTGCGTGTATTAGTGGCACACAAAATTTTTTGGGGTTGTTGTGTGGTGAAGTGAGAAAATTACAGCACTTTTTGGCGTGTAGTAGTGGCAAAAAATATATATATTTGCCGTTCAGCGGTGCAGTTATATGTTCTAAAGCCCTTTTTGGCGTGTATTAGTGGGAAAAAATACATATTTCCCATTTAGTGGTGCAGTTATATGTTCTAAATCCCTTTTTGGCATATATTAGTGGGAAAAAATATATAGTTGCCATTCAGCGGTGCAGTTATATGTTCTACAGCCCTTTTTGGCGTGTATTAGTCGCAAAAAAATATATATATATTTGCCGTTCAGCGGTGCAGTTATATGTTCTAAAGACTTTTGTGGTGTGTATAAGTGGAAAAAAATAAGGGCCTTTTTGCAGTTCAGCAGTGTAGTTATATGTTCTAAAGCCCTTTTTGGCGCGTATTAGTGAAAAAAAAAGGCTTATTAAGGGCTTATGAAATGAGAAAATTACAGACTTTCTGGGGTGTTTTAATTTCCTTTTCATTTATTTATTTTATCTAACAGTATGTCAGACAGAGAAGTGACAGGCCCTGCACAATGGAAGAGGCCTAAATGTTTCTGGAGCTGGGATACGTCACAGCAGAGTAAGGTGGCATGACAATAGAAATCGCAGCGAGAGGCCTGAGCTCCTGGTGTCATCTAGCAGTTGTGTCTTGACCATCAACCCAGTGGTTCTTGAATGGTTGACACGATCGACCACTTCATCCCAAGTGACATCAGACAGCCCCAGCCATAAGTCGTCGGGTTCGTCAGACACTACCCTTAGGCTACTTTCACACTAGCGTTCGGGCGGATCCGTTCTGAACGGATCCGCTCATATTAATGCAGACGGAGGCTCCGTTCAGTACGGATCCGTCTGCATTAATAACTTTAAAAAAATTCGCAAGTGCGCAAGTGCGCAAGTAGCCTGCGCGGATCCGTTCAGACTTTCAATGTAAAGTCAATGGGGGACGGATCCGCTTGAAGATTGAGCCATATGGTGACATCTTCAAGCGGATCCGTTCCCATTGACTTACATTGTAAGTCTGAACGGATCCGCACGCCTCCGCACAGGCAGGCGGACACCCGAACGCTGCAAGCAGCGTTCAGCTGTCCGCCTGTCCGTGCGGAGGCGAGCGGAGCGGAGGCTGAACGCCGCCAGACTGATGCAGTCTGAGCGGATCCGCTCCATTCAGACTGCATCAGGGCTGGACGGCTGCGTTCGGGTCCGCTCGTGAGCTCCTTCAAACGGAGCTCACGAGCGGACCGACGAACGCTAGTGTGAAAGCAGCCTTAGTTGGCATGGCCCAGAAGCAGGACCTGTGCCCTCACCTGTTCTAAACCTGCCTCTGTCCTTTTCTGTTCCTTCTGCCAGAGAAGTATTATATGCTGTGGAGCTCCACTATACAGCGAGGATGAGCTACTAAAAGACAGTCAGCAGCTACGGGTGTCACGAGGGTATCGAGAACCACGCCTGACTCCGTTATACCCGGGGTCAGGAAGTCGCAGCTGTTGGCTGCACGCTCTATTTAAGATAGGGCTGTTTTCCTTATGGTAGCTTTCTGGGTTTGCTTTGCAAACCCTTTTGGCTCACTCCGAGATCCGTAGCTCCTTCTCCTCAGCTGTTCCTTGTCCAGCACTCCCAAACCTCCTTATATTCCTCTCTCACACTTCTCTGGTTGCCAGAGATAGAGCTTCCTGCCTGGACATCTATCCTGACCCACTGGAGCTGTGTTGCTGCGTTCTCTGACTGTTGATTCAGAACGCTACCCTCCGGATCCCTGTTGGACCTTTGTGGACAGTTGTTGTCGTCCACCTGGGTGTTTGTGTTTGTCTGTGTTTGTCTGTCCTCTCCCTGGTGTTTCCCTCTTAGTGCAGTGGTGAGGACTAGCGATCCCACCGGCCCGTTCACTATCTAGGGCTCATTTCAGAGAAAGCCAGGGTTTAGGCACGTGATCGCCGCACGGGTGAGGAACCCGTCTAGGGACGTCAGGGCAGTCAGGTGCCAGCCGCAAGGTGAGTTAGGGGTCACCACCTTTCCCTCTCCCTTAGGCAGGGCTTTCCCTGTTTTCCTCCCTGTGCGTGACGCCGGTCATTACATTATCTCTGGCCCTTATTTTGTGTAGGTAAAAAAAATAAAAAATAAAAAAAAATATTTATATTATTTTTTTTTTTACCTACTTAGAATCCAGTATGGATCAAATTGCTGCTCTGTCCAAACAATTTCATGGCCTGTCGTTGGAGGTGGTAGGATTGAAGGCGTCGGTCCTCCAGCAACAGCAGCAATTACAACTGACCGCAAGCCCAGCGGTTGCTACTGGTAACCAGGTTGTTGCGGAACCCAAGGTCCCTCTCCCTGACAGATTTTCTGGGGGAAGGGACAAGTTTTTGGCATTCCGTGAGGCCTGTAAGTTATATTTTAAACTGCGCCCTCACTCCTCTGGTAATGAAGATCAGCGGGTGGGGGTTGTTATTTCCCTGCTGCAGGGGGACCCGCAGTCCTGGGCGTTCTCTTTACCTACTGATTCCCAGGCTCTTCGGTCAGTGGATGAGTTTTTCGGGGCCTTGGGTCTCATATATGACGACCCTGACCGAGTAGCACTGGCTGAATCAAGATTACGGAGACTCTTACAAGGAGAACGGCCGGTAGAGGAGTATTGCTCTGAATTCCGTAGGTGGGCTACGGATACCCAATGGAACGACCCGGCTCTCAGGAGTCAGTTCTGCTCTGGGTTATCCGAAAGGGTTAAGGATGTGCTTGCATTATATGAGACCCCCTTTTCCCTTAATGCGGTTATGTCCCTTTCTATCCGTATAGAGAGACGCCTTAGGGACAGGTTGAAAGAACCAGAGAAATTGGTAACTCCTCTCAAGCAGCAGTTAGTCTGTACGGACTTAGACGAGCCTATGCAGCTAGGAGGAACTACTCGTCAGGTCCGTCCTCCTGAGGCTCGCCGTAGGCGTGGGGTTTGTTTTTTTTGTGGGGAGAGGGGTCATTTCATTAATGTCTGTCCTTCTTTCCTCAGAAACAAAAGACCGTCGGAAAAACTACTAACCCCAGGCTGTGTGGAGGATGTCAGCCGGGGGGTATACGTCTCCTCCATACGTACATCGCAATTTGTGTTGCCAGCGGTTATTGTTTTTGGTGATAAGACGGAGACTATTTCTTTCTTTTTAGACAGTGGAGCAGGGGTAAATTTGATAGATGCCCATTTTGCCCGCACTTTGGGTTTGTCTCTCTGTACGTTACAGAGACCCATTCCCATATTCGCTATTGATTCTGCTCCCCTGTCTCAGAGAAACCTCACCCACATTGTTCATAATATACACCTTCGGGTAGGGGACCACCATAACGAGATGCTTTCAGGTTATGTTCTGGAGGGACTTCCCACTCCGGTGGTGCTGGGTCTTCCCTGGTTGGTAGCGCACAATCCAGTAGTGGATTGGCAGGCCAGGGAGATATTGGAGTGGAGTGAGCAGTGCAGAGAAAATTGCTTAAATAGCAATTGCTTAGTCGCCTCCATAACTACCCTACCTACATTTATTTCGGATTTTGAGGATGTTTTTTCTGAAATGGGTTGTCAGAAGTTACCACCTCATCGTCCTTATGATTGCCCGGTTAACCTTATTCCCGGCGCAAAATTACCCAAGACCAGGTTATATAATCTTTCGGGTCCAGAGAGACAAGCCATGAAAGATTATATCTCCGAGAGCTTGGCTAAGGGACACATCAGGCCCTCTTCTTCACCCGTGGCTGCAGGGTTTTTTTTCGTTAAAAAGAAAGATGGGGGCCTGCGTCCTTGCTTAGATTTTCGCGAATTAAATCGGATAACCATCCGAGACCCATACCCTCTTCCTCTCATTCCTGACCTGTTTAATCAGATTGCGGGTGCTAGGTGGTTCTCCAAACTTGATCTTAGGGGGGCCTACAATCTGATTCGTATTAAGGAGGGGGATGAGTGGAAGACAGCGTTTAACACCCCTGAGGGGCATTATGAAAATCTAGTTATGCCTTTCGGTCTGACCAATGCTCCTGCCGTCTTTCAACATTTTGTTAATGACATTTTTAGTCATCTAATCGGCAGGTTTGTGGTAATATACCTAGATGATATTTTAATTTATTCGTCTGATCTGAGAACACATGAGGAGCATGTCAGACAAGTACTGCAGGTCCTACGGATGAATGAATTATATGCTAAGATTGAAAAATGTGTCTTCGCCGTTCAGGAAATACAATTCCTGGGTTATTTTTTATCTGCTTCAGGTTTCCGTATGGATCCTAGGAAGGTCCAGGCAATTTTAGATTGGGATCTTCCTGAGAACCTCAAAGCACTACAACGGTTCTTGGGCTTCGCGAATTTCTATAGGAAATTCATAAAAAATTATTCACTTATTGTAAAACCGCTTACTGACATGACTAGGAAGGGGACTGATTTTTCTAAATGGTCTGACGCCGCTAAAGTAGCTTTTTCCTCTCTAAAAGAGAGGTTTACCTCAGCACCTGTACTAGTCCAACCTGATGTCTCTCAGCCTTTTATTGTTGAAGTCGATGCGTCAGAGGTGGGAGTGGGGGCGGTGCTGTCTCAGGGTCTGTCTCCTGGCAAATGGCGTCCTTGTGCTTTCTCTTCGAAAAAACTATCTGCAGCAGAAAAGAACTACGATATTTGCAATAGGGAACTATTAGCTATTAAACTTGCATTTGAGGAGTGGCGCCACTTCTTAGAGGGGGCAGTCCACCCCGTCACTGTGATTACGGACCACAAAAATCTCCTGTACCTCGAATCAGCTAAGCGTCTCACCCCTAGACAGGCTAGGTGGTCGCTATTTTTTACCAGGTTTAACTTTGTTATTACCTATCGTCCTGGGGCAAAGAACACCAAGGCTGATGCACTATCTCGTTGTTTCCCTGGAGGGGGTAATGTGAGTGATCCGGTGCCCATTCTACAAAGAGGAGTGGTTGTCTCTGCGGTACACTCTGTTTTGGAGGGGAAGGTGTTAGAGGCCCAGGGGGACGCCCCGGTCTCTTGCCCCTCAGAGAAATTGTTTGTACCGTTGAACCTACGTTTCGAATTATTAAAGGAACATCATAAATCGGCACTTGCTGGGCACCCGGGTAGTAAAGCAACCTTGGAGCTATTGTCTCGTCGTTTTTGGTGGCCAAGGTTGCGTCAGGATGTATTGGATTTTGTGTCTTCTTGTTCTACCTGTGCGCGCGCAAAAGTTTCACATACACGTCCTGCAGGGTCTCTATTACCACTCGTCATTCCCAATAGACCATGGACACATCTGTCAATGGATTTTATCACTGACTTACCTTTGTCTGCGGGTAAAACAGTGATTTTGGTAGTAGTGGACAGGTTTAGCAAAATGGTACACTTCATTGCGTTACCCGCACTACCTAATGCTAAGACTCCGATGTTGTTTCGGATCGGGGTACCCAGTTTATTTCTAAATTTTGGAAAGCTGTTTGTTCTCGTTTGGGGGTACACTTGTCCTTTTCCTCAGCTTTCCATCCTCAGTCGAATGGACAGACTGAGCGACCCAACCAAAACCTTGAGACATATCTAAGATGTTTTGTGTCTGAAAACCAAGAGTTGTGGTCATCATATTTACCGTTAGCTGAGTTTGCCATAAATAATCGTCGTCAGGAATCCACTGGCAAGTCACCATTTCTTGGTGCATATGGTTTTCATCCCCAATTCTGTATTTTTAAAGAGGGGGGGTCTTCTGGGGTTCCCGAGGAGGAACGTTTTTCGTCATCTCTTTCATCGGTATGGCAGAAGGTGCAAGCTAACTTGAAAAATATGGGAGGTAAATACAAATGCATGGCTGATAAGAGACGGTCGCCAGGTCCAGACCTAGGAGTGAATGACTATGTGTGGTTGTCTACTAGGAATATTAAATTGAAGGTTCCCTCTTGGAAACTGGGTCCTAGGTTTATTGGCCCTTACAAAATTGTAGCCATCATCAACCCCGTGGCTTTTCGCCTGGAGTTACCTCAGACTTTTAAAATTCATAATGTTTTTCATAAGTCGTTACTCAAAAAATATGTTCCACCTCTAGAACCATCACCGCTGCCACCCCCTCCTGTTGTTGTGGATGGTAATCTAGAATTTCAGATATCCAAAATTTTTAATTCTCGTCGGGTCCGCCGCTCTCTTCAATATCTGGTGCATTGGAGAGGTTACGGTCCCGAGGAAAGAATGTGGGTTCCTGCGTCTGAGGTAAACGCCGACAGGTTAGTTCGGGTTTTTCATGCCTCTCATCCTGAGAGACCTGGTCCTGAGTGTCCGGAGGCCCCTCGTAGAGAGGGGGGTACTGTCACGAGGGTATCGAGAACCACGCCTGACTCCGTTATACCCGGGGTCAGGAAGTCGCAGCGGTTGGCTGCACGCTCTATTTAAGATAGGGCTGTTTTCCTTATGGTAGCTTTCTGGGTTTGCTTTGCAAACCCTTTTGGCTCACTCCGGGATCCGTAGCTCCTTCTCCTCAGCTGTTCCTTGTCCAGCACTCCCAAACCTCCTTATATTCCTCTCTCACACTTCTCTGGTTGCCAGAGATAGAGCTTCCTGCCTGGACATCTATCCTGACCCACTGGAGCTGTGTTGCTGCGTTCTCTGACTGTTGATTCAGAATGCTACCCTCCGGATCCCTGTTGGACCTTTGTGGACAGTTGTTGTCGTCCACCTGGGTGTTTGTGTTTGTCTGTGTTTGTCTGTCCTCTCCCTGGTGTTTTCCTCTTAGTGCAGTGGTGAGGACTAGCGATCCCACCGGCCCGTTCACTATCTAGGGCTCATTTCAGGGAAAGCCAGGGTTTAGGCACGTGATCGCTGCACGGGTGAGGAACCCGTCTAGGGACGTCAGGGCAGTCAGGTGCCAGCCGCAAGGTGAGTTAGGGGTCACCACCTTTCCCTCTCCCTTAGGCAGGGCTTTCCCTGTTTTCCTCCCTGTGCGTGACGCCGGTCATTACAACGGGCCAGCCAAGATGTGGAGGAGACATACGCTGCTTCCTCCGGTAGGCGGCAAGTAGTGATTAGGAGAGAGGAGCTGGAGCTGGTGTTGAGAGTGGTCAGGCTTCTGACCCAGAGACGGTTGAGGAGGACATCAGTGATGTGCAGACAGTACTCGCTGATAAATATGTAACAGATCACACTTAGGAGTCAGGTGAATTAGGGTTTTTTATCATCATCAGGAGAAGAGGGTGGCAGCTTGCCCATGAGGCAGCAGCAGAACCAGCAAGTCACTACCGTAGCCAGCAGTGAACAGGGTGGCAGCACTGAAAGGTCTGGAGCCAAACGTGCCCAGGTTAGACCACCCACTTAGCAGCAGCTTACCTGCCCGGAAATAGTGATTGACGAACTTCGGACGGGACGTTTCGCAAAAGCGCGTTCGCGGTGGGCCCCATTCACTTTAAGGGCAGGCAAACCTGAAAAACATTCAGGTCATATTGAAGCCACCAAATACTTACTAGAATTGCACAAATAGTCCCAGAACATGGACAGTGACATACCAGAGTGGGATCAATGGCAAAAATTCACACAAAATATATGTATTTTAATCAGGGGCCATTTTTATGCATCTTAAAGGGAAACTCTCACAAATGTGCCCTGCTGGAGCATAGAAAAAATTCATTTCAGGCCAAAAATTTGGCATTTACCTGACAGAAAAGAACAAGTGTATATGTGGCTGGAGGTATATTAGACGGTCAGTGTATAACAATTTTACTGCAGCCCAGTGTTGTACAGGCCCAAAAAATTGTGCATTCATCTGACAGAAAAGAACCAGTGATTATGTGGCTGGAGGTATATTAGACACTCAGTGCATAACAATTTTTCCTGTAGGCCAGTGGAGTAAGACCCCAAACATAAGGCATTCATCGGACAGAAATGAACAAGTGATTATGTGGCTGGAGGTATATTAGGCAGTCAGTGGATAACAATTTTACTGTATGCCAGTGGAGTATAGGCCCCAAACATTAGGCATTCACTGGACAGAAAAGAACAACGGATTATGTGGCTGGAGGTACAGTATATTATCCGGTTAGTGGATAACAATTTTGCTATAGGTCAGTGGAGTATAGTCCCCAAACATTAGACATTCACAGGACAGAAAAGAACAAGTGATTATGTGGCTAGAGGTATATTAGGCGGTCAGTGGATAACAATTTTACTTTATGCCAGTGGAGTACAGGCCCCAAACATTAGGCATTCACCGGACAGAAAAGAACAGGTGATTATGTGGCTGGAGGTTTATTAGGCGGCCAGTGTAGTACAGGCGCCCAACATAAGGCATTCACCGGACAGAGCAGAACAAGTGATTATGTGGCTGGAGGTATATTAAAAGGTCACTGGATAACAATTTTACTGCAGGCCAGTGGAGTATAGGTCCCAAAAATTATGCATTCACTGGACAGAAAAGAACAGGTGATTATATGGCTGGAGGTTTATTTGGCGGTTAGTGGATAACAATTTTACTGTAGACCAGTGGAGTATAGGCCCTAAAAATTATGCATTCACCTGACAGAAAAGAACAAGTGATTATGTGGCTGGAGGTATATTAGGCGGTCAGTGGATAACAATTTTATTGTAGGCCAGTGGAGTAAAGGCCCCAAAAATTATGCATTTAACTGACAGAAAAGAACAAGTGATTATGTGGCTGGAGGTATATTAGACGGTCAGTGGATAAGAATTTTACTGTAGGCCAGTAAAGGCCCCAAAAATCAGGCATTCTCCTGACAGAAAAGAACTTATGATGATGTGGCTGGAGGTACAATAGGTGGTCACTGGCTAAAAATTTTAATGTAGGCCAGTACAGGTCCCAAAAATTAGGCATTCACCTGACAGAAAAGAACTAGTGATTATGCGTCTGGAGGTACATTAGGCGGTTACTGGGTACATTTTATTTTTTGTAGGGCACTGGAGTAGAGGCCCCAAAAATTAGGCATTCACCTGACAGAAAAGGCCTTTTATGCCTCTGTATATACATAAGACAATGATCATTCTTTGTTCTGGGTCCTGGCGGATATGTGTGGGCTGTCATGAAGAAATTCAATTACATGTGGTCTTCATAGGTGTTAAATTCCTCCGAGATCCATGCCTCATTCAGTTTTAGAAATGTGTGGTAGTCCACACTGTTGTGAGCTAAGCAAGTGTGCTTATCTGTCATGATCCCCCCTGCTACGCTGAACGTCCTTTCAGACAGGACCCTCGACAGGGGGCAAGCCAAGAGTTCCATGGCAAATTGTGCCAGCTCTGGCCACAGGTCAAGTCTGCACACCCAGTAATCAAGGGGTTCCTCGCTTCTCAGAGCGTCCACATTGGCCATTTACCTGATGTAGTCGGACACCTGTCAGTCTACGCGCTCCCTGAGGCTGGATCCGGAGGGCGGCTCTCGATGGATTGGCTGCAATAATGATCTCATATCTTCAAACCGCCCTCTTCTTGCAGGCGCGGTAGAATTGGTACCCACACCTGTTAGGCTGTGGGTGGAAATTCCTCTGCCAGCGCCTGCAACAGCAGAATGCAGCATCTCTTGCAGCAAGGCCTGGAAATGCTGCATTCTGACATCACTCTGTGATGCTGGTAACATGTCTGCCATTTTGTGTTTGTACCTGGGGTCTAAGTACATAGCCACCCATTACTGGTCTTTGCCCTTTATGCTTTTTATACGGGGGTCCCTCTTCGAACATTGTCCCCAGCCATGGACAACACCAGGGATCCCCTAAAAGTTTAAAGTTCCCCTCAAAGCCTGCTCTTATTGCTCCTCCTCCTAGCCATCATCCTCCTCTGACTCCTCTTCAGACTCCTGCTGAATTGTCTCAGATGGAGTAGCCCCACCCTGGGAATTCATTCAGCATTGCGACTTCCTTATTTTTCAGCTTCTGATTCTCGACAGCTTGATCAATGACACAATGTAATGCATGCTCCGGAAAGATGGCGTAAGGTACGATGTCACTGATGGTGCCCTGGCTGCGATCGACCAGTTTGGTAATCTCATCAAATGGCCGCAGAAGTCTGCATGCGTTGTGCATAAGCAGCCACTTGCGCGGTGAAAACAAAACAAGCTCCCCAGAATCTGTCCTGCTGCAGAGTTCGTACAGGTAGTTGTTAACGGCATGTTGCTGCTGGAGCAGCCTATCAAACATATACAAGGTGAAGTTTCAGCGCTTCGGGCTGTCAAAAATATGACGTCTGATGGGCAGGTGGTGTCACCGCTAAACGTCAGCAAGGTGAACCATGGCCGCGTAAGATCTTCTAAAATGGCCAGAGATTTTCCTGGCCTGCCGCAAGACATCCTGGACTCCAGGGTATTTGGCAACGAATCGCTGCTCAATTAAGTTCAGGATGTGTGGCATGCACGGCACGTGTGTCATTTTGCCCTGTTTCAGCGCGCTCAGCAGATTGGCACAGTTGTCGCAGACCCCTTTACCAACTGTCAAATTGAGCGGGGTTAGCCACTGATTGGCCTGTGACCGCAAAGCTGAAAGGCTCTTGGCTTTCAAGCACAACAGCCACAGCATAGCATGGCAACGTCTCACCTGGCACGTCAAATAGGTTCTGGGAAGCTTGGAGGAGCAGCGGAAGAGGCGGTAGCAGTGGAAAATGAGGTGTCACCCGAGGAGGAGACGGAGGATGGAGTAGGTTGAGGAGAAGAAGAGGCAGGCCTGCATGCAATCCGTGGCGGTAACATTTGAAGTATGCTTTTTGCCTCCTGTGCACTGTGAGTTTTGCCTGCTTCTCCTCCTTCTCCTCCCTATCTTCTGCTCCGTCTCTCCCTCTGAACTCCCCTCCTTTTCCTATTATGTGGGCAACCACAAGACTTCCATTGACACGTCTTTATTGTCACGTTTACCACCACTGACATTAGAGATCTCGGAGTAGGCAGCAACAGCGGGGACCACCCTCCTTGGGCGGATCTGGGTACTGTCCTCAGACCGCTGGGTGGCGGCCGTTGCTAACTCCTCTTCCTCTTCCGATGCCAAGAATGGCTGCACATCGGTAAGGTCTGTGAAATGATGGGAAAATAATTTCTCTGACTCGAGTGGAGGGGCTATGGTGGTGGTGGTGTCTTTGGGGGTGCACACAGCAGAGAGTGAGGAGGGTGCAGATACAGAGGATAAAGAGGGTGCAGAAGCGGAAGGCTGAGTGAGCCACTAAACCAACTCTGGTGCGTCCTTTGATGTAATCGCAGGCACCTTCTCCAACTTCCCACCTAGGCTCCGGCCTGGTGCACCTGACCGACCCCTACCACCCCTGCAGAACGGCCTGCCTCTTCCTCTGCGTGTCATTTTCAAAATTACCCTGTGCCAAAGTCCCTAAAAAAGAGCAGTATTTATGGAAGCAGGTATATTGCAGCCCTCAATCAGTATTTGGTTGAAGCTTGTATATTGCACCCCTTAATCAGTATTTTGTGGAAAAAGGTATATCAAACCCCTCAATCAGTATTTTGTGTAAGCTGGTATATCGCACCCCTTAATCAATATTTTGTGGAAACAGGTATATAGAACACCTGAATCAATATTTGGTGGAAGTAGGTATATTGCACCCCTAATTTCTATTTTGTGGAAGCAGGTATATCAAACCCGTTAACAAGTATTTGGTGGAATCTGGTACATCACACCCCTCAATCATTATTTTGAAAAAGCAGGTATATAGAATCCCTTAATCAGTATTTTGTAGAAGCCGGTATATGGAAAAAGGTACAGTACAGACCAAAAGTTTGGGCACACCTTCTCATTCAAAGAGTTTTCATTATTTTCATGACTATGAAAATTGTAGATTCACACTGAAGGCATCAAAACTATGAATTAACACATGTGGAATTATATACATAACAAAAAAATTGAAACAACTGAAAAAATATGTCATATTCTAGGTTCTTCAAAGTAGCTACCTTTTGCTTTGATTACTGCTTTGCACACTCTTGGCATTCTCTTGATGAGCTTCAAGAGGTAGTCACCTGAAATGGTCTTCCAACAGTCTTGAAGGAGTTCCCAGAGATGCTTAGCACTTGTTGACCCTTTTGCCTTCACTCTGCGGTCCAGCTCACCCCAAACCATCTCGATTGGGTTCAGGGCCGGTGACTGTGGAGGCCAGGTCATCTGGCGCAGCACCCCATCACCCTCCTTCATGGTCCAATAGCCCTTACACAGCCTGGAGGTGTGTTTGGGGTCATTGTCCTGTTGAAAAATAAATGATGGAGTCAAATTTGGACTCATCAGACCAAAGCACAGATTTCCACTGGTCTAATGTCCATTCCTTGTGTTCTTTAGCCCAAACAAGTCTCTTCTTGTTGCCTGTCCTTAGCAGTGGTTTCCTAGCAGATATTCTACCATGAAGGTCTGATTCACACAGTCTCCTCTTAACAGTTGTTCTAGAGATGTGTCTGCTGCTAGAACTCTGGGTGGCATTGACCTGGTCTCTAATCTGAGCTGCTGTTAACCTGCGATTTCTGAGGCTGGTGACTCGGATGAACTTATCCTCCGCAGCAGAGGTGAATCTTGGTCTTCCTTTACTGGGGCGGTCCGCATGTGAGCCAGTTTCTTTGTAGCACTTGATGGTTTTTGTGACTGCACTTGGGGACACTTTCAAAGTTTTCCCAATTTTTCAGACTGACTGACCTTCATTTCTTAAAGTAATGATGGCCACTAGTTTTTCTTTACTTAACTGCTTTTTTCTTGCCATAATACAAATTCTATTCAGTAGGACTATCAGCTGTGTATCCACCTGACTTCTCCACAACGCAACTGATGGTCCCAACCCCATTTATAAGGCAAGAAATCCCACTTATTAAACCTGACAGGGCACACCTGTGAAGTGAAAACCATTTCAGGTGACTACCTCTTGAAGCTCAACAAGAGAATGCCAAGAGTGTGCAAAGCAGTAATCAAAGCAAAAGGTGGCTACTTTGAAGAACCTAGAATATGACATATTTTTAGTTGTTTCACACTTTTTTGTTTTGTATATAATTCATAGTTTTGATGCCTTCAGTGTGAATCTACAATTTTCATAGTCATGAAAATAAAGAAAACTTTTTGAATAAGAAGGTGTGTCCAAACTTTTGGTCTGTACTGTATATAGAACACCTGAATCAATATTTGGTGGAAGCAGGTATATCGCAGCCCTCAATCAGCATTTTGTGGAAACTTGTATATCTTATTCGTTAATCAGTTTTTTGTGGAAGCAGGTATGTCAAACCGCTCAATCAGTATAATGTGAAAGCTGGTATATCGCACCCCTCAATCAATATTTTGTCGAAACAGGTATATAGAACACCTGAATCAATATTTGGTGGAAGCAGGTATATTGCACAACTCAATTTGTATTTCGTGGAAGCAGGTATATCAAACCCGTTAATCAGTATTTTGTGGAAGCAGGTATATCGTATCCCTCAATCAGTATTTTGTGAAAGCAGGTATATAGAACCCCTTAACCAGTATTTTGTAGAAGCAGGTATATTGCACCCTTTGATCAGTATTTTGTGGAAGACGGTGTATTATAGCCCTCAATCAATATTTGGTGGAATCAGGTATATCGCAACCCTAAATCATAATTTTGTGGAAGCAGGTATGTATAACCCCTTAATCAGTAGTTTGCAGAAGCAGGTATATCCCACTCCTCAATCAGTATTATGTGGAAACAGGTAAATAGAACACTTGAATCAATATTTGTTGGAAGCAGGTATTTTGCACCCCTCAATCAATATTTTGTGGAAGCAGGTATATCAAACACCTTAATCAGTATTTTGTGGTAGCAGGTATGTTTAACCCCTTAATCTGTATTTTGAGGAAGCAGGTATATCGCACCTATCAATCTATATTTTGTGGAAACAGGTATATCAAACCCCTTAATCAGTATTTTGTGGAAGCAGGTAAGTAGAACCCCTGAATCAATATTTGGTGGAAGCAGGCATATTGCACCCCTCAATCTGTATTTTGTGGAAGCAGGTATATCAAAGTCCTTGAACCTGTCAGTATCTGCCAAATTGCATGGCAGCGCTGACATGTGGAGCTGTAACTACGGTCAAGAACAATACATGTCCTTTATGGCTCACTGCGTGTATGTGGTTCCTGCACAGCCACACCAGCAACTTGGCCAGGTAAAGCCGCTTCCACCTCCAGATTCTCACACTGTTGGTCCTGCGGCAATGTCCGCCTCTGCCTCCTCACCCTCCACCATGTATTCAGCTTCCACTGCAGGGACATTACACATCGACCCCCCAGCATACCACATGGGTAGAGCATGGCAGTGTCACCCTGTTCTTCACCTTGTTTGCCTGGGTGAAAGGAGTCACACAGGGGTGGAACTGCTCCATGTCCTTCATCAATAAATAGAATCTTGGCTTTCTCCACGGCAACTCAAAATCGTAACCAAGGTGACCAAGAATGGGAAGAATATGGTGTTGCATCAAGGAGGGCTGCGCCATGCGCTCTGCATGGCACACGTGTTTATTCTGGTTGTCAATCGGTTCCTGAAGTCTTCCACCCATCTGCAAGACATCATAAAAATGGCAAGAAAATTTTGCATGGACTTCAGCCACTTGTACACACAAAGCACACCCTTCTTGAGCTGCAGCGGCAGAACGGCTTCCCCCAACATAAGCTGATATATGACATTTCCACTAATTGGAATTCCACCCTCCATATGTTGGACCGACTATACGAATAGAGAAAGGCCATCAACAATTTCTTGATGATCCAAGCAGACAGGAGTACTCCCCTGTGTAACTTTGATGTCAACCAGTGGCAGCTCATGCGTGACAACTGCCGTTTGCATTTGAGGAGGCTATGTTATTTGTCAGTCACCAAAACTTCAGGATGAACAACATCATTCCACTGCCTTATGTCCTGGAACAGATGTTTGGAAATTTGGCTGGTCAGGGGACTGGAGACATGGCGCCTAGATCTCACGGCCACATAAGCCCTGTGGGGGCTGAACTGGAGGAGGAGGAGGACATTGGAGCACAATGAATATGTAGTGAAATGTTTTTTTTTCTACTCAGTTCAAAATAGAGGAGGACCAGGAGCAGCCAGAGCAGCTATAGGGTGATGAGGAATACGAGGAAGAGGACCAAGACACACCATGGCAGAATGCAGTGGAGATGGAGGCAGGGAGTCCCTTCGAGTCACTTGCACAAATTGCCCGATGCATACACACTTGCTTGCTTAGTGACAGCCGAATTGTCACCATTTGGCAGAGGGATGAATTCTGAATCTCCACCTTGTTGGACCCTCGCTACTGGTCAAAAATGGGGGCCTTTTTTACACCCGCTGAGAGGGAGGACAAACTGAACTACTATAGAGACAATCCTATGTAGTCAGTTGGCCGCTGTGTATGAGTTGTGCGAGGGTAGGAGCAGTTCCAGCTTCATTAGCAGCAACTCGAGTCTAGATTCGCTGATGAGCAGCTTTCTTCAGCTGCCTAGTGAAGAAACTACTCACCAGCAGCAGCAGCTAGACCTGAAGCTGGACGTAAACCAGCAGGTAGTGGCCTACCTGAACAGCACCCTTCCACCCTATATTGATGCTCTGTTGGACCACTGTGCAGCCAAACTGGATTTGTGGCCACAAGTGGCCGAGTTTGACGTGGGAAAGTTGTCCTGCCCGGCCAGTAGAGTGGCATCAGAGAGGGTGTCCAGTGTGGCAGGGGCCATAGTTACCCCAAGAAGAAATCGCCCGTCCACCCAAAATTTGGAGAGACTGACATTTATCAAGAAGAATCAGGCGTGGAAAACAGGATTTTCACCCACCAATGTTTGATGCATCAGACTAGATCATCCATGGTGCGACCTCAACATTTTCACAAAAGAGACCAGTTTCTTCTGGCCACCCACCTGTTGCCACATATCTGATGCCAAGTGCTCCTTATTTCACCCACCATTTTAATTTGGTACTGGTATTGCCACCCACCTCCCTACTCTGTCACCGGGTCACTCTGTGGTCTTCTGATGATGCTGCCACCTCCACACTATGTCACCTTGCCATTCTGTGGTCTCCTGATGCTGCTGCCACCTCCACACTATGTCACTTTGCCACTCTGTGGTCTCCTAATGCTGCTGCCACCTCCACACTATGTCACCTTTCCACTCTGTGGTCTCTTGATGTTGCTGCTACCACAACACTATGTCACCTTGTAACTTTGTGGTCTCCTGATGATGCTGCTACATCAACAATATGTCACCTTGCCACTTTGTGGCCTCCTGATGCTGCTGATGCCACCTCAACACTGTCATTGTGCCATCCTGTAGCCTCCTCCTAATGCTGCTGCCGTCACCTCCACACTCTGTCATTTTGGCACTCCGTGGCCTCCTGATCCTTCTGCTGCCACCTTCACACTGTCATTGTGCCACTCTGTGGCCTCATCCTAATGCTGCTGCCACCTCCACACTCTATCAATGTGCCACTCTGTGGCTTCCTGATTGTGCTGCCACCTCCATACTGTCATTGTGCCACTGTGGCCTCTTCCTGATGTTGCTGCCACCTCCAGACTCTGTCATTGGGCCACTGTGTGTTCTCCTCAGGCTGCTTCCACCTCACCACTATGTCATAGGGCTAATCTGTGGACTTCTCATGTTGTTTCCACCATCCCCACTTCTTGACTGCGCCACTATTTTGCCTTTCGGCCTGGCTGACATCATTATTTATTTGACCCTACTTCTGATATGTCAGAAGGAAGGAAAAATGATGCATTACAAATACTGTCTATGTAACAGCTGTAAGGCCTGCATGACATGGTCCCTATTTTGCATCAGAATTGGCTTAGGAGTGGGTACAAAACACAGAAGAAATGCAGATATTCCATTCATGTGTCATCTCCGTTCGGATCCACCCCTGTTTTTTTAGGCTTAGGCAATATTGATGGAATACTGACCAAATGCTGCCCGATTGAAGACAGGATTCGTTTTCTGGGGGTTATTGTTCTGACGGATCAAAGAAAGGGCAAAATAATCAGTGACGTCAACACAAACTTACCGCTGACACCCTCTCCACTCTGTCGGGGGGCTCTACTTGTATAAGCGTTTAATAGAAAAGGTTATGCAGAATCTATGTGGAATCAGATGCCAACTGTGTAAAAGGAGTGTGCTTCTTTATGACGCTAACATTGACCTGTAGGGCTGAGTTCACAATTGAGTTATTTGGTCAGTTTTATATCTGCATGTCATACTGACTCACAGTATTGTTTCACTACCACATCCATAGGCGTGTGCAGCCTATTGCATTAGGGTGTGCACCCTAAAGCACAAACACACACGCCGCGTGCGCGTGTGTGTATGTATGTATCCACAGATACAATTTTTATTGTACTAAGTTAACCTCATACTTAAAAGACAAGCTTTCAAGAGTTTTCCTTTCTTCCTCGGTACGTTTGAGTATTCAGAAACAATACATTCCTAAGGGTGGGTTCACATCTGCGTTATGCCATTCCGTCATAGGTTCCGTTTCAAACGGAATATAACGGAATGGCCAGATGGAATGCAAAACGGGAATCTTTAAGAGGCATTCCGTTTTGCTCTGTCCTAATAGAAGTTTATGAGAAAGCATAACCTATCCGTCTGGGTCGTATGCAAGACGGAAAACAAAGTCCTGTCGACAGGAATTTGTTTTCCGTCTTGCATAACGGGAACCAGATGGATCCGTTTTGATTCCCATAGACTTCTATTAGGACGGAGAGCAAACGGAATGCCTCTTGCAGAGTCTGCACTGCACGAGAGAGAGATATAGCAGTGGCTGTGAAGGGAAAAGTTCCAGAGCACAATGACAGCCCCAGAGCCTTTCTGCTGCCACAGCACCAGCCCAGCCTGCAGGACATCAGAGAGGCCTGGGGTCCACATCACAGCACCACTACATTTACATTTATTATTATCAAAAAGCATCATTCATAGCTAAAAAAAAATATTTTTACTGTCCCTTTAAGCAAAAGCCAGAATACAATAAAAGACAAAAACAGACATTAAACTACATTTATAATAAAACAATGTACTTACAAAAGAAGCTATTCAGTCGCCTGCTGTGCCGTCCTCTGCTTGCTTCCGCGGATTCTTTCCCCTCCTTTCTATCTCTCCTCAGTCCGCAGGCGCACTGTTATGGGGGATCTGTGGATGACACTGTTATGGGGGATCTGTGGATGACACACTGTTATGAGGGATCTGTGCATGACACTGTTATGAGGGATCTGTGGATGACACTGTTATGAGGGATCTGTGTATGACACTGTTATGGGGGATCTGTGGATGACACTGTTATGGGGGCATCTGTGGATGACACTGTTATGGAGGCATCTGTGGATGACACTGTTATGGAGGCATCTGTGGATGACACATTGTTATGGGGGATCTGTGGATGACACTATTATGGAGGCATCTGTGGATGACACACTGTTATGGGCATCTGTGGATGACACTGTTATGGGGGATCTGTGGATGACACTGTAATGGGGGATCTGTGGATGACACTATTATGGAGGCATCTGTGGATTACGCACTGTTATGGGCATCTGTAGATGACACTGTTATGGGCATCAGTGGATGACACTATTATGGAGGATCTGTGGATGACACTATTATGGAGGATCTGTGGATGACACTGTTATGGGCATCTGTGGATGACACTGTTATGGGCATCTGTGGATGACACTGTTATGGGCATCTGTGGATGACACTGTTATGGGCATCTGTGGATGACAATGTTATGGCATCTGTGGATGACAATGTTATGGGGGATCTGTGGATGACACTATTATGGAGGCATCTGTGGATGACGCACTGTTATGGGCATCTGTAGATGACACTGTTATGGGCATCAGTGGATGACACTATTATGGAGGATCTGTGGATGACACTGTTATGGGGGATCTGTGGATGACGCACTGTTATGGGCATCTGTGGATGACAACGTTATGGGCATCTGTGGATGACAATGTTATGGGCATCTGTGGATGACAATGTTATGGGCATCTGTGGATGACAATGTTATGGGCATCTGTGGATGACAATGTTAAGGACATCAGTGGATGACACTATTATGGGGGATCTGTGGATGACACTATTATGGGGGATCTGTGGATGACACTATTATGGGGGATCTGTGGATGACACTATTATGGGGGATCTGTGGATGACACTGATATGGGGGCATCTGTGGATGACGCACTGTTATTAACAGTGCGTCATTCACAGATCCCCCATAACAGTATCATCTGCAGATCCCCCCATAACAGTGTCATCCACAGATCCCCCATAAAAGGTGACATATTCCACACAGATGCCCCCATAACAGTATCATATACAGATCCCCCCCATAACAGTGTCATCCACAGATCCACCCATAATAGGTTCATATTCCACAGATGCCCCCATAACAGTGTCAGCCACAGACCACAGATATCATTTAACAGTCTATTAAGGGGATATCTGTGGATGGCACTGTTATGGGGGCATCTGTGTGGAATCTGACACAGATGCGGGGGGATCTGTGAATGACACTGTTATGGGGGCCCGGGGGGGATCTGTGGATGACACATATATAGCAGCATCTTGTGCTATATATGTGTCATCATCCACAGATTCCCCCCCCCCATAACAGTGTCCCTGACAGTGACCCCCAACAGGGGGTGGAGGCCGGCAACTATTGTTAGACCCCGCCGCGTTCCTTATGTAAAGTGTTGGCAATTTGTACCAAATTGTACTACTATCTATTACTAACTTACTTACTCCAGCTAGTATTCACAGTTTTTCACACAATCACTGGGCATGGGCACTAGGCGGGCAGGCAGGCTCTCAAACATTCAAACTAGGCCAGCGGCAGCGTAACGTTACATCACTCACTCCGTCACGCCGCACGCGCCTGCTCCTCCCACTTTATTAATGGAGCAGGCGCGTGACGTCGGAGTGATTGACGTTACGCGACCGCCCGCCGTGACACGGAGCACAGGAGCAGTCGTACTCGTCGTCCGTCAGTCGAGCAGATGTCATTGAAGCTGTGCGGGGCAACCGGGACTCAAGAGGCAGCTTTGGCAGGCGGCAGTGCAGGAGCACGGAGGTGTGATTAGGGTGTGCCCAGGCACACCCGGCACACCCCGTGCGCACGCCTATGACCACATCAGACTCCCTATGCATGTTGCTGCAAGACACAGTGTTCTACACCACTATACAGGCTCTCTGCTGCCAGGAAATAGCCATTTTTTTATGTGATTCGCCATGAATAAATTCGGATCAAACCCAATTTTTTAGAAAAATTTGGCGAGCCGCCCGAATCTAATTTTTGAGAGATTCACTCATCTCTACTTGGAAGCATTAAGCCAGTTTCCTTTTGTAAGACTCTTGTAACCAACAAGCTTGTAGTCCAACATGAGTTCAGTTAAAATGTTGTTGCTACAGTTGCATCAGCCTGATTTTTTTCCATCATCCTTGAGGGGAGCACAGATGTACACCACTCACTTGTCAAAAAGATGGTTTGTAAGGTCTAACACCCAAAAAAAGCAAAGCTCTTTATATCTATATCTAAGTAAAAAATACAAATAGCATCATTTTATAGAATGAAAGGCAGCAAAAAAATAAATAAAAAATGTTTTAGCAAGTGTTAAAGGCCAGAAATGTTTTGGTACTTTTGAGGGTTTACTAAATTCAAAATATTGAAGGCCTAGTCACAGGAAAGGTCATAATTATTAGATCTTTGGGGGTATGGCTCTCAGCTGTTTTAAGTGGACAGACACTTGTGAGAGTACTGTGATCTATAAAAAAATGTACATGCACCTACATGCCATCTAATTAGTAGCAGCAATGCAAGGATTTGCATGGGGAGAAGCTGCAATATCCTGTATAAACTGTACTAAGTAAATAGTATGCTACTAGATGGCCTTATTTCATCAGATAAGAAGTTGCAGTGCTGCACAAGCGCTGTATCACCTTAAAATTGTCAGTAGTAATGAGAGTTGTACCCCAACAGATCTAATATTGGCGGCCTATTTTGAGGATCGGTCATCGATATTTTGAACTTGGAAATCTCTTTTATCTATAATTTCTATTAGACCTAACTGGTTATTAGAACATTTTTATCAGGGAATAAATATTGCAAAGGCATAATTACATAAAAAGTTAGAGGTATAATGTCATATAATTAATGAACAATTGTGTATTATTTCTTCATTATTTTTATCATCTCAATATGTTTCATGTGATCCCATGTATATGGCTTCATAATATATTATTCATATATATATGTTATATTGCTATGCAATAAGCTGGCATAGTGTTTTAGTATTTTTTGCATTAAAATACCGTACATTGCCATTGACTTTGTTCACTTCCATCAATCATGCATACGCTATGACATGCTATGCATTAGTAACACAGATTTGCCACCAGCATTTTGTGTTTGACTTCTAGCTATAATAAAAATGTTTTCCCCTCTAGCTTACATTGCATGGGAAGAATTTAAGACTTGCAGCACACGCATTTCTCTATTTTTGTGACAAAGATAGAGATAGAGGTTTGCAAACCTGAATAAAATCTAAAGGTCTGTTATGGAAAAAAAAGTTTGGATCTGATATCTTTGCATAGGAACAATCTTGTGTTTGATATATTATATTGTTCCATTAACAAGAAACCTCAATTTTTGGGGGGAGTAGGGTGCTGTGTAAAGAAAAAAAAAAAAAAAAAAAAGCACATTAGAATGTCCCACTGCCAATTAGCCACCACCACTCCGGTCTATGTTGCTCCAATCCCTGCTGGGTCTGTTGCAAATGATATGGCTAGGGGTTTAGCGTGAAAGTGGGGAGCCAAACACATCTCAGTGGTCCTTAACCCAGGTAATGCCACACCATGGCCACTACCAATACAAGCAAAATAGTTACTGAATAATATTACAATTCTATTATTGATGAAAACACATTCAAAGACCTTACTGTGGTCATATTGTAGGTATTAGGTTTTCGTAGGGCCTCCGTATAAGTGATTACAATGCAGTAAACTCCAAAGACTTGGCCCAGACCACATAACGACATTGTCCGATTAAGACTTATGTCTACAGAGGCTGTAACAGAGACATCTATCTTTGGCACTTCATTTAAGCCTTGCTTAAGATGGTCTAATACACCTATCTATATATCTCCTGCAATCCCAAACTGTTTGGAGTGAGAGTGCAAGGGCAATAAAATGGTGCAATTCCAGAAGGTCCTTGTTGAGAAATTGCTCCAAACATTTCCATCTGACAAAGCTGGCGTCAGAGTCCGTACTTCCATAGGCAAACGAGGAAGGCAGACAACGGGAACACACTTCAGTTCCAACAAAGGCAGGGCAACACTCTCCAAGGCATGGGACACTTTCATGACACCCCGTCAGCAATCTCACCCTGAAGTGTGGCCTACTGTCCCAAGTAGGGAAAAGTTTTGGCAGATGGTGAAGGTATACATAGCAGACTGTGTCAGGGTCCTCAATGATCCCTCGGTGCTTTACAACTACTGTGTGTCCAAGCTGGACACGTGGCCTGAACTTGTGCTTCATGCCTTGGAGGTGCTGGCCTGCCCTGCTGTCAGCGTATTGTCTGAGCGTGTATTTAGTGTTGCTGGTGGCATTATAACAGATAAGCGTATCCGCTTGTCCACTGACAATGCTGACAGGTTGACTCAGATAAAAATGAACAAGGCCTGGATTGCCCCTTACTTCTCCACTCCACCAGAGGAACGCTGAGCTAAAACACAATTTAAATGTTTGCTTTATAATGTACTCAATCCACAAGATTCAGATGCACCCTTTTCACCGCAAAAAAGGGTATATGTTTGAATCTTGTTTTCTCTTCCTCCTTCTCCTCTTCTATGCAGTATATATGCCCTCACTACAATGTTTTATAGGGTACACTCACCTTCAGGCCCTCACCTTCAATCTCTTATACAGTCTGCTCACCTGTAGGCCCTCACATCTAATGTTTTATACGGTCTGCTCACCTGTAGGCCCTCACTACAATGTTTTATAGAGTCCGATCACCTTCAGGCCCTCACCTTCAATGTTTTATACGATCTGCTCACCTGTAGGCCCTCACTATAAGTTTTATAGTGTTCGCTCACCTTCAGGCCCTCACCTCCAATGTTATGTTATATGCGGTCTGCTCACCTGAAGGCCCTCACATAAAATGTTTTAGAGCGTCAGCTGAACAGCAGGCACTCACATATAATGTTTTAGAAGGTCAGCTCAGCAGCAGGCACTCGCCCCTAATTTTTTATAGGGTCACCAGCATGGCCTCGCTCTGAATGTTTTGGAGGGTCACCAGCAGGCCATCAAGGATAATTTTTCAAGGGTGTGTATGATGCCCTCCTTTCTGTGTAAGAAAGGGTGTATTGAAGTGCCAGTTCCTTGTAATATTTGGCAGTCCTTTCACTTAGTGCATAGGCTTTAGGAGTGTAGCAGTGTACCTGAACAATTGTAGCACCATGTGAATGAGGCCCTCATTTATGTGATATACAGGCTGTATCGGAGTGCTTCTTCCTTGTAATTTTTGGCAGCACTTACACTGTATATACAATTGAATATACAGGAAAGAATGTTTCCTAACAATTTTTCCTCTAAAAAAGTTCTTTTTTTGGGGGGGGGGGGGGCAGGGTTTTGGGCGTTTTTTTGCGATCTGTAAAAGTGGCGTACAACATGGTTCCCAGCAGCAACATTGGAGTCCAAGATGCATCCAGACATGGTGTTACTAATCTACTTCAGAGGTGTTTCTATCACTTTCAGACCTTTTCTTATGAACCAGGCACCCTCCCCTCATCCGAGCAGGGGGTGCCTGGTTGTCCTTCATTGACTTCCATTATACTCGGGTGCTTGGCCGAGCGCACGAATATCATTATGTGTTCGGACCGAGTACACAAACACTTTGGTGCTCGCTCATCACTAGTAGTAAGTAGTTAGTATTCCCTTGTGGGGTGCTTATATTAATTAATATTCACTTGCACTGTCCATATATTATTATACTTCTTTGCTGTCTCAGCAGTCTAGCCGCATATAATATAAAGTAATAGACATCAAAATTATGAAATTGATACTTCCTTGCTGTATAAAAACTGCGGCCAGTGTTATAATATAAAGTGCTAAGCATACACTGATGAGGTAAATGTTTCCTCACTGTATCAACAGTGCAACCGCATATGGTTTAGAATGCTGTACATGTAGTTGATGAATGAGCCAAATGTCCGTATTCACTATTTTGTAGCTTAAGCTTCTGTTTTGTGGCGTCCCACGTGTAGGAGCTTACCTCTTTTCCCGCAGATAGCTCAATCTTGTACGGCCGGCAGAGTATCTTTGGCGTCTCGTGTGTGACGCTCTGGCTATGGCGAGATGAGAGGTTACCTTTTAGCTGGTATTGCAATCCTTCCTACAATTTGTATTTCATATGAGTATATCTGGTTAATCTTTCAACTTCTCTTATAATGCATGGCCATGCTTCATTGTCCCGGTCTTTAGCGAGTGAGTACTGTGTTACCAGACGCGTTTCGAAGTAGATCCCTACTTCTTCCTCAGTGATTTCACTCGCAATAGAAAATCTTGGTTATTTGTATCCCATGTTGTCATTATAAACATCCGGAATGGATTACTGGAATGTCATTTTTTAATTCTCCATATTGCGGTATCTATGCGTTTTTGGTGCGTTTTTTTCATATGTGTGCGTTTTTTGTTTACATATCATTACTGGATGTCTAAATATTCATAGTGTCGCTACTCCGTTATCAGGGATAAATTAAAATCAAAATAGATAGATAAATATGTAGAAAAAATATGTAGAAAAAATAATAAATAAAACATAATAAATTAAAGTAAAATAAGATGTATTTTGTCCAACCTTTATAGAAAAACTTTTATAGAAAAAATTTGCAACAGTGTATCTTTACTGTTATTGGAGATTCTATGTTTCGTTATATAGTCTTCTCAATTGGTCTATGTCAATATATCAATATTTCCTTCCTCACAAGAGTGTCCAAAAAGCTAATTGTGTTCAAGTCTGTCTGTATTGTGAATTCCAATTCTCTGTATATATTATCCAGGTGCTGGTGGAAAAGGAGGACACTGGATACAGGGCTCTTACAGAGGCAGAATATGTCATCAATGAATCGTAGCCATATGCTGGTGTATTTTTTGAACAGTGGATAGGTATATATGAATTCTTCTTTAAAATTGATCATACAGTGCCTCGCAAAAGTATTCTGTGTTTTGGTGCCTCTCAACCTGGAATTAACATGGGTTGTTTGAGAATTTGCATCAATTAATTTACAGAACATGCCCACACTTTTGAAGATGTTTTTATTTTAAATTTTTTATTGTAAATCAAACAACAAATAGGACAAAATAACAGAAAAAGTCAATGTTCATAACTATTCACCCCCCTAAAGTCAATACTTTGTAGAGCTCCAAGTCGCTTTGAATAAGTCTCTATGAGCTTGCCACATCTTACCACTGGGATTTTTGCCCATTAATCCTTGCAAAACTGCTCCAGCTCCTTCAAAGTAAAACACCAAAAAAGGAAATGGGGCCAGCACAAATAGAAAATAAAATAACCTTTATTACAGTCTCAACACGAGACCGGATATGGTAAAATACAAGTAAAAGACAATACTGTGGTGGGTATGGGACACAAAGGAAGAAAAGCAACACCACTAGTAATAGACATGTACCTTTCAACGAGACAGTAATATCCGAGATGTCTTGGTACATAGCCACCACCAGGCCATCGATTCTCAAAGACTATTTGGATCCAAGGGCCCAAAATGGGGTTGCCGTCCCTGTGGGAACTGTGTGGCATGGGCCAACATTCTCACTACTACCTCCTTCTCTGACTCTACAGGCCACAAGACCTTTCAAATTACCCACACGATCACCAGCAACACCATTGGGTGGTGTATGTGGCAAGCTGTCCTTGCGGCCTTTTATACGTGGGGCTTACCTCACTCGAATTGAAGCGCTGAACAAGAGAGCATGTCCTGGGGATATTGTCTGCGGCAAACGAGGAGGACGATACCAGCTTGAAGATGATTCCACACCATTTTAAGTGAGGCTAAGTGGATTTTCCAGCTTAATACTGTTACCCCACATGGCCTCAACGAGGGACTCAGCTATGCCCCGTTTTTGTAACAATTTCCCACTGTCATATCAACGTGACTATATGTGCGACATTCCTCATCCTTTATTTGATTATTTTGTGCGTGCTCCTTGGTGCTTTGTTTATATATGTGTGTATTTCATGTTTTGGAGGGGCACCGTTTGGTCCCTCTCCACTCATAGATGCTTTTAGGTCTTACTGGTTGGACATAACCTTGGGTTAGACTGATATATATATATATATATATATATATATATATCATTTTTTATATATTTTATATACTATTTCTGTATTCTTGGTTTTAATTATGTTTCTCTCTTTTTCTCTGTCAGTTATTTAGGTATGGCCAGCGTATCCAAATCGGACTTGACCCTTTTTTCTCCGCTACCCCTTTGTCCCCTTACCCCCCCCCCCCCCCCTCCCTTCATCCAGAGAAGGATTCATCATGGATTTCATATGCTGTGGTTACTGTCTATTTCCACTTGAACACCTATTCCTATTTATACTTATATTTATATTTATAGTTTTTATGATTATATATGATTGGTTGAATACACCTGTTTGTGTTAATTCACGTTGCATAAGTCCTGCATCACTTTATTTTGATTTCTGTTGATGATTATACAGATGACATACACACTCAGTATTCACTTTCCTCTCACCATTATTATATGTCCTCGCTTCTAAATTATGTTTCCTTTTACACATTATCTGTACCATCAGTTATGTGTGCAATTCTGATGGTTCTTGACACACCCATATGTTTGGTTTTTATGCACATTACTCTTCTCTGACGTCCGATGCGCTCCACGGGTCATGTGATCGCTTTTTGTGTTCCATACCAGTGCAGCACTCCGGTCCGTCCGACCATTAATTCTGGTTTTGATATTTTTATATTTGGTTTATAATTGTGCCACTAATGTGTGGCCGCCCCCACCTTACTATACCTGATTTTATCATTACATGCACATCCCTTGAGGTCCGGTGACCAAGCACAGCCTCTCCTTCTCGCTCCGATATACCGGAAGTGACGCTTTGCGTTTCACGACGCATCTGCGTTCCACCCGATTAATGGAAGTGAAGTGATGCGTTCCATGTTGGAGCGCATTCACCTCCCTTCCTTGTGTGGCCACACATGCCTTTTCACAGCTGTCTCCCATCTCCCCAAATTATCTGGCTATATAAGCTGCCCTACTAGCTATCTCTACACACACATCTTCCCCCCTGAAGAAGCTAACGCGAAACGTGCGTTGGGGTTATCCAGTTCACCACTTAGGTAATTTTATGTCATAGTGTTATTGTGGATGCTTTCTCAATCCGATTTCTGTACTTTGTATCTTGGCACTTTGCACTTTATATATATTTGTACTGTTTTTGGATCTCCATCCAGTTCTATTATCTGTGATTTTACCTGCTATTCTGGTTATCCGGTCTTTGCTATTTATTTATATACTATGTTTTATTTATATGATCTTATCAGACTGGTTATCTAGATCGATATGTTTATGTACATGTCTATTACTAGTGGTGTTTAGAGTTGAGCGAACACCTGGATGTTCGGGTTCGAGAAGTTCGGCCGAACTTCCCGGAAATGTTCGGGTTCGGGATCCGAACCCGATCCGAACTTCGTCCCGAACCCAAACCCCATTGAAGTCAATGGGGACCCGAACTTTTTGGCACTAAAAAGGCTGTAAAACAGCCCAGGAAAGGGCTAGAGGGCTGCAAAAGGCAGCAACATGTAGGTAAATCCCCTGCAAACAAATGTGGATAGGGAAATTAATTAAAATAAAAATTAAATAAATAAAAATTAACCAAAATCAATTGGAGAGAGGTCCCATAGCAGAGAATCTGGCTACCCGTCACCCACCACTGGAACAGTCCATTCTCAGATATTGAGGCCCCGGCACCCAGGCAGAGGAGAGAGGTCCCGTAACAGAGAATCTGGCTTCATGTCAGCAGAGAATCAGTCTTCATATCATAGCAGAGAATCAGGCTTCACGTCACCCACCACTGCAACAGTCCGTTTTCATAAATTTAGGCCCAGCACCCAGGCAGAGGAGAGAGGTCCCTTAACAGAGGATCTGGCTTCATGTCAGCAGAGAATCAGTCTGCATGTCATAGCAGAGAATCAGGCTTCACGTCAGCCACCACTGCAACAGTCCATTGTTATAAATTTAGGCCCAGCACCCAGGCAGAGGAGAGAGGTCCCGTAACAGACAATCTGGCTTCATGTCAGCAGAGAATTAGTCTGCATGTCATAGCAGAGAATCAGGCTTCACATCAGCCACCAATGCAACAGTCCATTGTCAGATATTTAAGCCCAGCACCCAGGCAGAGGAGAGAGGTCCCGTAACAGACAATCTGGCTTCATGTCATCGGAGAATCAGTCTTCATGTCATAGCAGAGAATCAGGCTTCAAGTCACCCACCACTGTAACAGTCCATTTTCATAAATTTAGGCCCAGCACCCAGGCAGAGGAGAGAGGTCCCGTAACAGACAATCTGGCTTCATGTCAGCAGAGAATCAGTCTTCATGTCATAGCAGAGAATCAGGCTTCACGTCACCCACCACTGTAAGAGTCCATTTTCATAAATTTAGGCCCAGCACCCAGGCAGAGGAGAGAGGTCCCGTAACAGACAATCTGGCTTCATGTCAGCAGAGAATTAGTCTGCATGTCATAGCAGAGAATGAGGCTTCACGTCAGCCACCACTGCAACAGTCCATTGGCATATATTTAGGCCCAGCACCCAGGCAGAGGAGAGAGGTCCCGTAACAGACAATCTGGCTTCATGTCAGCAGAGAATCAGTCTTCATGTCATAGCAGAGAATCAGGCTTCAAGTCACCCACCACTGTAAGAGTCCATTTTCATAAATTTAGGCCCAGCACCCAGGCAGAGGAGAGAGGTCCCGTAACAGACAATCTGGCTTCATGTCAGCAGAGAATTAGTCTGCATGTCATAGCAGAGAATGAGGCTTCACGTCAGCCACCACTGCAACAGTCCATTGGCATATATTTAGGCCCAGCACCCAGGCAGAGGAGAGAGGTCCCGTAACACACAATCTGGCTTCATGTCAGCAGAGAATCAGTCTTCATGTCATAGCAGAGAATCAGGCTTCACGTCACCCACCACTGTAAGAGTCCATTTTCATAAATTTAGGCCCAGCACCCAGGCAGAGGAGAGAGGTCCCGTAACAGACAATCTGGCTTCATGTCAGCAGAGAATTAGTCTGCATGTCATAGCAGAGAATGAGGCTTCACGTCAGCCACCACTGCAACAGTCCATTGGCATATATTTAGGCCCAGCACCCAGGCAGAGGAGAGAGGTCCCGTAACAGACAATCTGGCTTCATGTCAGCAGAGAATCAGTCTTCATGTCATAGCAGAGAATCAGGCTTCACGTCACCCACCACTGCAACAGTCCATTTTCATAAATTTAGGCCCAGCACCCAGGCAGAGGAGAGAGGTCCCGTAACAGACAATCTGGCTTCAAGTCAGCAGAGAATTAGTCTGCATGTCATAGCAGAGAATCAGGCTTCACGTCAGCCACCACTGCAACAGTCCATTGTCAGATATTTAGGCCCAGCACCCAGGCAGAGGAGAGAGGTCCCGTAACAGAGGATCTGGCTTCATGTCAGCAGAGAATCAGTCTGCATGTCATAGCAGAGAATCAGGCTTCACGTCAGCCACCACTGCAACAGTCCATTTTCATAAATTTAGGCCCAGCACCCAGGCAGAGGAGAGAGGTCCCGTAACAGACAATCTGGCTTCATGTCAGCAGAGAATCAGTCTTCATGTCATAGCAGAGAATCAGGCTTCACGTCACCCACCACTGCAACAGTCCATTTTCATAAATTTAGGCCCAGCACCCAGGCAGAGGAGAGAGGTCCCGTAACAGACAATCTGGCTTCATGTCAGCAGAGAATTAGTCTGCATGTCATAGCAGAGAATGAGGCTTCACGTCAGCCACCACTGCAACAGTCCATTGGCATATATTTAGGCCCAGCACCCAGGCAGAGGAGAGAGGTCCCGTAACAGACAATCTGGCTTCATGTCAGCAGAGAATCAGTCTTCATGTCATAGCAGAGAATCAGGCTTCAAGTCACCCACCACTGTAAGAGTCCATTTTCATAAATTTAGGCCCAGCACCCAGGCAGAGGAGAGAGGTCCCGTAACAGACAATCTGGCTTCATGTCAGCAGAGAATTAGTCTGCATGTCATAGCAGAGAATGAGGCTTCACGTCAGCCACCACTGCAACAGTCCATTGGCATATATTTAGGCCCAGCACCCAGGCAGAGGAGAGAGGTCCCGTAACAGAGGATCTGGCTTCATGTCAGCAGAGAATCAGTCTTCATGTCATAGCAGAGAATCAGGCTTCACGTCACCCACCACTGTAAGAGTCCATTTTCATAAATTTAGGCCCAGCACCCAGGCAGAGGAGAGAGGTCCCGTAACAGACAATCTGGCTTCATGTCAGCAGAGAATTAGTCTGCATGTCATAGCAGAGAATCAGGCTTCACGTCAGCCACCACTGCAACAGTCCATTGTCAGATATTTAGGCCCAGCACCCAGGCAGAGGAGAGAGGTCCCGTAACAGACAATCTGGCTTCATGTCAGCAGAGAATCAGTCTTCATGTCATAGCAGAGAATCAGGCTTCACGTCACCCACCACTGCAACAGTCCATTTTCATAAATTTAGGCCCAGCACCCAGGCAGAGGAGAGAGGTCCCGTAACAGACAATCTGGCTTCATGTCAGCAGAGAATCAGTCTGCATGTCATAGCAGAGAATCAGGCTTCACGTCAGCCACCACTGCAACAGTCCATTTTCATAATTTAGGCCCAGCACCCAGGCAGAGGAGAGAGGTCCCGTAACAGACAATCTGGCTTCATGTCAGCAGAGAATTCAGTCTGCATGTCATAGCAGAGAATCAGGCTTCACGTCAGCCACCACTGCAACAGTCCATTGGCATATATTTAGGCCCAGCACCCAGGCAGAGGAGAGAGGTCCCGTAACAGACAATCTGGCTTCATGTCAGCAGAGAATCAGTCTTCATGTCATAGCAGAGAATCAGGCTTCACGTCACCCACCACTGCAACAGTCCATTTTCATAAATTTAGGCCCAGCACCCAGGCAGAGGAGAGAGGTCCCGTAACAGACAATCTGGCTTCATGTCAGCAGAGAATTAGTCTGCATGTCATAGCAGAGAATGAGGCTTCACGTCAGCCACCACTGCAACAGTCCATTGGCATATATTTAGGCCCAGCACCCAGGCAGAGGAGAGAGGTCCCGTAACAGACAATCTGGCTTCATGTCAGCAGAGAATCAGTCTTCATGTCATAGCAGAGAATCAGGCTTCACGTCACCCACCACTGCAACAGTCCATTTTCATAAATTTAGGCCCAGCACCCAGGCAGAGGAGAGAGGTCCCGTAACAGACAATCTGGCTTCATGTCAGCAGAGAATTAGTCTGCATGTCATAGCAGAGAATCAGGCTTCACGTCAGCCACCACTGCAACAGTCCATTGGCATATATTTAGGCCCAGCACCCAGGCAGAGGAGAGAGGTCCCGTAACAGAGGATCTGGCTTCATGTCAGCAGAGAATCAGTCTGCATGTCATAGCAGAGAATGAGGCTTCACGTCAGCCACCACTGCAACAGTCCATTGGCATATATTTAGGCCCAGCACCCAGGCAGAGGAGAGAGGTCCCGTAACAGACAATCTGGCTTCATGTCAGCAGAGAATCAGTCTTCATGTCATAGCAGAGAATCAGGCTTCACGTCAGCCACCACTGCAACAGTCCATTTTCATAATTTAGGCCCAGCACCCAGGCAGAGGAGAGAGGTCCCGTAACAGAGGATCTGGCTTCATGTCAGCAGAGAATCAGTCTGCATGTCATAGCAGAGAATGAGGCTTCACGTCAGCCACCACTGCAACAGTCCATTGGCATATATTTAGGCCCAGCACCCAGGCAGAGGAGAGAGGTCCCGTAACAGACAATCTGGCTTCATGTCAGCAGAGAATTAGTCTGCATGTCATAGCAGAGAATGAGGCTTCACGTCAGCCACCACTGCAACAGTCCATTGGCATATATTTAGGCCCAGCACACAGGCAGAGGAGAGAGGTCCCGTAACAGACAATCTGGCTTCATGTCAGCAGAGAATTAGTCTGCATGTCATAGCAGAGAATGAGGCTTCACGTCAGCCACCACTGCAACAGTCCATTGGCATATATTTAGGTCCAGCACACAGGCAGAGGAGAAAGGTCCCGTAACAGAGGATCTGGCTTCATGTCAGCAGAGAATCAGTCTGCATGTCATAGCAGAAAATCAGGCTTCACGTCAGCCACCACTGCAACAGTCCATTGTCAGATATTTAGGCCCAGCACCCAGGCAAAGGAGAGAGATCCCGTAACAGAGAATCTGTCTTCATGTCAGCAGAGAATTAGTCTGCATGTCATAGCAGAGAATCAGGCTTCACGTCACCCAACATTGGAACAGTACATTGGCATATATTTAGGCCCCGGCACCCAGACAGAGGAGAGGTTCATTCAACTTTGGGTAGCCTCGCAATATAATGGTAAAATGAAAATAAAAATAGGATTGAATGAGGAAGTGCCCTGGAGTCCAATAATATATGTTTAAGGGGAGGTAGTTAATGTCTAATCTGGACAAGGGACGGACAGGTCCTGTGGGATCCATGCCTGGTTCATTTTTATGAACGTCAGCTTGTCCACATTGGCTGTAGACAGGCGGCTGCGTTTGTCTGTAATGACGCCCCCTGCCGTGCTGAATACACGTTCAGACATAACGCTGGCCGCCGGGCAGGCCAGCACCTCCAAGGCATAAAAGGCTAGCTCTGGCCACGTGGACAATTTAGAGACCCAGAAGTTGAATGGGGCCGAACCATCAGTCAGTACGTGGAGGGGTGTGCACACGTACTGTTCCACCATGTTAGTGAAATGTTGCCTCCTGCTAACACGTTGCGTATCAGGTGGTGGTGCAGTTAGCTGTGGCGTGTTGACAAAAGTTTTTCACATCTCTGCCATGCTAACCCTGCCCTCAGAGGAGCTGGCCGTGACACAGCTGCCTTGGCGACCTCTTGCTCCTCCTCTGCCTTGGCCTTGGGCTTCCACTTGTTCCCCTGTGACATTTGGGAATGCTCTCAGTAGCGCGTCTACCAACGTGCGCTTGTACTCGCGCATCTTCCTATCATGTTCCAGTGCAGGAAGTAAGGTGGGCACATTGTCTTTGTAGCGTGGATCCAGCAGGGTGGCAACCCAGTAGTCCGCACAGGTTAAAATGTGGGCAACTCTGCTGTCGTTGCGCAGGCACTGCAGCATGTAGTCAATCATGTGTGCCAGGCTGCCCAGGGGTAAGGACAAGCTGTCCACTGTGGGAGGCGTATCGTCATTGTCCTGCCTTTCCCCCCAGCCACGCACCAGTGATGGACCCGAGCTGCGTTGGGTGCCACCCCGCTGTGACCATGCTTCATCCTCATCCTCCTCCACCTCCTCCTCATCCTAGTCCTCCTCGTCCTCCAGTAGTGGGCCCTGGCTGGCCACATTTGTACCTGGCCTCTGCTGTTGCCAAAAACCTCCCTCTGAGTCACTTCGAAGAGACTGGCCTGAAAGTGCTAAAAATGACCCCTCTTCCTCCTCCTCCTCCTCCTCCCTTTCCTCCTGGGCCACCTCCTCTTCCATCATCGCTTTAAGTGTTTTCTCAAGGAGACATAGAAGTGGTATTGTAACGCTGATAACGGCGTCATCGCCACTGGCCATGTTGGTGGAGTACTCGAAACAGCGCAACAGGGCACACAGGTCTCGCATGGAGGCCCAGTCATTGGTGGTGAAGTGGTGCTGTTCTGTAGTGCGACTGACCCGTGAGTGCTGCAGCTGAAACTCCACTATGGCCTGCTGCTGCTCACACAGTCTGTCCAGCATGTGCAAGGTGGAGTTCCACCTGGTGGGCACGTCGCATATGAGGCGGTGAGCGGGAAGGCCGAAGTTACGCTGTAGCACAGACAGGCGAGCAGCAGCAGGATGTGAACGCCGGAAGCGCGAACAGACGGCCCGCACTTTATGCAGCAGCTCTGACATGTCGTTGAAGTTGTGAATGAACTTCTGCACCACCAAATTCAGCACATGCGCCAAGCAAGGGATGTGCGTCAAATTGGCTAGTCCCAGAGCTGCAACGAGATTTCGCCCATTATCACACACCACCAGGCCGGGCTTGAGGCTCACCGGCAGCAACCACTCGTCAGTCTGTTGTTCTATACCACGCCACAACTCCTGTGCGGTGTGGGGCCTGTCCCCCAAACATATGAGTTTCAGAATGGCCTGCTGATGTTTACCCCGGGCTGTGCTGAAGTTGGTGGTGAAGGTGTGTGGCTGACTGGATGAGCAGGTGGAAGAAGAGGAGGAGGAAGCCGAGAAGGAGGAGGTGGCAACAGGAGGCAAAGAATTTTGCCCTGCGATCCTTGGCGGCGGAAGGACGTGCGCTAAACAGCTCTCCGCCTGGGGCCCAGCTGCCACTACATTTACCCAGTGTGCAGTTAGGGAGATATAGTGTCCCTGGCCGTGCTTACTGGTCCACGTATCTGTGGTTAGGTGGACCTTGCTACAGATGGCGTTGCGCAGTGCACACTTGATTTTATCGGATACTTGGTTGTGCAGGGAAGGCACGGCTCTCTTGGAGAAGTAGTGGCGGCTGGGAACAACATACTGTGGGACAGCAAGCGACATGAGCTGTTTGAAGCTGTCTGTGTCCACCAGCCTAAATGACAGCATTTCATAGGCCAGTAGTTTAGAAATGCTGGCATTCAGGGCCAGGGATCGAGGGTGGCTAGGAGGGAATTTACGCTTTCTCTGAAATGTTTGTGAGATGGAGAGCTGAACGCTGCCGTGTGACATGGTTGAGACGCTTGGTGACGGAGGTGGTGGTGGTGTTGGTGGTACATCCCCTGTTTGCTGGGCGGCAGGTGCCAACGTTCCTCCAGAGGCAGAGGAAGAGGCCGAGGCGGCAGCAGCAGAAGAGGTAGCAGGGGGAGCCTGAGTGACTTCCTTGGTTTTAAGGTGTTTACTCCACTGCAGTTCATGCTTTGCATGCAGGTGCCTGGTCATGCAGGTTGTGCTCAGGTTCAGAACGTTAATGCCTCGCTTCAGGCTCTGATGGCACAGCTTGCAAACCACTCGGGTCTTGTCGTCAGCACATTGTTTGAAGAAGTGCCATGCCAGGGAACTCCTTGAAGCTGCCTTTGGGGTGCTCGGTCCCAGATGGCGGCGGTCAGTAGCAGGCGGAGTCTCTTGGCGGCGGGTGTTCTGCTTTTGCCCACTGCTCCCTCTTTTGCTACGCTGTTGGCTCGGTCTCACCACTGCCTCTTCCTCCGAACTGTGAAAGTCAGTGGCACGACCTTCATTCCATGTGGGGTCTAGGACCTCATCGTCCCCTGCATCGTCTTCCACCCAGTCTTGATCCCTGACCTCCTGTTCAGTCTGCACACTGCAGAAACATGCAGCAGTTGGCACCTGTGTTTCGTCATCATCAGAGACATGCTGAGGTGGTATTCCCATGTCCTCATCATCAGGAAACATAAGTGGTTGTGCGTCAGTGCATTCTATGTCTTTCACCGCTGGGGAAGGGCTAGGTGGATGCCCTTCGGAAACCCTGCCAGCGGAGTCTTCAAACAGCATAAGAGACTGCTGCATAACTTGAGGCTGAGACAGTTTCCCTGGTATGCATGGGGGTGATGTGACAGACTGATGGGGTTGGTTTTCAGGCGCCATTCTGTGCGCTTTCTGCAGAAGACTGGGTGGGAGATAATGTGAACGTGCTGGATCCACTGTCGGCCACCCAATTGACTAATGCCTGTACCTTCTCAGGCCTTACCATCCTTAGAACGGCATTGGGCCCCACCATATATCGCTGTAAATTCTGGCGGCTACTGGGACCTGAGGTAGTTGGTACACTAGGACGTGTGGATGTGGCAGAACGGCCACGTCCTCTCCCAGCACCAGAGGGTCCACTAACACCACCACGACCATGTCCACGTCCGCGTCCCTTACTAGATGTTTTCCTCATTGTTATGGTTCACCACAACAACAAAAATATTATTTGGCCCAATGTATTGTATTCAAATTCAACGGGATATAAATTTGAGGCCTAGTATTTAGGCGCTGGGTGACCGGTATGGATTTAGTGACAGAATTAGACTTGGAAATGCACAGTAGCGTGTGTGTGAAGTTATTCTGAATGACCCTATGTGCACCTTTGAATATTATATACCCTTTTAGGGATAGATTTCAAATAGCTCTGATATAGCAGAAACCACTAAATTATGAAATTGCTAAATTGGGAATTGTATTTCAACCCAGAACAAGAAATGTGCTTTGACGGACACTAAATAACTTGCCCATCCACAACAGGACAGCTGTAACGACAGATTTAGCGGGATATAAATTTGAGGCCTAGTATTTAGGCGCTGGGTGACCGGTATGGATTTAGTGACAGAATTAGACTTGGAAATGCACAGTAGCGTGTGTGTGAAGTTATTCTGAATGACCCTATGTGCACCTTGAATATTATATACCCTTTTAGGGATAGATTTCAAATAGCTCTGATATAGCAGAAACCACTAAATTATGAAATTGCTAAATTGGGAATTGTATTTCAACCCAGAACAAAAAATGTGCTTTGACGGACACTAAATAACTTGCCCAGCCACAACAGTACAGCGGTAACGACAGATGTAGCGGGATATAAATTTGAGGCCTAGTATTTAGGCGCTGGGTGACCGGTATGGATTTACTAACAGAATTAGACTTGGAGATGCACAGTAGCGTGTGTGTGAAGTTATTCTGAATGACCCTATGTGCACCTTGAATATTATATACCCTTTTAGGGATAGATTTCAAATAGCTCTGATATAGCAGAAACCACTAAATTATGAAATTGCTAAATTGGGAATTGTATTTCAACCCAGAACAAAAAATGTGCTTTGACGGACACTAAATAACTTGCCCATCCACAACAGGACAGCGGTAACGACAGATTTAGCGGGATATAAATTTGAGGCCTAGTATTTAGGCGCTGGGTGACCGGTATGGATTTAGTGACAGAATTAGACTTGGAAATGCACAGTAGCGTGTGTGAAGTTATTCTGAATGACCCTATGTGCACCTTGAATATTATATACCCTTTTAGGGATAGATTTCAAATAGCTCTGATATAGCAGAAACCACTAAATTATGAAATTGCTAAATTGGGAATTGTATTTCAACCCAGAACAAAAAATGTGCTTTGGCGGACACTAAATAACTTGCCCATCCACAACAGGACAGCGGTAACGACAGATTTAGCGGGATATAAATTTGAGGCCTACTATTTAGGCGCTGGGTGACCGGTATGGATTTAGTGACAGAATTAGACTTGGAAATGCACAGTAGCGTGTGTGTGAAGTTATTCTGAATGACCCTATGTGCACCTTTAATATTATATACCCTTTTAGGGATAGATTTCAAATAGCTCTGATATCGCAGAAACCACTAAATTATGAAATTGCTAAATTGGGAATTGTATTTCAACCCCGAACAAAAAATGTGCTTTGACGGACACTAAATAACTTGCCCAGCCACAACAGTACAGCGGTAACGACAGATTTAGCGGGATATAAATTTGAGGCCTAGTATTTAGGCGCTGGGTGACCGGTATGGATTTAGTGACAGAATTAGACTGGGATATGGCCAAAAAATAACCACACTATTGCTGGTTAAATGCACTTGGTGTGACAGCTTGACCAACCACACTACTGAGGGTTAAATGCACTTGGTGTCGGGCGCAGCTTGCCCCTGATGTAGTATATATATGGCCAAAAAATGAACAGACTATTGCTGGTTAAATGCACTTGGTGTGACAGCTTCACCCTGATGTAGGCTTTAGCCAAAAAACAACCACACCATTGAGGGTTAAATGCACTTGGTGACAGGCGCAGCTTGCCCCTGATGTAGTATATGGCCAAAAAATTAACAGACTATTGCTGGTTAAATGCACTTGGTGACGGGCGCAGCTTGCCCCTGATTTAGTATATGGCCAAAAAATGAACAGACTATTGCTGGTTAAATGCACTTGGTGTGACAGCTTCACCCTGATGTAGGCTTTAGCCAAAAAACAACCACACCATTCAGGGTTAAATGCACTTGGTGACAGGCGCAGCTTGCCCCTGATGTAGTATATGGCCAAAAAATGAACAGACTATTGCTGGTTAAATGCACTTGGTGTGACAGCTTGACCAACCACACTACTGAGGGTTAAATGCACTTGGTGACGGGCGCAGCTTGCCCCTGATGTAGTATATGGCCAAAAAATGAACAGACTATTGCTGGTTAAATGCACTTGGTGTCACAGCTTGACCAACCACACTACTGAGGGTTAAATGCACTTGGTGACGGGCGCAGCTTGCCCCTGATGTAGTATATGGCCAAAAAATGAACAGACTATTGCTGGTTAAATGCACTTCGTGACGGGCGCAGCTTGCCCCTGATTTAGTATATGGCCAAAAAATGAACAGACTATTGCTGGTTAAATGCACTTGGTGTGACAGGCTCACCCTGATGTAGGCTTTAGCCAAAAAACAACCACACCATTGAGGGTTAAATGCACTTGGTCGCAGCTTGGATGCACTTGGTCGCAGCACCGCACAAGACACAAAATGGCCGCCGATCACCCCAGAAAAAAGTGACTGACAAACGGTCTGGGCAGCCTAAAAACAGTGAGCATTTGAATTTCAGCAGCTCAATGATGCACAGCTGCAGATCGATCAATTAATCAAGTCCTTTGGAGGAGTTAATCTGCCTAATCTCGCCCTACTGTCGCAGCCGCAACCTCTCCCTACGCTAATCAGAGCAGAGTGACGGGCGGCGCTATGTGACTCCAGCTTAAATAGAGGCTGGGTCACATGGTGCTCTGGCCAATCACAGCCATGCCAATAGTAGGCATGGCTGTGACGGCCTCTTGGGGCAAGTAGTATGACGCTTGTTGATTGGCTGCTTTGCAGCCTTTCAAAAAGCGCCAAGAAAGCGTCACAAAAGCGCCAAGAAAGCGACGAACACCGAACCCGAACCCGGACTTTTACGAAAATGTCCGGGTTCGGGTCCGTGTCACGGACACCCCAAAATTCGGTACGAACCCGAACTATACAGTTCGAGTTCGCTCATCCCTAGTGGTGTTGCTTTTCTTCCTTTGTGTCCCATACCCACCACAGTATTGTCTTTTACTTGTATTTTACCATATCCGGTCTCGTGTTGAGACTGTAATAAAGGTTATTTTCTTTCCTATTTGTGCTGGCCCCATTTCCATTTTTGGTGTTGTACTTTGTGTGCAGGCTTGGCACGGGCACTCACCTCTGTGAGTCATTTATTGGTGTATATATCCAGCTCCTTCAAGTTGGATGGTTTGCGCTTGTGAACAGCAATCTTTAAGTCTGACCCCAGATTTTCCATTCGATTGAGATCTGGGCTTTGACTAGGACATTCCAGCACATTTACATGTTTCCCCTTAAACCACTCAAGTGTTGCTTTAGCAGTGTGTTTGGGGGCATTGTCCTGCTGGAAAATGAACCTCCATCCTAGCTTCAAATCACGCACAGAGTGGTACAGGTTTTGCTCAAGAATATTTAGCACCATCCATCTTTTCCTCAACTCTGACCAGTTCCCCAGTCCCAGCTGCTGAAAAACATCCCCACAGCATGATGCTGCCACCACCATGTTTCACTGTGGGGATGGTGTTCTTTGGGCGATGTGATATGTTGGGTTTGCTCCAGACATAGCGTTTTCTTTGATGGCCGAAAAGTTCAATTTTAGTCTCATCAGACCAGAGCACCTTCCTCCATACATTTTGCGAGTCTCCCATATTAAATTTTAGCAAACTCCCAACGTGCTTTTTTGGTTTTAGCTGAAAGTAATGGCTTTCTTCTGGCCACTCTGCCATAAAGCCCAACTCTATGGAGCATACAGCTTATTTCCGTCCTATGTACAGATACTCCAGTCTCAGCTGAGGAACTCTGCAGCTCCTCCAGTGTACCTTAGATTTCTGTGCTGCCTCTCTAATTAATGCCCTCCTTGCCCGGTCCGTGAGTTTTGGTTGCCGGCCGTCTCTTGGCAGGTTTGCTGTTGGGCCATGTTCTTTCTATTTGGTTATGACAAATTTGATGGTGCTCCTGGGGATCATCAAAGATTTGGATATTTTATATAACCTAACCCTGACTTGTACTTCTCAACAATATTGCCCCTTAATTGCTTGGAGAGTTCCTTGGTCTTCATGGCAGTATGTGGTTAGTGATGTCTCTTGCTTAGGTGTTGCAGCCTCTGGGGCCTTTCAAAAAAGGTGTGTGTATGTAATGACAGATCATGTGACACTTAGATTGCACACAGGTTGACATCATTTCACTAATTACTAGTGACTTCTGAAGGTAATTGGCTGCACCAGAGCTTTTTTATTGGCTTCCTAACAAAGAGGGTGAATACAAACGCACATGCCAATTTTCTGTTTTCTATTTCTAAACAATAGTTTTATTGATATATTTTTCTCATTTCTCACTTCACCAACTTAGACTATTGTGTTCTGATCCCTCACATAAAATTCAGAATAACAAAACATTGAACTTAAGGCTTTAATCTAGCAAAACATGAAAAAAAAGTCAAGGGGGGTGAATACTTTTGCAAGGCACTGCATATGCATTTGCATAGGGGGGCCACATTTGCCCCTATAGTGGTCTCTCGTCTCTGGGCATAGTACAAACCGGATTCCAAAAAATTTGGGACACTATACAAATTGTGAATAAAAACTGAATGCAATGATGTGGAGGTGCCAACTTCTAATATTTTATTCAGAATAGAACATAAATCACGGAACAAAAGTTTAAACTGAGAAAATGTACCATTATAAGGGGAAAATATGTTGAATCAGAATTTCATGGTGTCAACAAATCCCCAAAAAGTTGGGAAAAGGCCATTTTCACCACTGTGTGGCATCTCCCCTTCTTCTTACAACACTCAACAGACGTCTGGGGACCAAGGATACCAGTTTCTCAAGTTTAGAAATAGGGATGCTCTCCCATTCGTGTCTAATACAGGCCTCTAACTGTTCAATCGTCTTGGGCCTTCTTGGTTGCACCTTCCTATTTATGATGCACCAAATGTTCTCTATAGGTGAAAGATCTGGACTGCAGACTGGACATTTCAGTACCCGGATCCTTCTCCTACGCAGCCATGATGTTATGATTGATGCAGAATTTGGTCTGGCATTATCTTGTTGAAAAATGCAGAGTCTTCCCTGAAAGAGATGATGTCTGGATGGGAGCATATGTTGTTCTAGAACCTGAATATATTTTTCTGCATTGATGGTGCCTTTCCAGACATGCAAGCTGCCCATGCCACACGCACTCATGCAACCCCATACCATAAGAGATGCAGGCTTCTGAACTGAGCGTTGATAACAACCAGTGGCGGATCCAGGGGGGGGGGCAACGGGGCGGGCGGCGGCGGCTGGGCACAGGGAGATGAGCGCTTCCATTGTGGAAGCGCTCATCTCCAGTCATCTGTATCGCCGTCCTCAGGACAGCGATACAGATGCCTGCCTGTGCTGGGGTAGGGGAGGGAGAGGCGTGTCCCTTTCCCTTCCTCTCATAGGCTGCCGGACTAGTGCCTGCAGCCTATCAGAGGCCTGCGCAGGGGCGCGATGACGTAATCGCACCGCCTGAGCCATACAGCGTGTGACACAGGCCAGAAGAGGCCTGCATCGCATCGCTGACATGGAGGTAAGTATGTGTGTTTTTTTTATTTTATTATATACAATACTATTACTGGCGGGGGGCTGTTATTACTGGCGGGGGGCTGTTATTACTGGCACCTGGGGGCTGTTATTACTGGCAAAGGGGGCTGTTATTACTGGCAAAGGGGGGCTGTTATTACTGGCGGGGGGCTGTTATTACTGGCACCTGGGGGCTGTTATTACTGGTGGCGGGGGGCTGTTATTACTGGTGGGGGGCTGTTATTACTGGCAAAGGGAGGGCTGTTATTACTGGCAAAGGGGGGGGGGGCTGTTATTACTGGCAAAGGGGGGGCTGTTATTACTGGCAAAGGGGGGGCTGTTATTACTGGCAAAGGGGGAGCTGTTATTACTGGCGAAAGGGGGGCTGTTATTACTGGCAAAGGGGGGCTGTTATTACTGGCACCTGGGGGCTGTTATAACTGGCAAAGCGGGGGCTGTTATTACTGGCAAAGGGGGGGCTGTTATTACTGGCAAAGGGGGGGCTGTTATTACTGGCAAAGGGGGGGCTGTTATTACTGGCAAAGGGGGGCTGTTATTACTGGGGGCTGTTATTACTGGCAAAGGGGGGCTGTTATTACTGGGGGCTGCTATTACTGGCATAGGGGGCTATTATTACTGGCAAGGGGGGGCTGTTAATACTGGCACATGATTGGGGGCACTATAGGGGCATCTACTGAGTATTTTATATGGGCTCTCTGTACAGTACAATTTTATACTGGGACACATTATGGTCGGTACTATGGGGAAGGGGGAGAGGAGTACTATGGGGTCATCTACGGGGGCACTAAGAAGGGGTATTTTATAGTTGCAAATTATGGGGGACACTGAGGGCATCTACTGGAGCATTTTATACTGGTACATTATGGGGGACACTAGGAGGAAGGAGGGTGTGGAGCACTATGGGGTCATTTACTATGGGCACTATATAGGGGTATTTTATACTGGCACATTATGGGGGCACTATGGGGACATTAGCTCAACTGGGGCATTACAAGGGGGTATTTTTTGCACTGTCACATTATAAGGAGAATTATTACTACTGGGGGGGCATTATGGTGGGCTTTATTACTCCCCCATGGTATGACCCCCTAGTAGCAGCACCGGCCTCTCCCTGCTCTGCTATCCCTCTGCCCCTTCTCCAAATCCTTATTATGAAATCTTTCTCATTAGGATAAAACAGAACATCAGCTCCGCCGAGCCCCCGGCCAAAGTGTGGAAGTGGCGTCCGAGATCCCCAAGGGCCAAGCCAAGTAACTGTAAGTTTTCATGTGAAATATGATTGTTATACAATTATAGCCTACACTGTAGAGTCTATTCTATAAACACCACTGTTTTGTGGCGGCGGACAGAAAATAATCTGAAAGTGCCCCTCCCGAGACCAGGCTCTGGATCCGCCATTGATAACAACTTGGGTTCTCCTTGTCCTCTTTGGTCCGGATGAATTTGGCGTCCCAGATTTCCAAAAATAACTTTGAATCGTGACTCGTCTGACCATAGAACAGTCTTCCATTTTGCCATACTCCATTTTAAATGATCCCTGGCCCAGTGAAAAGTTTGTGGATCTTGCTTAGAAATGGCTTCTTCTTTGCACTGTAGAGTTTCAGCTGGCAACGGCGGATGGCACGGTGGATTGTGTTCACTGACAATGGTTTCTGGAAGTATTCCTGAGCCCATTCTGTGATTTCCTTTACAGTAGCATTCCTGTTTGTGGTGCAGTGTCGTTTAAGGGCCCGGAGATCACGGGCATCCAGTATTTGTTTACGGCTTTGACCCTTACGCACAGAGATTGTTCCAGATTCTCTGAATCTTCGGATGATGTTATGCACAGTTGATGATGATAGATGCAAAGTCTTTGCAATTTTTCACTGGGTAGCACCTTTCTGATATTGCTCCACTATCTTTCTGCGCAACATTGTGGGAATTGGTGATCCTCTACCCATCTTGGCTTCTGAGAGACACTGCCACTCTGAGAAGCTTTTTTTATACCCAATCATGTTGCCAATTGACCTAATTAGTGTTAATTGGTCTTCCAGCTCTTCGTTATGCTCAGATTTACTTTTTCCAGCTTCTTATTGCTACTTGTCCCAACTTTTTGGGGATTTGTTGACACCGTGAAAATTTGAATCAACGTATTTTTCCTTTAAAATTATACATTTACTCGGATTAAACGTTTGATCTGTCATCTACGTTCTATTACAAATAAAATATTGACATTTGCCATCTCCACATCATTGCATTCAGTTTTTATTCACAATTTGTTTAGTGTCTCAACTTTTTGGGAATCCGGTTTGTATTTGTCACCTAAGAGAAAAAAATTAACATATAAAACTATGGACAGTAGTGATAAGCAAAATTATTGCTGTTGAATGTTGAGTGAGGAGTGTGTAGTGAGAAGTCATGCTGTTGCTCTTATGTCCTTGTCATGTTCTATTGATGTATATAGACTTTTGACGTCTATGGTTACCAGTAGGGAGTTTGGTTGGAAATAGGGATGAGCGAACCCGAACTGTACAGTTCGGGTTCGTACCGAATTTTGGGGTGTCCGTGGCATGGACCCGAACATTTTCGTAAAAGTCCGGGTTCGGGTTTGGTGTTCGGCGCTTTCTTGGCGCTTTTTGAAAGGCTGCAAAGCAGCCAATCAACAAGCGTCATACTACTTGCCCCAAGAGGCCATCACAGCCATGCCTACTATTGGCATGGCTGTGATTGGCCAGTGCAGCATGTGACTCAGCCTCTATTTAAGCTGGAGTCACGTAGCGCCACACGTCACTCTGCTCTGATCAGTGTAGGGAGAGGATGCAGCTGCTGCTGTTAGGGCGAGATTAGGCACTAGACAGGGATTTACTCAGCAAAAACACTTAATGAAGTGATTGATCTACAGCTGTGAATCATTCATCTTCTGCTATTCAATTGCTCACTGTTTTTAGGCTGCCCAGAGCGTTTTTCAGTCAATTTTTTCTGGGGTGATCGGCGGCCATTTTGTGTCTTGTGGTGCGCCAGCACAAGCTGCCACCAAGTCCATTTAACCATCAATAGTGTGTTTTGTTTTTTTTGCTATATCCTACATCAGGGGCTTGGCTGTGCTATTTTATTGAGGGGTGAAATACTATTGCCAAAATAGCAGTACCCTAAAGCTGGTGTTTCAGCTGTGGCTAGCCAATTGTAATACTGTCTGCTGTCTGGCAAAGGATATATTTTTGTTCTGGGTTAAAATACAATTCCCAACTTAGCAATTCCCTAAATCAGTGGTTTCTGCTGTATCAGGCCTACTTTAAATCTATCCATAAAAGGGTATACAGGGAGTGCAGAATTATTAGGCAAATGAGTATTTTGACCACATCATCCTCTTTATGCATGTTGTCTTACTCCGAGCTGTATAGGCTCGAAAGCCTACTACCAATTAAGCATATTAGGCGATGTGCATCTCTGTAATAAGAAGGGGTGTGGTCTAATGACATCAACACCCTATATCAGGTGTGCATAATTATTAGGCAACTTCCTTTCCTTTGGCAAAATGGGTCAAAAGAAGGACTTGACAGGCTCAGAAAAGTCAAAAATAGTGAGATATCTTGCAGAGGGATGCAGCACTCTTAAAATTGCAAAGCTTCTGAAGCGTGATCATCGAACAATCAAGCGTTTCATTCAAAATAGTCAACAGGGTCGCAAGAAGCGTGTGGAAAAACCAAGGCGCAAAATAACTGCCCATGAACTGAGAAAAGTCAAGCGTGCAGCTGCCAAGATGCCACTTGCCACCAGTTTGGCCATATTTCAGAGCTGCAACATCACTGGAGTGCCCAAAAGCACAAGGTGTGCAATACTCAGAGACATGGCCAAGGTAAGAAAGGCTGAAAGACGACCACCACTGAACAAGACACACAAGCTGAAACATCAAGACTGGGCCAAGAAATATCTCAAGACTGATTTTTCTAAGGTTTTATGGACTGATGAAATGAGAGTGAGTCTTGATGGGCCAGATGGATGGGCCCGTGGCTGGATTGGTAAAGGGCAGAGAGCTCCAGTCTGACTCAGACGCCAGCAAGGTCGAGGTTGAGTACTGGTTTGGGCTGGTATCATCAAAGATGAGCTTGTGGGGCCTTTTCGGGTTGAGGATGGAGTCAAGCTCAACTCCCAGTCCTACTGCCAGTTTCTGAAAGACACCTTCTTCAAGCAGTGGTACAGGAAGAAGTCTGCATCCTTCAAGAAAAACATGATTTTCATGCAGGACAATGCTCCATCACACGCGTCCAAGTACTCCACAGCGTGGCTGGCAAGAAAGGGTATAAAAGAAGAAAATCTAATGACATGGCCTCCTTGTTCACCTGATCTGAACCCCATTGAGAACCTGTGGTCCATCATCAAATGTGAGATTTACAAGTAGGGAAAACAGTACACCTCTCTGAACAGTGTCTGGGAGGCTGTGGTTGCTGCTGCACGCAATGTTGATGGTGAACAGATCAAAACACTGACAGAATCCATGGATGGCAGGCTTTTGAGTGTCCTTGCAAAGAAAGGTGGCTATATTGGTCACTGATTTGTTTTTGTTTTGTGTTTGAATGTCAGAAATGTATATTTGTGAATGTTGAGATGTTATATTGGTTTCACTGGTAAAAATAAATAATTGAAATGGGTATATATTTGTTTTTTGTTAAGTTGCCTAATAATTATGCACAGCAATAGTCACCTGCACACACAGATATCCCCCTAAAATAGCTAAAACTAAAAACAAACTAAAAACTACTTCCAAAAATATTCAGCTTTGATATTAATGAGTTTTTTGGGTTCATTGAGAACATGGTTGTTTTTCAATAATAAAATTAATCCTCAAAAATACAATTTGCCTAATAATTCTGCACTCCCTGTATTAGATTGAAGGTGCGGATACTGTCATCCTCGATAACTTCACACGCTACCGTGCATTTCCAAGTCTTATTCTGTCCGTAAACGTATACCTGTCATCCAGCGCCTAAATACTACGCCTACAATTTATATTCAGCTTAATCTGTTGTTATTGCTGTGGCTGGTCAAGTTATTTGGTGTCCGTCAAAACACAGTTTTTGTTCTGGGTTGAAATACAATTCCAAACTTAGCAATTCCCTAAATCAGTGGTTTCTGCTGTATCAGGCCTACTTTAAATCTATCCATAAAAGGGTATATTACATTGAAGGTGCTGATAGGGTCATCCACAATAACTTCACACGCTACCGTGCATTTCCAAGTCTAATTCAGTCCGTAAACGTATACCTGTCATCCAGTGCCTAAATACTAGGCCTAAAATTTATATTCAGCTAAATCTGTGGTTATTTCTGTGGCTGGTCAATTCATTTAGTGTCCGCCAAAGCACAGTTTTTGTTCTGGGTTGAAATACAATTCCCAACTTAGCAATTCCCTAAATCAGTGGTTTCTGCTGTATCAGGCCAACTTTAAATCCATCCATAAAAGTGTATATTAGATTGAAGGTGCGGATAGGGTCATCCTCAATAACTTCACACGCTACCGTGCATTTCCAAGTCTAATTCTGTCCGTAAACGTATACCTGTCATCCAGCGCCTAAATACTAGGCCTAAAATTTATATTCAGCTAAATCTGTGGTTATTTCTGTGGCTGGTCAATTCATTTAGTGTCCGCCAAAGCACAGTTTTTGTTCTGGGTTGAAATACAATTCCCAACTTAGCAATTCCCTAAATCAGTGGTTACTGCTGTGCCTGTATTAGTGTAATACGGTACCTAAATAGATAGTGTTAGGTGTCTGTAATAAAAGGCCTGAATTTGAATTCAATACATTGGGCCAAATAATTTTTTATTGTGGTGAAAGATAACAATGAGGAAAACATCTAGTAAGGGACGCAGACACGGACATGGTCGTGGTGGTGTTAGTGGATCCTCTGGTGCTGGGAGAGGACGTGGCCGTTCTGCCACAGCCACATGTCCTAGTGAACCAACTACCTCAGGTCCCAGTAGCCGCCAGAATTTACAGCGATATTTGGTGGGGCCCAATGCTGTTCTAAGGATGGTAAGGCCTGAGCAGGTACAGGCATTAGTCAATTGGGTGGCCGACAGTGGATCCAGCACGTTCACATTATCTCCCACCCAGTCTTCTGCAGAAAGCGCACAGTCACTTATGCATGTCTAATCCCAGATGTGCAGTATATCAGAGTATTTTTTCACCCAAGTAAGCAAAAAGCCGTATTTCTGGCCTAAATGTGACAGTCACTTATGCATGTCTAATCCTAGATGTGCACTATATGAAACAGATGTTGTTGTTTTTTCACCACAGTAAGCAAAAAGCTGTATTTCTGGTCTAAATGTGACACTCACTTATGCACGTCTAATCCTAGATGTGCACTATATGAAACAGAAGGTTTTTTTTCACCCCAGTATGCCCCAGTATGAGAAAGCCGTATTTGTGGCCTAAATTCCACAGTCACTTATGCATGTCTAATCCCAGATGTGCAGTATATCAGTGGGTTTTTTTCACCCCAGTATGCAAAAAGCTGTATTTCTGGCCTAAATGTGACACTCACTTATGTACGTCTAATCCTAGATGTGCACTATATGAAACAGATGTTTTTTTTTTTTCACCACAGTAATCAAAAAGCTGTATTTCAGGCCTAAATGTGACACTCACTTATGCATGTCTAATCCTAGATGTGCACTATATGAAACAGATGAGGGTTTTTTCGCCCCTGTATGAGAAAGCCATATTTGTGGCCTAAATTTTACAGTCACTTATGCACGTCTATTCCCAGATGTGCAGTATATCAGAGGGTTTTTTCACCCCAGTAAGCAAAAAGCTGTATTTCTGGCCTAAATGTGACACTCACTTATGTACGTCTAATCCTAGATGTGCACTATATGAAACATGTTTTTTTTTTTCACTACAGTAAGCAAAAAGCTGTATTTCTGGCCTAAATATGACACTCACTTATGCATTTCTAATCCTAGATGTGCAGTATATTAGAGGTTTTTTTCACCCCACTAAGCAAAAAGCTGTATTTCTGGCCTAAATGTGTCACCTATGCATGTCTAATCCTAGATGTGCACTATATGAAACTGATGTTTTTTTTTTTCTCACCCTAGTATGCCCCAGTATGAGAAAGCCGTATTTGTGGCCTAAATTTCATAGTCACTTATGCCAGTCTAATCCTAGATGTGCAGTATATCAGAGGGTTTTTCACCCCAGTAAGCAAAAAGCTGTACTTTTTGGCCTAAAAGTGACACTCACTTATGCACATCTAGTCCTAAATGTGCACTATATGAAAAAAAAATGATTTTTTTTAACCCTAATAAGCAAAAAGCTGTATTTCTGGACTTGCAGACATGCAGATATCCTGTGCTTGTGCACTATCGTTACATAAAATGGCTGCCGATTATGCATTGATATTGACAAACTGAAGTAAAAAAGGTTCATTTTCAGCAGTAGTTGGCTCAGGGCAGGCTTAAAAAAAATTGTGCACTGCACCCACAAAACACATTTGCTGTAGAGCGCTGAGTAAAAAAGCAGTTCTTCATAAGATTTCTCCCTGATCTCTCCCTCACAGCAGCTGCAGCCTCTCCCTACACTAATCCAAGCAGAATGACGGGCGGCGCTACGTGACTCCAGCTTAAATAGAGGCTGGGTCACATGCTACAGTTGGCCAATCACAGCCATGCCAATAGTAGGCATGGCTGTGATGGCCTTTTGGTGCATTTACTTTACAGTTCGGGTTTGCTCAACTCTAGCAACAGGTATATCACATACCTTGGCAAATAGTTGTTCCAATAGCACTTGTCCCTCTATAAACCTGCTGTGGCGAAAGTAACGTCACCACTAGGTTTTGGATGGGCCTGTTTGCCAGCCTCTTGCCTGAGGATTATGGCCCATGTACATTCTGGAAGGAGAAGATAGCTGGCTGCACAGCCTAAATCTGTGGAACTGTTTTGGGCGGGAAAGCCATGCTTGCTGTCGGTCAAATGTGACTTCTGTGGAATTCGGGAACCCCTGCTCGGATTAGGATGATATTTGAATATATTGTTTGCCCAGATCAAAGCTATCCAGGGATGTATAATTTAGGGGGATATGTGGGGTTTTGAAGTGTTTTCTGTGTTATGTGAAAAATGCTGAGAGGGAGGACAAACTGAACCACTATAGAGACGTCCTATGTAGTGAGTTGGCCGCTGTCTATGTGCGCCATCGCCCATCCTCACGCAGGAGTGACTGGGGGCCCCTCTGTGCTCAAGTTCCACTGCTATGGCTGCTGGGGTGGCAGGAGCAGTACCAGCTCCATCAGCAGCAACTTAAGTCTAGAGTCGCTAAAGAGCAGATTTCTTCACCCACCTACTGAAGAAACTACTCACCAGCAGCAGCAGCTAGACATAGAGCAGAACCTGAACCAGCAGGTTGTGGCATATTTGGACTGCACCCTCCCACCCCACATTGAAGATCCCCTGGACTACTGGGCAGCTAAACTCGATTTGTGGACGCAACTGGCCGAGTTTGGCCTGGACAAGCTTTCCTGCCCAGCCAGCAGAGTGGCATCAGAGAGGGCATTTAGTGCAGCGGGGGCCATAGTTACCCCAAGGAGAACTCACCTATCCACCTTAAATGTTGAGAACTTTGTGAAGATGAATTAGGCATGGATCATCCAGGATTTTAAAACACCAGTGCCTGGTGCATCAGACTAGATCATCCATGGTGCAACACCTAAACTTTGTCAAAAGAGACCTGTTTCTTCTAGCTACCTGCTTCAGCTACTATTCTGATGCTTCCACCCACTTGATGCCTCACCTTCAGATGGTACTGGTATTTCCCCCCCCCCCACCTCCCCACTCTGTCACTGGACCACTCCGTGGTCTACTCATGCTGCTGCCACCTCACCCCTCTGTGGTCTCCTCATGCTGCTGCCATATCACCACTCTTTGGTCTCTTCATGCTGCTGCTACATCCCCACTCTATCACTGGGCCACTCTGTGGTCTCCTCATGCTGCTGCCACCTCAACACTCTGTCATCGGGCTACTCTGTGGACTTCTCATGCTGTTTCCACGCTCCCCACTACATGACTTGGCCACTATTTTGTCTTTTTAGCCTGGTTTACATCATCATTTCCTTCCATCTGTCAGAAGGAAGGAAAAATGAAACACACAACAGATCCTGTCTATGTAGCAGCTGTCAGACCTGTATGACATTTTCCCTGTTTACATCAGAATTGGCTTATGATTTGGTAGCCAAAAGCAGGTGTGGTTACAAAACACAGAAGACATGCAAAGATTCAATTTACGTGTCATCTCTGTTTCGGATCCACTCTTGTTTTTATTTTGCTTTAGCAATACTGATGGATTACTGACCAAATGCTGACCGAGTGAAGGCGGATGCTCAACAGACAGGATAAATTTTTGGGGGGTTATTGTTCTGACAGATCAGAGGAAGGGTAAAATAATCAGTGATGTCAGCACAAACTTACTGCTGACAACCTCTTCACTCTCGAAAAAATATGGGTGGACAGCACTCCTTGGTAATGATGTATTGGGTGCTCGTCTCCAGGAGGGGTGGTAAAAAGCCCCTAGTAGAACAACTTGTAGATATCCAGAAAAATTAGTGACTGGCAGAGTGACAGAGTGAAGAGGTTGAGAAAAATAAAAAACGGAGACAGCACGTCCAAAAAGGTGCAAAAAGTGGAATTTATTCCGGATGCAACGTTTCGGCTGCGTATTAGCCTTTTTCAAGCTTGAAAAAGGCTAACACGCAGCCAAAACGTTGCATCCAGAATAAATTCCACTTTTTGCACCTTTTTGGACGTGCTGTCTCCGTTTTTTATTTTTCTCAACCTCTTCACTCTGTCGGGGGCTCTACTTGTAAAAGCATTTAATAGAACAGGTTCTGTAGAAATCTATGTGGAATCAGATGACAATGGCTTAAAAAGAGTGCATTTTTTCAGGCTATAGTAGGATCTTGGGCCTCTGCACAGTTCTTTATACCTGGCACTAACATTGACCTGAGTTCACACTAGATTTTTGGCCAGTTTTGGCCCCATAACTGCCCAAATATGTGAAGTGCGCAGTGATTCTAAGAGTGACACCTTTCATCTGGGTGTCATACTGACTCACAGTATTGTTTTACTACCACAGCAGACTCCCTATGCATGTTTCTGAAAGGCACAGTGTTCTACACCACTATACAGGCGCTCTGCAGCCAGGTGTAGCTGTTTTTAATGTGATTTGCTACAAATAAATTCGGATCAAATTGAATATTTTGGGAAAATTCAGAGAACAGATCAAAATTTTTTTTTAAGAAATTAGCTCCTCTCTAATTATAACTAATAAAATATATTTGGAAATAGATTTTTAATAAAGTAATATTTACCACATTTTTCACCCCATAAGATGTACTTTTTTCCCCAAAAAGTGGGGGGAAAATATCAGTGCGTCTTATGTGGTGAATGCTGCCATTTTTACATAGCAGGCTGCGATGCTGTACGGGCCCCGCACACACCAGTATTCAGATGTAAACTGTAGGCAATTGATATGTTAACTGTAGAAAATCCATATTTAAACTACAAAGTAGCGCAATCTGCGTACCTTAGTACTCACTATTGAACGCCTGTACTTGCAGGCAGGCTGGCCAGTCACTCACTTCCTCACAGTGCATGCTCTGCCCACTTTATTAATGAAGCAGGTGGAGCATGCTCCGTGAGGAAGTGTGTGGCCGGCCAGCCTGCCTGCAAGTACAGGAGTTCAATAGTGAGTACTAAGGTACGCGGATTGCGCTACCTTGCAGTTTAAATATGGATTGCCTACAGTTAACATATCAATTGCCTACAGTTTACATCTGAATACTGGTGTGTGCGGGGCCCGGTGTATTAGAGTACAGTGACTGCACTGGGCCCCGCAGCGATTTTAACACCAGTTGCCGGCCCCCACTTGTATTAGGGTCACTACTTACTGTACACAGGGACACTGTTATGGGGGATATCTGTGGATGACACATATATAGCATCAGATGCTATATATGTGTCATCCACAGATGCCCCATAACAGTGTCATCCACAGATCCCCCATAACAGTGCCATCCACAGATCCCCCATAACAGTGCCATCCACAGATTCCCCCCATAACAGTGCCTTCCACAGATCCCCCCATAACAGTGCCATCCACAGATCCCCCATAACAGTGTGTCCTCCACAGATGCATAAAAAGTGTGTCATCCACAGATTCCCCATAATAGTGTTATCCACAGACCACCATTAGTTCAAAATCCACCAAAAGCACACCTTTTGGTTCAAAATATTTTTTTTCTTATTTTCCTCCTCAAAAACCTAGATACGTCTTATAGGGCGAAAAATATGGTAAGTATTTTCATTTTCTTCATTCCTGGAGAGTCCCTTTAAACAATTGTTTGGAAAAGAAATGGAAAAAGTCAATAAATAAATAACAGTTTGCACACTTATTAAACCCCCAAAGAAACACTGCTGCCTGGAAATGTACAGTTCTGCTATCTTTATAAAATACGGAAGGAAAGGTAAGATTTCATATATCAATGTCTCTTGGGTCTGCTCAAATTAAAACAAAAGATCTGTTCTCTAGTACAATTCTATTTAGTGTTACTGCCGGGAATAAGCACACATGAGGAAAAAAAAGTGTTGTTTCACAAATCAAAGACTGTATGAGCTGAGCACTCACATTATCATATTATGCCTAATAAACAAAGTATTACAGGTCTAGTTTTTGATTATTGCAGAATAAACTGTATCAGCAGTGGTAGTCAAGTTAAAATGACTCATTTCACCTTCTTCGTCTGGGCTTTAGATTTGCTTTGCCTTGTTCAGGAACAGGTCAAAAGTTAATAAGCAGATACCAAAATACTATGCAAATGTTTACTTACCCTTTAAATGAATATATGATGTTTGTGAGTGAGTTTTTGACAAGAATAAATTGGTGAAAACCACTACAGCTTTATGTATATTATGTCAGTAGCAACTTCTTCATGTACAGCTTAGCAGGTACTCTTATCATATAGTATCAAGATAAAGCGAGTGCCATAAACCAATTCATTCCTCAATTAGAATAATTATTTACATATAAAGTAGAGATGATTGAGTAAATTCTACTGTATCAGAATTTGTCCTGAATTTCCCCATAAATTTGTATTCAAGCGCGTGTGATTCATTTTGGGCGAATCAGAGAGAGGGAGAAAAACTGTCTAGTAAGCACATAGTAACATAGTTTATAAAGCAAAAAATAAAAATAAAAATCTGTCCATCCAGTTCAGCATGTAACCCTGCAAGTTGATCGAGAGGAAGGCAAAAAAAAAGACCCTGTGAGGTAGAAGCCATTTTCCTCACTCTTCCTCATTATGGAGATGGCCTAGTATGCGTGAGGAGTAGCGATGATAGAACCCAAACTGCAAAGTGTGGGTTCGGACTGTACTTTGCGAGTTCGGGTACCTGGAACTGAACCCAGACTTTTTTCACTGAAGTCCGGTATTCAGTTCGGTGTTCGGGTGATTTTATTATTTTCCATTATAACATGGTTATATCAGAAAATAATAACATTCTTAAAACAGAATGCAAAAAAAATGGCCATTCAGGGGTTAAAAAAACAACTCACCTCATCCACTTGATTGCACTGCAGCAGTCTCTTCTATTTTCATTCAGCAGGACCTGCCAAAAGACCTGCGATGTGCACAATGACATTACCGCGCTCAGCCGAGATCAAGTTTTCCTATACTGAACACATATGTATTAATGTTGTACGGAAACAGCATTACAAACAACGTTTTTCAACAAATCAACCTCAGATCTATGATCCAAAGCTTGATTCACTCAACCCTAATTAGTAGACTAGATATATAATTATTGGGATGGGAGGTCACTAGTGTTGATCGAGCAACAAAGTTCTCGGGTGCTCGTGTACTTTGGCCGAACACATCGGGGTGCTCGGGTGTATAATGGAAGTCAATGGGAGAACCAAAGCATTTAACCAGGCTCTGAAGAGGGAAGGGTGTGTGGTTCATAGGAAAAGGTCAGAATTTAATGGAAACACAACCAAAATGGTTCGGGAACAGTATGGGAAGGATGTCTGGATGCATCTTGGACTCCCAGGTCGCTGCTGGGAGCAATGTTATCTGGGTAGTACGCCACTTTTACAGACTTACAATAATACACACAAAACCAAAGATAAAATCGATTTTAGGGGAAAAATTGTTAGTAAACATTCTTTCCTGTATATTTACTTGTATATAAAGTGCAAGATGTGCCAAAAATTACAAGCAAGAGGCACTCCGATACCACCTGTATATCAAATAAAGGAGGGCCTCATCCACATTGTGGTACAATTATTCATGTAGTGGGACTCCTACACTCATAAAGCCTATGCATTAAGTGAAAGGGCTGCCAAAAATTACAAGGAACCGGCACTCCAATACACTCTATTACACATAAAGGAGGGCATCATACACACGCTTGAAAAATTATGATCGATGGCCTGCTGGTAATCCTCTAAAACATTTAGAGCAAGGGCCTGCTGATCTGACCATCTAAAACATTAGGAGCGAGGGCCTGCTGCTGAGCTGACCCTCTAAAACATTATGGGTGAGGGTTTGCTGATGAGCTGACCATCGAAAAAATTATGGTTGAGGGCCTGTTGCTGAGCTGACCATCGAAAAAAATATGGTGTTCCAAGCAGGCCGGGTCACTTGAATACTTCAACTAGGAATAATGGAATAGGACTCCAGTTCTATTTTATTGTTTTTTGGAACTGGGGTCATGATTAAGAGGGACGGCCGGGGGCATCCGTATTGCGCAGCTAGAGGTAAAATTCTTGGACCGGCACAAGACGAACCAAAGCAAAAGCATTTGTCAAGAATGTTTTCATTAATCAAAAAACAAAAGTCGGAGGTTCGAAGACGATCAGATACCGTTGTAGTTCCAACCATAAACGATGCCGACCGGCAATCCGGCAGCGTTATTCCCATGACCCACCGATCAGCTTCCTGGAAACCAAAGTATTTGGGTACCAAGGGGAGTATGGTTGCAAAGCTGAAACTTAAAGGAATTGACGGAACGGCACCACCAGGAGTGGAGCCTGCGGCTTAATTTGATTCAACACAGGAAATCAGACATAAAAAGAATTGACAGATTGATAGCTCTTTCTCGATTCTATGGGTGGTGCATGGACAGTCTTAGTTGGTGGAGCTATTTATCTGGTTAATTTTGATGACGAACGAGACTCCTCCGTGATAACTAGTTACGCGACCCCCGGCGGTGAGGATTGTGTTGACCAGACTCTTGGATGGTGAGACTGGACTTGTAGGTGAGGGCCTGCTGGTGAGCTGAGCCTCTAAAAAATTATATGCCAGGGCCTGCAGATGAGCTGACCCTGTAAAACATTATATGCATCGGCCTGCTGGTGAGATGACCCTCTTAAAGGTTGTAGGTGAGGACCTGTAGGTAAGCTGACCGTCTAAAACATTATATGTGAGGGCTTTCTGGTGATATGACCCTGTAAAAGGTTTTAGGTGCGGTCCTGCTGGTGAGCTGACCCTGGAAAAGTTTTTAGGTGTGGGCCTGCTGTTGAACTGACCCTCTAAAAGGTTGTAGGTGAGGGATTGCTGGTGAGTTGACCCTCTAGAAAATTATATGTGAGGGCCTGCTGGTAAGCTGACACTATCAAAGATTTTAGGTGCGGGCCTGCTGGTGAGCTGACCCTCTAAAAAATTATATACGAGGGCCTGCTGGTAAAAAAAAAAAAAAAAAAGCAATTTTCCCCAAATAAAGTAAAAAAATTGCAAAAGAATAGGGAAAAAAGAAAAGTAGACATATTAGGTATCGCCACGTCTGTATCGACCTGCTATATAAACATATCACATGACCTAACCCTTCAGATAAACACAGTTAAAAAATAAATATAAAACTGTGCTAAATAAACTTTTATTTTTTTTATCACCTCACATCACTAAAAGTACAACACCAAGCGATCAAAAAGGCGTATGCCCGCCAAAATAGTACCAATCTAACCGTCACCTCATCCCGCAGAAAATGAGCCCCTACATAAGAAAATCGCCCAAAAAATAAAATAAACTATGGCTCAGAATGTGGAGACACTAAAACATTGTTTTTTGTGGTTTTAAAAATGCTGTTATAGTGTAAAACTAAAGTAAATTTAAAAAAGTATACATATTAGGTATCGCCACGTTAGTAAGAACCTGATCTATACAAATATCACATGACCTAACCCCTCAGGTGAACACCGTAATTTTAAAAAAATAAAAACGGTGTAAAAAAAAGCCATGTGTGCCGCTACGGAAGACCGCATGGCTTTCGGGGACAGCTTGGCCGGGCTAGTGGTAGTACGCTGCGGCCGAGCTTGCCTTCAGTGCCTCTTGCGGATTCCATTTCGGTGTCCATGTCGACGCGCTTGCGCACTCTCGCAGAGACTGTCGTGCATCTGCATTTACCTTCGAAAACGGGTTCGCGTTTACGCGCTTCTTATGCGCTTCGCCGACCAGCGAAGGGAATAGCACCTGGCTGCAAGTTCAAAGTAGATTAGGGGTCCGGCATTGGTCTAATTGACTAATGACCGACCAAAGCGTTGTACACAGGTGTACAGCAGGATCATGACCTCTCAGGTCGGGCATGTCCCACTGTTATCTTTCCTCATCCAGGTGCAGGTCAGTACTGCTGCTGCTGACTGAAGTTTGCTTGGACTTCGTCCGTTCCAGTGGGATCCAGGATCTGGGATTTTCAATGTTGCATCCGTTCACTTGGCAAGTTACACAAGGACTTATGCATGGATCAGGACTACTCCTGGCTTCCCTTTGTTTTGTTTGCCTGATATTAGCTCCAGTGAAGTTTTGCCTGGACTTTGTTTATTTTGTTAATAAACCCCTTGACATTACACTTTGTGTAAAACTTACATAAATAAAATAAAAAAGTAGACATATTAGGTATCGCCGCATCCGTAATAACCTACTCTATAAAAATATTACATGACCTAACACCGCAATATTTTTAAAAAAAGGAATGGTGTAAAAATAGCCATTTGTACGTCATCTTACATCACAAAAGGTGTAATAGCAAGCGATCATAAAGTCATATGCACCCCAAAATAGTGCCAATCAAACCATCATCTCATCCCACAAAAATTATACCCTACCTAAGATAATCACCCAAAAACTGAAAAAACTTTGGCTCTCAGACTATGGAGACCGTAAACATGATTTTTTTTTTGTTTCAAAAATTCTATCATTGTGTATAACTTACATAAATAATAAAAACATATTCGGTATCACCGCATCCGTAATAACTTGCTCTATAAAAATATCACAGCCATTTCTTGTCACCTTACATAACAAAAAGTGTAATTGCAAGCGATCAAAAAGTCATATGCACCCTATAATAGTACCAATCAAACAGTCATCTTATCCCGAAAAAAATTAGCCCCTACACAAGACAGTCACCCAAAAAATAAATAAAACTACGGCTTTCAGAATGTGGAGACACTAAAAATTATTTTTTTTCAAAAATGCTTTGCTATGTAAAACTGAAACGAACCACCCCAAAAATTAGTATATAGTCATATTTGATATTGTCGTGTCCGTGACAACCTGCGCTATAAAAAGGCAACATGATCTAACCTGTCAAAAAAAAAAACAATGCCAAAACAGCTATTTCTTGTTACCTTGCCTCACAAACAGTGAAATATAGAGCAACCAAAAATCATATGTACCCTAAAATAGCAGCAACAAAACTGCCACCCAATTCCGTACTTTCCAAAATGGGGTCACTTTTTTGGAGTTTCTATTCTAGGAGTGTATCAGGGGGGCTTCAAATGGGACATGGTGTCAAAAAACCAGTCCAGCAAAATCTGCCTTCCAAAATCTGTATGGTGTTCCTTTCCTTCTGTGTAATGCCGTGTGCCTGTACAGCAGTTTACAACCACATATGGGGTGTTTCTGTAAACTACAGAATCAGGGCATAAATATTGAGTTTTGTTTGGCTGATAACCCTTGCTTTGTAACTGTAAAAAATGGATTAAAATGGAAAATCTGCCAAAAAAGTGAAATTTTGAAATGTTATCTCTATTTTCCATTAATTCTTGTATAACACCTAAAGGGTTAACAAAGTTTGTAAAATCAGTTTTGAATACCTTGAGGGGTGTAGTTTGTAAAATGAGGTCATTGGCTGGGTAGTGTGTTGTGGATTATGGTGCCATACTACAATCCCTTTTCCTAAAGATCCTAGCTCAACAGGTTGGTGCACTCTGGTCCAACTCTTCCCATACATGAGTGCACAATCAGGAAAAGAAGTACAGATGGGACCAGCCCATGGGGTGCTCATTTTCCATAACACACACAGGAAAAAGAGGGCACTGACGAGCACATGGGAGAAATTTTACATGAGCATCTTAGGCCCGACAGGAACTGCAATGGCACTAGTAAGATTAGATGCCTTCCAGGAATTGGTCGAGGGATGGGTTAATATCACCACAAAAGACCTGGGGATGATAAATGAAGAAATGAGAAAAATAAGGATGGAACAGGAAGTGATTAGGCAGAGACAGGAGAGACTGATGATGGCAGTCACTGGACTATGTGATCAAACAGAAAACAAACAAATCTGTTGCATTTATTTCTCCAACTTCACCAAAGACACAAAGGACATTGAGGTACCAGATTACTATGATATAATCAACAGTCATCAAGAGGAGAGGGAGAGATTACAAGGGGCATTACATAATATGCCAGGGTCATGGAACCCTTTTGACTCATTAGGAGATTGGGCAGGAGGTATCTTTTCCGGGATTTTCAACTTCTTCAAAAAGGCAGGGATTGTTATTTTGATGACTTTGGTATTCCTACTCCTTATATATTGTCTAATAAAGTTCACAATATGGGGAGTAGGAAAGACCTCTCAATTGATAAAGCGTAAGAAACCACCAGAAGATTCAGGTGAATATGTCACCCTTAAAAAGGGAAGTACTCTGAAAAAGATAACTGGTGTGTAGGGATGAGCGAACTCGAACTGTATAGTTCGGGTTCGTACCGAATTTTGGGGTGTCCGTGACACGGACCCGAACCCGGACATTTTCGTAAAAGTCCGGGTTCGGGTTCGGTGTTCGTCGCTTTCTTCGCGCTTTTGTGACGCTTTCTTGGCGCTTTTTGAAAGGCTGCAAAGCAGCCAATCAACAAGCGTCATACTACTTGCCCCAAGAGGCCATCACAGCCATGCCTACTATTGGCATGGCTGTGATTGGCCAGAGCACCATGTGACCCAGCCTCTATTTAAGCTGGAGTCACATAGCGCCGCCCGTCACTCTGCTCTGATTAGCGTAGGGAGAGGTTGCGGCTGCGACAGTAGGGCGAGATTAGGCAGATTAACTCCTCCAAAGGACTTGATTAACTGATCGATCTGCAGCTGTGGATCATTGAGCTGCTGATCCTCAATTGCTCACTGTTTTTAGGCTGCACAGACCGTTTGTCAGTCTCATTTTTCTGGGGTGATCGGCGGCCATTTTGTGTCTTGTGGTGCGCCAGCACAAGCTGCGACCAAGTGCATTTAACCCTCAATGGTGTGGTTGTTTTTTGGCTAAAGCCTACATCAGGGTGAAGCTGTCACACCAAGTGCATTTAACCAGCAATAGTCTGTTCATTTTTTGGCCATATACAAAATCAGGGGCAAGCTGCGCCTGTCACCAAGTGCATTTAACCCTCAATGGTGTGGTTGTTTTTTGGCTAAAGCCTACATCAGGGTGAAGCTGTCACACCAAGTGCATTTAACCAGCAATAGTCTGTTCATTTTTTGGCCATATACAAAATCAGGGGCAAGCTGCGCCTGTCACCAAGTGCATTTAACCCTCAATGGTGTGGTTGTTTTTTGGCTAAAGCCTACATCAGGGTGAAGCTGTCACACCAAGTGCATTTAACCAGCAATAGTCTGTTCATTTTTTGGCCATATACAAAATCAGGGGCAAGCTGCGCCTGTCACCAAGTGCATTTAACCCTCAATGGTGTGGTTGTTTTTTGGCTAAAGCCTACATCAGGGTGAAGCTGTCACACCAAGTGCATTTAACCAGCAATAGTCTGTTCATTTTTTGGCCATATCCCAGTCTAATTCTGTCACTAAATCCATACCGGTCACCCAGCGCCTAAATACTAGGCCTCAAATTTATATCCAGCTAAATCTGTCCCTAGTGCTGTAGCTGGGCGAGTTATTTAGTGTCCGTTCAAGCACATTTCTTGTTCTGGGTTGAAATACAATTCTCAATTTAGCAATTTCATAATTTAGTGGTTCCTGCTATATCAGAGCTCTTTGAAATCTATCCCAAAAAGGGTATATAATATTGAAGGTGCACATAGGGTCATTCAGAGTAACTTCACACACACCCGCTACTGTGTATTTCCAAGTCTAATTCTGTCACTAAATCCATACCGGTGACCCAGCGCCTAAATACTAGGCCTCAAATTTAATTCCCTCTAAATCTCTCGTTACCCACCGCTGTACTGTTGTTGCTGGGCAAGATATTTAGTGTCCGTCAAAGCACATTTTTTGTTCTGGGTTGAAGTACAATTCCCAATTTAGCAATTTCATAATTTAGTGGTTTCTGCTATATCAGAGCTATTTGAAATCTATCCCAAAAAGGGTATATAATATTGAAGGTGCACATAGGGTCATTCAGAATAACTTCACACACACCCGCTACTGTGTATTTCCAAGTCTAATTCTGTCACTAAACCCATACCTGTCACCCAGCGCCTAAATACTAGGCCTCAAATTTAAATCCCTCTAAATCTCTCGTTACCGTTGTCCTGTTGTAGCTGGGAAAGTTATTTAGTGCCCGTCAAAGCACATTTTTTGTTCTGGGTTGAAGTACAATTCCCAATTTAGCAATTTCATAATTTAGTGGTTCCTGCTATATCAGAGCTATTTGAAATCTATCCCAAAAAGGGTATATAATATTGAAGGTGCACATAGGGTCATTCAGAATAACTTCACACACACCCGCTACTGTGTATTTCCAAGTCTAATTCTGTCACTAAATCCATACCGGTGACCCAGCGCCTAAATACTAGGCCTCAAATTTAATTCCCTCTAAATCTCTCGTTACCCACCGGTGTACTGTTGTTGCTGGGCAAGATATTTAGTGTCCGTCAAAGCACATTTTTTGTTCTGGGTTGAAGTACAATTCCCAATTTAGCAATTTCATAATTTAGTGGTTTCTGCTATATCAGAGCTATTTGAAATCTATCCCTAAAAGGGTATATAATATTGAAGGTGCACATAGGGTCATTCAGAATAACTTCACACACACCCGCTACTGTGTATTTCCAAGTCTAATTCTGTCACTAAACCCATACCTGTCACCCAGCGCCTAAATACTAGGCCTCAAATTTAAATCCCTCTAAATCTCTCGTTACCGTTGTCCTGTTGTAGCTGGGAAAGTTATTTAGTGCCCGTCAAAGCACATTTTTTGTTCTGGGTTGAAGTACAATTCCCAATTTAGCAATTTCATAATTTAGTGGTTCCTGCTATATCAGAGCTATTTGAAATCTATCCCAAAAAGGGTATATAATATTGAAGGTGCACATAGGGTCATTCAGAATAACTTCACACACACGCTTCTGTGCATTTCCAAGTCTAATTCTGTCACTAAATCCATACCGGTGACCCAGCGCCTAAATACTAGGCCTCAAATTTAATTCCCTCTAAATCTCTCGTTACCCACCACTGTACTGTTGTTGCTGGGCAAGATATTTAGTGTCCGTCAAAGCACATTTTTTGTTCTGGGTTGAAGTACAATTCCCAATTTAGCAATTTCATAATTTAGTGGTTTCTGCTATATCAGAGCTATTTGAAATCTATCCCTAAAAGGGTATATAATATTGAAGGTGCACATAGGGTCATTCAGAATAACTTCACACACACGCTTCTGTGCATTTCCAAGTCTAATTCTGTCACTAAATCCATACCGGTGACCCAGCGCCTAAATACTAGGCCTCAAATTTAAATCCCTCTAAATCTCTCGTTACCCACCGCTGTACTGTTGTTGCTGGGCAAGATATTTAGTGTCCGTCAAAGCACATTTTTTGTTCTGGGTTGAAGTACAATTCCCAATTTAGCAATTTCATAATTTAGTGGTTTCTGCTATATCAGAGCTATTTGAAATCTATCCCTAAAAGGGTATATAATATTGAAGGTGCACATAGGGTCATTCAGAATAACTTCACACACACGCTTCTGTGCATTTCCAAGTCTAATTCTGTCACTAAATCCATACCGGTGACCCAGCGCCTAAATACTAGGCCTCAAATTTAAATCCCTCTAAATCTCTCGTTACCCACCGCTGTACTGTTGTTGCTGGGCAAGATATTTAGTGTCCGTCAAAGCACATTTTTTGTTCTGGGTTGAAGTACAATTCCCAATTTAGCAATTTCATAATTTAGTGGTTCCTGCTATATCAGAGCTATTTGAAATCTATCCCAAAAAGGGTATATAATATTGAAGGTGCACATTGGGTCATTCAGAATAACTTCACACACACCCGCTACTGTGTATTTTCAAGTCTAATTCTGTCACTAAACCCATACCTGTCACCCAGCGCCTAAATACTAGGCCTCAAATTTAAATCCCTCTAAATCTCTCGTTACCCACCGCTGTACTGTTGTTGCTGGGCAAGATATTTAGTGTCCGTCAAAGCACATTTTTTGTTCTGGGTTGAAGTACAATTCCCAATTTAGCAATTTCATAATTTAGTGGTTTCTGCTATATCAGAGCTATTTGAAATCTATCCCTAAAAGGGTATATAATATTGAAGGTGCACATAGGGTCATTCAGAATAACTTCACACACACGCTTCTGTGCATTTCCAAGTCTAATTCTGTCACTAAATCCATACCGGTCACCCAGCGCCTAAATACTAGGCCTCAAATTTATATCCCGCTGAATTTGAATACAATACATTGGGCCAAATAATATATTTGTTGTTGTGGTGAACCATAACAATGAGAAAAACATCTAGTAAGGGACGCGGACGTGGACATGGTCGTGGTGGTGTTAGTGGACCCTCTGGTGCTGGGAGAGGACGTGGCCGTTCTGCCACATCCACACGTCCTAGTGTACCAACTACCTCAGGTCCCAGTAGCCGCCAGAATTTACAGCGATATATGGTGGGGCCCAATGCCGTTCTAAGGATGGTAAGGCCTGAGCAGGTACAGGCATTAGTCAATTGGGTGGCCGACAGTGGATCCAGCACGTTCACATTATCTCCCACCCAGTCTTCTGCAGAAAGCGCACAGATGGCGCCTGAAAACCAACCCCATCAGTCTGTCACATCACCCCCATGCATACCAGGGAAACTGTCTCAGCCTCAAGTTATGCAGCAGTCTCTTATGCTGTTTGAAGACTCCGCTGGCAGGGTTTCCCAAGGGCATCCACCTAGCCCTTCCCCAGCGGTGAAAGACATAGAATGCACTGACGCACAACCACTTATGTTTCCTGATGATGAGGACATGGGAATACCACCTCAGCATGTCTCTGATGATGACGAAACACAGGTGCCAACTGCTGCGTCTTTCTGCAGTGTGCAGACTGAACAGGAGGTCAGGGATCAAGACTGGGTGGAAGACGATGCAGGGGACGATGAGGTCCTAGACCCCACATGGAATGAAGGTCGTGCCACTGACTTTCACAGTTCGGAGGAAGAGGCAGTGGTGAGACCGAGCCAACAGCGTAGCAAAAGAGGGAGCAGTGGGCAAAAGCAGAACACCCGCCGCCAAGAGACTCCGCCTGCTACTGACCGCCGCCATCTGGGACCGAGCACCCCAAAGGCAGCTTCAAGGAGTTCCCTGGCATGGCACTTCTTCAAACAATGTGCTGACGACAAGACCCGAGTGGTTTGCACGCTGTGCCATCAGAGCCTGAAGCGAGGCATTAACGTTCTGAACCTGAGCACAACCTGCATGACCAGGCACCTGCATGCAAAGCATGAACTGCAGTGGAGTAAACACCTTAAAACCAAGGAAGTCACTCAGGCTCCCCCTGCTACCTCTTCTGCTGCTGCCGCCTCGGCCTATTCTGCTGCTGCCGCCTCGGCCTCTTCCTCCGCCTCTGGAGGAACGTTGGCACCTGCCGCCCAGCAAACAGGGGATGTACCACCAACACCACCACCACCACCTCCGTCACCAAGCGTCTCAACCATGTCACACGCCAGCGTTCAGCTCTCCATCTCACAAACATTTGATAGAAAGCGTAAATTCCCACCTAGCCACCCTCGATCCCTGGCCCTGAATGCCAGCATTTCTAAACTACTGGCCTATGAAATGCTGTCATTTAGGCTGGTGGACACAGACAGCTTCAAACAGCTCATGTCGCTTGCTGTCCCACAGTATGTTGTTCCCAGCCGGCACTACTTCTCCAAGAGAGCCGTGCCTTCCCTGCACAACCAAGTATCCGATAAAATCAAGTGTGCACTGCGCAACGCCATCTGTAGCAAGGTCCACCTAACCACAGATACGTGGACCAGTAAGCACGGCCAGGGACGCTATATCTCCCTAACTGCACACTGGGTAAATGTAGTGGCAGCTGGGCCCCAGGCGGAGAGCTGTTTGGCGCACGTCCTGCCGCCGCCAAGGATCGCAGGGCAACATTCTTTGCCTCCTGTTGCCACCTCCTCCTTCTCGGCTTCCTCCTCCTCTTCTTCCACCTGCTCATCCAGTCAGCCACACACCTTCACCACCAACTTCAGCACAGCCCGGGGTAAACGTCAGCAGGCCATTCTGAAACTCATATGTTTGGGGGACAGGCCCCACACCGCACAGGAGTTGTGGCGGGGTATTGAACAACAGACCGACGAGTGGTTGCTGCCGGTGAGCCTCAAGCCCGGCCTGGTGGTGTGTGATAATGGGCGAAATCTCGTTGCAGCTCTGGGACTAGCCAATTTGACGCACATCCCTTGCTTGGCGCATGTGCTGAATTTGGTGGTGCAGAAGTTCATTCACAACTACCCCGACATGTCAGAGCTGCTGCATAAAGTGCGGGCCGTCTGTTCGCGCTTCCGGCGTTCACATCCTGCCGCTGCTCGCCTGTCTGCGCTACAGCGTAACTTCGGCCTTCCCGCTCACCGCCTCATATGCGACGTGCCCACCAGGTGGAACTCCACCTTGCACATGCTGGACAGACTGTGCGAGCAGCAGCAGGCCATAGTGGAGTTTCAGCTGCAGCACGCACGGGTCAGTCGCACTACAGAACAGCACCACTTCACCACCAATGACTGGGCCTCCATGCGAGACCTGTGTGCCCTGTTGCGCTGTTTCGAGTACTCCACCAACATGGCCAGTGGCGATGACACCGTTATCAGCGTTACAATACCACTTCTATGTCTCCTTGAGAAAACACTTAGGGCGATGATGGAACAGGAGGTGGCCCAGGAGGAGGAGGAGGAGGATGAGGAAGAGGGGTCATTTTTAGCACTTTCAGGCCAGTCTCTTCGAAGTGACTCAGAGGGAGGTTTTTTGCAACAGCAGAGGCCAGGTACAAATGTGGCCAGCCAGGGCCCACTACTGGAGGACGAGGAGGACGAGGATGAGGAGGAGGTGGAGGAGGATGAGGATGAAGCATGGTCACAGCGGGGTGGCACCCAACGCAGCTCGGGTCCATCACTGGTGCGTGGCTGGGGGGAAAGGCAGGACGATGACGATACGCCTCCCACAGAGGACAGCTTGTCCTTACCCCTGGGCAGCCTGGCACACATGAGCGACTACATGCTGCAGTGCCTGCGCAACGACAGCAGAGTTGCCCACATTTTAACCTGTGCGGACTACTGGGTTGCCACCCTGCTGGATCCACGCTACAAAGACAATGTGCCCACCTTACTTCCTGCACTGGAGCGTGATAGGAAGATGCGCGAGTACAAGCGCACGTTGGTAGACGCGCTACTGAGAGCATTCCCAAATGTCACAGGGGAACAAGTGGAAGCCCAAGGCCAAGGCAGAGGAGGAGCAAGAGGTCGCCAAGGCAGCTGTGTCACGGCCAGCTCCTCTGAGGGCAGGGTTAGCATGGCAGAGATGTGGAAAACTTTTGTCAACACGCCACAGCTAACTGCACCACCACCTGATACGCAACGTGTTAGCAGGAGGCAACATTTCACTAACATGGTGGAACAGTACGTGTGCACACCCCTCCACGTACTGACTGATGGTTCGGCCCCATTCAACTTCTGGGTCTCTAAATTGTCCACGTGGCCAGAGCTAGCCTTTTATGCCTTGGAGGTGCTGGCCTGCCCGGCAGCCAGCGTTTTGTCTGAACGTGTATTCAGCACGGCAGGGGGCGTCATTACAGACAAACGCAGCCGCCTGTCTACAGCCAATGTGGACAAGCTGACGTTCATAAAAATGAACCAGGCATGGATCCCACAGGACCTGTCCGTCCCTTGTCCAGATTAGACATTAACTACCTCCCCATAACCATATATTATTGGACTCCAGGGCACTTCCTCATTCAATCCTATTTTTATTTTCATTTTACCATTATATTGCGATGCTACCCAAAGTTGAATGAACCTCTCCTCTGCCTGTGTGCTAGGCCTAAATATATGCCAATGGACTGTTGCAGTGGTGGCTGACATGAAGCCTGATTCTCTGCTATGACATGCAGACTAATTCTCTGCTGACATGAAGCCAGATTGTCTGTTACGGGACCTCTCTCCTCTGCCTGGGTGCTGGGCCTAAATTTATGACAATGGACTGTTGCAGTGGTGGCTGACGTGAAGCCTGATTCTCTGCTATGACATGCAGACTGATTCTCTGCTGTCATGAAGCCAGATTGTCTGTTACGGGACCTTTCTCCTCTACCTGGGTTCTGGGCCTAAATTTATGAAAATTGACTCTTACAGTGGTGGGTGACGTGAAGCCTGATTCTCTGCTATGATATGAAGACTGATTCTCTGCTGACATGAAGCCAGATTGTCTGTTACGGGACCTTTCTCCTCTGCCTGGGTTCTGGGCCTAAATTTATGAAAATTGACTCTTACAGTGGTGGGTGACGTGAAGCCTGATTCTCTGCTATGATATGAAGACTGATTCTCTGCTGACATGAAGCCAGATTGTCTGTTACGGGACCTTTCTCCTCTGCCTGGGTTCTGGGCCTAAATTTATGAAAATTGACTCTTACAGTGGTGGGTGACGTGAAGCCTGATTCTCTGCTATGATATGAAGACTGATTCTCTGCTGACATGAAGCCAGATTGTCTGTTACGGGACCTTTCTCCTCTGCCTGGGTTCTGGGCCTAAATTTATGAAAATTGACTCTTACAGTGGTGGGTGACGTGAAGCCTGATTCTCTGCTATGATATGAAGACTGATTCTCTGCTGACATGAAGCCAGATTCTCTGTTACGGGACCTCTCTCCTCTGCCTGGGTGCTGGGCCTAAATTTATGACAATGGACTGTTGCAGTGGTGGCTGACGTGAAGCCTGATTCTCTGCTATGACATGCAGACTGATTCTCTGCTGACATGAAGCCAGATTCTCTGTTACGGGACCTCTCTCCTCTGCCTGTGTGTGTGCTGGGCCTAAATATATGCCAATGGACTGTTGCAGTGGTGGCTGACGTGAAGCCTCATTCTCTGCTATGACATGCAGACTAATTCTCTGCTGACATGAAGACAGATTCTCTGTTACGGGACCTCTCTCCTCTGCCTGGGTGCCGGGGCCTAAATATCTGAGAATGGACTGTTCCAGTGGTGGGTGACGGGAAGCCAGATTCTCTGCTATGGAACCTCTCTCCAATTGATTTTGGTTAATTTTTATTTATTTAATTTTTATTTTAATTCATTTCCCTATCCACATTTGTTTGCAGGGGATTTACCTACATGTTGCTGCCTTTTGCAGCCCTCTAGCTCTTTCCTGGGCTGTTTTACAGCCTTTTTAGTGCCGAAAAGTTCGGGTCCCCATTGACTTCAATGGGGTTCGGGTTCGGGACGAAGTTCGGATCGGGTTCGGATCCCGAACCCGAACATTTCCGGGATGTTCGGCCGAACTTCTCGAACCCGAACATCCAGGTGTTCGCTCAACTCTACTGGTGTGTGGTATAAGGAGTGATCATATGGAATGAGAATTCCATATGATCAAAGAGGGGATTGTAAGGGAATTATGTCTGTATCCACACATACACATATATATATATATATTCGGTCTTATATGCTTGTATCAATGTATACAGAGTTCCTCTTTAAAGGAAATATTTTATATTCTTATAACACCAAATCTAGTAACACAAGATAGCAGGAAGTGGCTGTCTGAAGCTCAAAACCGCATGGCTAGAAAGAGATATGCATGCTTTGCAAAAGAATGCCACATTTATGAAGAAGGTACCTGGAGAGAAAACTGCTGAATGCATGACATCATAACTGCAGAAACATATATACTCATATATACCTTTGTACGCATATATCTAACATGTGCATTAGACATATATTTTACACTTACTGCAATATGGGTTTGTATATTGACGTTCACCTTGGGTTTAGATAAAGTGAAGGACGTTCTATCAGGTAAATGTTGGTACGAAATAAACCAAGATAATTCCGCGAAATATTTGAACAAAGCGAAGGGCGACAAAGATGGTGATAAGATATCTAAATTCTAAGAATAATAAGTGCGTCACATATGTACCTTGTTTCTAAGAAATTACCATGACTTTTTTTACTTTGTTTGAATAAAGATGTCCTTGGAAATTCGCTACCTGATTGGATGTAACGTAGGGCAGGTCTATCTTGATTTGCGGTTTGAAGCTATAAATTGTCTACGATGTCTAAATAAAGGAGCAACCATTTTATACCTATCAACGTGTATTGGTCTTCAGTGGTTGTCCGGCCGGTGATTCACACACAGACAAACCAGGGGCCCTTTCAATTGGTAGCAGAGGATGGTTCACTGACTATCCAGGTGAGTAATATTTCTGCCACTATTTATGTTGGTTGGAATGTTTCTCTCCTGGATACGGTGGATATCTAATGTATACTGGATGGCAGGTTAGTTGATGGCAGGTTAGTTTAGTGTTCATATGACTGTGGGACAGACACGAGGCAGCACTCAGTGTTCTGCGTATCCTGATAGGAGCGGCGTCTCCTATAGGCACAGTGGTTGGCAGGGGATGTTGTTCCAGGAACATACATCATATTGATGGCAGGGAATTTTCCGAATGTAGAATTAGTCTCTTCGGACGTTGGCAGGGATTTTACAAGTGGGAATTAGTCTCACTTGACGGTTTATTGAGTTACAGGATAACTCCGGATATATGTGAATGAGTTAAAGGATAACTCTGGATTTATGTGAAACAAGGAAACAAGGTACCAGGAATATATGTAAAGGAATACATATGGAACAGGAAACAGTGAGGGAAACGCATACATCTCAATGCAGATGTTGGTTTCTAACTCACTAGGATTGTCTGTGGAGTGAATTGTTTAAAGAACATAACTGTACGGTTATAACTTGGAAGGTGACATTGATTACTGCAGTCTATTAAGTCCATAAATGGTGTTGCCCATATTAGATATTTTACACGTGTGATAAGAATATTGTACTGGTGGAAAATCTGATTGTGCTGGCTTAATTGATCCTCAACAGTACTAACACAATTAATTGCTGCTATTTCTACGCTGCTATTTCCACCTCACTGTTTGCTGCTCAAATATATATATATAGTTTATTGTCGATTGCATTAAACATTATGGGTAACGGCGTGGGAAAGGATCTGGATGGTGAGCCAGAGACCAGACCCACACCGTTACATTTTGTATCAGGCACCTGTGGGATTAGTGTAACTGATCCATTTTGGGTAAATATCTGTGACCGCAGTCAGCAACTGTGTATTACGCAGATCAGCGATGTAGGTCCTCGCAATGAAGGGGACTGGGAGGAGGTTAGGAAAAATGGTGGGGCTTCACCCTAAATATAACTATCCAGCCGGTGCCTGGGATGAAAATTATATGAAAACATGTTTTAAAAAATGGGAGAAAGCATTAAAAGAGTATAGGAAGAGATTTCCACCAACCCATCACATATACTTAAAACAGGATAAGGGGACAGTGAGTAAAGAGGAAGAAGTTCCATGGTCAGAAATTCTGCCCTCCTTACCAGATAAACCACCGGCATATGATGTGACGGTATTAGAACCAGAAAAGGCAACACTCCCAGCTGTCTCTACGGAGGACATGCTACAAGACCCTTATGATAAGGTCCCCTGTCCAAAACAAGCAACCGCACCAGAATTATTATTATTTTCTGGTGAGAACCAAAAGAGAACCGGACTGTACCCGGATTTGGGAGATAGAGATTCCCTTTTGAGTACTGCAGTTATAGTGGCAGCAGCACTTAGGGAACAAAAGGATGTGGCTCCACAAGTCAAAGAGGCTCAGGAAAGGAGGAAGGAATATAGAAGAAGTATGGACATTTATGTACAGGAGTTGACCCAATTGAGGGATAAACTAAAGATAGACATAGTCTACATTAAACAACTTCCCCTTCAGGGTGTCCTTCCCATCGCGTATAATCACGAGAACCCAGATGATACTGACCTTCCTAGTGAGGAAAGGATGGATGAATTGAAGGGCATTCTGGGAGGAGAATGTGGGAAAACCAGAGCAGTGACTAACAAAAAGGACCAGCTGCTGACCGAGATAGAAAAACTAAGACAGGAGTACAGGAGGGTGAAAAAGGACTGGGAAACCAGAGCTCAGGAAGAATACGGTAGGAGAACTGAAACACAGATAGAGGCAGACAGTTTAGAACATGGAACGCCCCTGGCAACCTCCACCCCTAGAGTACCTGGAGTGATGCAACCCCTGGCAGACAAATTTTCCAAACTCGCTATAACACCTGAGGAAGGGGATAAGAAAGGCACACAACTACAGCTCCCCATGATCACTGTAGGTGACACTGAAGTCCATATCCCTCTTCCTTTAGGATTAATGAAAGAACTGAAGGATATGTGTCCCAATCCAAAAAAGGACCCTAGAGCAGCAGCTATGTTTCTGCAGAAGTATACTGCAGGGAGTCAATTAACAATGGAGGATATTCAGATAATACTCTCAGCCATAGACCCAGACACTGGCTCCCAAATCGATACAGACGAAATAAAGAAGGCATCAGAAAAGGAAGTTAGGGATGCAGGACAGGAAGTTGGCCGCCCCAATGTTTGGAAAAAGTTTTGGGATAAGATAGGAGTAGAATGGATGAAAAGATACAAAGGAGATTCAGGCTTACACACAATGCTAAATACAAAACAAGAGCCGAAAGAGGATTTTTATAGTTTCTGTAAGAGACTGTTGGATCTCTACAGTAGTACAGGGATGAATGCACCTGAATTGTTCAAGACTACATGTATGAATAATGGGGACCCTAAGACAACGCAGCTAATAAAATTAGTGAATAACGAATGGCTTACTCAAACGGTGACAGAATTTATGGATGACATAGCAAAACGCTCAGCCTCTGGTGTTTTCAATCAAAAGGGAGGAGTATTCCCATTGTTAATGCAGCAGGACATACAACAGGAGTCTATATTGTCAGGTGGGGAAAGCAATTACATGATGATGTCAGGTTTCTTCCAGGGAAGGGATAATAGAAGAGGTCCGAGAAGTAGGGGCCAAGCAAATTACCCGGGAAGAGTAGAAAGAAATCAGAAACAGGGCTGTTTCATTTGTGGGAGTCTAGGTCACTGGAGGCGGGAATGTCCAAAGGTGAGAGATGAAGATAGGAGAGGATATAGAGGGAGAGGCGCCTCAGACTACCGAGGGGGGCCCAGACAACAGGAAAGACAGCAAGATATGACAAGAAGACAACCCCAGGGAGATCTTATTAACATACACTGGCCAGCACAGGATGGGGGGAGTAGACAACCCAATCTGCAATCAGATTTACGGAGGTGGTCTGAGCATGAACACCCGTCCCCACGGGGGAACAATCACTATTAGGGGTGCCCAGAACGAGTCCCGTCCTTCATTATGCATTTTGTTCCAACTGATTGGCAAGTTTTACCACAAGTAATACTGCAAATTGATGGTATTACAGTTAATTTATTGCTTGACACCGGAGCAACGACTTCAAGCGTAAACAAAATAGACTTCATTAATGACAAATGCACCGAAGGAAGTTCTATGGGTATCAATGGGACGACAGTGATACATAAGGTGACAGCACCGCTCCCGGTTTGTACTCTTACGGGGGAACTAGTGACGCATATGTCTTTTGCAGTCCTGCTAGAATGCCCCGTTTGCCTATTAGGAAGGGATCTAATGGCAGCATTACAGATTTCATTAGTTTTTGACAAAAAGGGAAGACTGACAGCGACCTCAATGAAATGTGACCTGACAAACCCAAAGAGACGTGACATGAATGGGTTCTTTTTAAGCATACCAATGTCCCTGGAAAATCATCCAATCTGGGCTAAATGTAAAGACTCAGTAGGAACGATTAACTGTGAGCCCTACCGGCCCTGTTTGAAGGAGGGGGTTATGCCAACCTTTCAGAAACAATACCCATTGAGTGAGGAAAAGTTAGAGGGTATAAGGCCGCAAATTGAAAAATACTTGCAGATGGGAATTCTTAGGAAAATTGTCAGTCCCTGGAATACACCGATAAATCCCGTAAAAAAAAATAATGGCACATGGAGATTGGTACAGGATCTAAGGAAGGTAAACAAGGCAATTATCCCACTTCCCCCCTTGGTGGCAGACCTTACAGCTGTGTTTGGGGCCATTCCTGCGGGATCCAGATACTACACTGTAGTTGACCTCAGTAATGCGTTCTTTTCCATACCAGTGGCTTGGGATGCACAAAGTCTTTTTGCTTTTCAATGGGCTGATGATGGTCAGGTGACTTGGACCCGTCTCCCACAAGGTTTTGGGGATAGTCCAGCAGCCTTTTCTATTGTATTAAAGGCTACATTGGAAGATTGGGAACCAAAGAGGGGATCCACCTTAATACAGTACACAGATGACCTTTTACTCTCCAATTCGGAGTTAGAAGCCTGCGAAATAGATTCACGGAGTTTATTAGACCACTTGGCAAGCAAAGGACACCTGGCCTCGAAGAAGAAAATCCAATATGCAAGTACCCAGGTAGAGTATCTGGGGTGCATAATAGAGGCAGGAGAGAGAAAGATCTCACCCGCTAGAGTCAAGGCAGTGACCTCCCTAAGCAGGCCAGGGGACAAAGCTACAATGCTGTCCTTTCTAGGGTCAATAGTGTATTGTAGGCAGTGGATTCCTGATTGCTCCCACTGGGATTCAATCCTAAGAAAAACTACACTCACAGAAGCACCAAAGGTAGTGGAGTGGACAGAGGACAGAGTAGAAGCCTTTGAGAGATTGATTCGGTCCCTGACCCAAGCCCCAGCCTTGGCCCTGGCAGATTATGGAAAGCCATTCCAATTATACTGTGTGGTATCGGGAGAAACCTATGCAGCGGTTTTGACACAGACACATGGGGGAAGAAACAGGCCAGTTTCATACCTATCGAGAAAATTACCTCCTGTAGTTCTTGGAATGCCTCACTGTCTCCAAGCATTAGCAGCCGCGGCCATGTCAGTAAAAGATGCTACTAAGATAGTCCATGGGAATGTAATGGAACTTTTCACCACTCATACAGTTTTGTCCCTCCTTCAAAACATGACCACACAACACATGACAGCTCAGAGACTGTCCGGATATGAGACCATATTACTCAGTACGGCAAACCTGGTGATAAAGACATGTCCAGACACCTCACCAGTGATAAGATTTTTGCATACACTTTTGAGACTTAAGTGTGAAGGTTCTGACGAACAAGTAGACCCAATACCTGAACACAGATGTGATGAAGTGATCTTGTCATGCACAACACCTAGGAAAGATTTAAAGGACACGCCACAGACTGACAGTATAGATGTTTTTGTGGATGGATCATGCACAAGACCAGATGACAGGACATATCAAACAGGTTACGCAGTGGTCATGCTCCCAAATCAAGTGATAGAAGCTGAACCAATTGTCACAACTTCGGCACAACAAGCTGAGCTGGTAGCGCTCACAAGAGCCTGTGAAATATTCGCAGGACACAAAGTGAATATTTATACTGACAGTAGCTATGCATTTGGAACAGTGCATGATTATGCATTAATATGGAAAAATAGGGGATATATCTCAGCAGATGGGAAGCAGATAGCGAATCAGAAATATATAGATCACCTGCTACGTGCAATTCAACTACCAGAAGCTATAAGTGTGATAAAAGTGAAAGGACACTCTGCAAAAGGAGATTATCAAGCTATGGGAAACAATTTAGCAGACAGAGCAGCGAAAATGGCAGCCAAGAGAGACACGAGAAGGGAAAGTAAGTTATTATTCATGACAGATTTTGAAAGTGAAAACTGGGTGTCAGTAGTATATCAACTACAGAAGCAGTCTACCAGTGAGGATATCAAGTACTGGAAATCTCAGGGACTGCAGATGACAGGTACAGGTATGTGGACAAAAGATCGGATATTGGGGGTTCCCACTGCATCGGCACCGCTCCTAATATCCTATCTTCATGGTCCTGGACATTTGGGAAAACGATACATATCAGAACATTACAAGTCACTGTTCTGTACACACCAATTGCAGAGATTGATAGACGATCTGGTCGACTCATGCATGACTTGTGCACAGAATAATGTTCAAGGAAAAGCACACGGAAGACATGGGAATCTACCACCCCCTACAGGCCCTCTGCAAGATTTGCAGATAGATTACACACACATGCCAAAGCAACCCGGGAATATAAGATATCTCCTTGTAATAGTCTGTAGGTTCTCCGGATGGTGTGTAGCCATACCTACTTCAGGAGAAACAGCTGGTGTGACAGCTAGGGCATTGATAAATCAATGGATTTCAGTATATGGACTCCCTCGGGTAATTCATTCAGATCAGGGACCTGCTTTCCAGTCCAAATTAATACAAGAACTGACGAAAATTTTGGGTTTCCAGTGGAAGCTCAATATAGTCTATCACCCACAAAGTGCAGGAGTCGTGGAAAGAATGAACCGAACCATTAAGGATAGGTTAAAAAAGGCCACTTCAGGAACATTGAAGGATTGGCTGAAATTTCTACCCGCCATTCTCTACCAAATAAGAACGACACCAAATAAACAGACAGGGTTGTCACCTTATGAAGTGCTATTCGGTAGACCCCCTAATACCCGTGAGGAACCAGATATTGACAGTAACGTTTTTGCCTTGCAGGAGCAGTACGTGAAACATTTGGTAGGTATACTCTCGGAAAATCATGATAAGGTTGCTGTCACCTTTCCTCCTCTTTCCACAGACCCAACTCATCCATTCTTGCCCGGAGACAAGGTTCTGGTGAAACAACTGGCTGTCCGCCACAAGACTGGTCCAATATATCAAGGTCCATTTGAGGTTCTAAGAGTTGCTCGAACGGCTGTCCTTACTGACCAGAGTCCACAGTGGATACACGCCAGCCGACTCAAGAAGACACCAGAAGGAGTCCTCAAGGAATTCCCCGGACAAACATGAGTCCATTAGACAAGATGCCTTCAAAGGAGATGACTTTGATCATACCCCCAAGCCTGCAAAATAGATATGAGCGATGGCTAAGAGGCTATCCTAAACCACTTTGTCCAGAGGATCCAAAGACTATGCAGGACTTGTATGAGGAAGAATTTATGTTCAGGGAGTATACCAATGAACTAGAGACTGAGGACTTGAAAGATCAAAACTCTCCTGAACCGTTTAGTAAGCAAATGATTCAGAGAATGAAACTGTCAGATGGTGGGAGACAATGGATAAATCCTTTCTACTTCCGGAGGGTATTGACATGGGATGACAGGAGCAGGGTTGTCAAGGAAAAGCCCCCTAAAAGAAAACTTCCCAGGCCACCCCAGTCTCCTTGTTCCACAACATCTTTTTCTGAAGAAATAGAGAAAAAAGAAACTCATACTTTTGATATAGACACTGAAACAAAAGCAAGTCGCAGGATCGGAATCACTAAGTGTCCATCATCTCTGTTGTACTGTTTGGCAATTATATGTATCCTCGCAATTCTCTATAGTATAGTAGTAATAACCATGCAAGCATTTATGACACACACACCAATACAAGTGAATGAAACCTTACGTGAGAGAACAAAAAGGTCTATCTATATATATAGTAGGTCCAATTACAAAAGAATCGCCTGTTGTACTAAAGGAGAAAATAAATTGTCACAATCAATGTTGAATAAAATTGTAGGTTGGCATGAGCAGAAAAAGGAAGGGGTATGTAAAATAGACGCTATAATCGTAATTATCAGGGCGTCCCCAAAGAATACCTCCATGTGTCTATCACCCAATCCAATCGATAAAGCCACTAGGAGGAAAATACAGGAATTAAAAAGACAAAGAACTCAGGAAAAAGGTCTCCTCTCCAAGACAACTTTCAAAGAGAAGGTAATAGACACACCATCTCTCCCAAATGAGAAGGTAGAACCATTAAACTGGCCAGACCCAAGTAAGGTGCCACATCATTTCCTACTAATGCATGAATTTGGTAAACAACAGTCAGAGGGAAAAGGAGACTGTTGGGTTTGTTCACACATGCATTCAGGGGAGCACATTTATCCAATGCTAGTAAAACCTATGCGCCTTCCTTCCCTTATCAACCTAACAGATCTAGAGACAGTACAAATCACAACAACTAACAAACCATTCTTGATACAAGGGTATTCTGAACCTCCAAACTTTTGTTTTTTAAATGGTCATTATTCTAGGGATGTTAAATATTTTGCTAATGCTAGATTCTGTGCAGACACAGATGTTAACTTCACACTGTTGGACATAGAAAGCTATATTACAAATCAAACAGTGGACATAAAAGGGCTCAATACAGTCGCCATTGCCGATGCTGATGAAAGAATAGAGAGAATGTTTCAGTACAATCTTACAGAATGTCCATCTTATAAGCCCCAGGTCAATCAAGGCCCATTAACTTCTTGGTTGAAGCGAGTAAACAAAACGGACATTAGGTATGGAAGTACTGACCCTATTAACATAGTTCAATGGATGTGTCTAATGGGGCTAAGAAGTGGGCAAAATACCTTCAGTGATGTTCCAGCACCTCGTCTACCAAAGGGCTGGGTAGTGTGTTGTGGATTATGGTGCCATACTACAATCCCTTTTCCTAAAGATCCTAGCTCAACAGGTTGGTGCACTCTGGTCCAACTCTTCCCATACATGAGTGCACAATCAGGAAAAGAAGTACAGATGGGACCAGCCCATGGGGTGCTCATTTTCCATAACACACACAGGAAAAAGAGGGCACTGACGAGCACATGGGAGAAATTTTACATGAGCATCTTAGGCCCGACAGGAACTGCAATGGCACTAGTAAGATTAGATGCCTTCCAGGAATTGGTCGAGGGATGGGTTAATATCACCACAAAAGACCTGGGGATGATAAATGAAGAAATGAGAAAAATAAGGATGGAACAGGAAGTGATTAGGCAGAGACAGGAGAGACTGATGATGGCAGTCACTGGACTATGTGATCAAACAGAAAACAAACAAATCTGTTGCATTTATTTCTCCAACTTCACCAAAGACACAAAGGACATTGAGGTACCAGATTACTATGATATAATCAACAGTCATCAAGAGGAGAGGGAGAGATTACAAGGGGCATTACATAATATGCCAGGGTCATGGAACCCTTTTGACTCATTAGGAGATTGGGCAGGAGGTATCTTTTCCGGGATTTTCAACTTCTTCAAAAAGGCAGGGATTGTTATTTTGATGACTTTGGTATTCCTACTCCTTATATATTGTCTAATAAAGTTCACAATATGGGGAGTAGGAAAGACCTCTCAATTGATAAAGCGTAAGAAACCACCAGAAGATTCAGGTGAATATGTCACCCTTAAAAAGGGAAGTACTCTGAAAAAGATAACTGGTGTGTGGTATAAGGAGTGATCATATGGAATGAGAATTCCATATGATCAAAGAGGGGATTGTAAGGGAATTATGTCTGTATCCACACATACACATATATATATATATATATTCGGTCTTATATGCTTGTATCAATGTATACAGAGTTCCTCTTTAAAGGAAATATTTTATATTCTTATAACACCAAATCTAGTAACACAAGATAGCAGGAAGTGGCTGTCTGAAGCTCAAAACCGCATGGCTAGAAAGAGATATGCATGCTTTGCAAAAGAATGCCACATTTATGAAGAAGGTACCTGGAGAGAAAACTGCTGAATGCATGACATCATAACTGCAGAAACATATATACTCATATATACCTTTGTACGCATATATCTAACATGTGCATTAGACATATATTTTACACTTACTGCAATATGGGTTTGTATATTGACGTTCACCTTGGGTTTAGATAAAGTGAAGGACGTTCTATCAGGTAAATGTTGGTACGAAATAAACCAAGATAATTCCGCGAAATATTTGAACAAAGCGAAGGGCGACAAAGATGGTGATAAGATATCTAAATTCTAAGAATAATAAGTGCGTCACATATGTACCTTGTTTCTAAGAAATTACCATGACTTTTTTTACTTTGTTTGAATAAAGATGTCCTTGGAAATTCGCTACCTGATTGGATGTAACGTAGGGCAGGTCTATCTTGATTTGCGGTTTGAAGCTATAAATTGTCTACGATGTCTAAATAAAGGAGCAACCATTTTATACCTATCAACGTGTATTGGTCTTCAGTGGTTGTCCGGCCGGTGATTCACACACAGACAAACCAGGGGCCCTTTCAGTTTCTATTTTGTAAGCCTCACAAAGTGACTTCAGACCTGAACTGGTCTTGAAAAAGTGGGTTTTAGAAATTTTCAGAAAAAAATAAATAAATTAGATTTGCTTCTAAATTTCTAAGCCTTCTACAGTCCCCAAAGAATAAAATGGCATTCACAAAATGATCGAAACATGAAGGAGACATATGGTGAATGTAAAGTAATAACTATGTTTGTAAGTATTACTATCTATTATAAAAGTAGAGAAATTGAAATTTAGAAATTTGCTAATTTTTCAAACATTATTGCTAAATTTTGAATTTTTTATAAATAAAAATTATTATTTTTTTTTAGTCAATTTTACCACTGTCATGAACTACAATACGTGACAAGAAAACAATCTCAGAATGGCCTGGATAAGTAAAAGCATTTTAAAGTTATCAACTCAGTGACACATGTCAAATTTGCAAAAAATGGCCGGGTCCTTAAGGTGAAATATGGCAGGGTCCTTAAGGGGTTAAACGTTGTCTTCACAGGTGTTGAATTCCTCCGAGATCCATGCCTCATTCATTTTTAGAAATGTGAGGTAGTCCAGCTAGGCGAGTGAGCTAGGCGAGTGTGATTATTGGTCATGATATCCCCCGCTGAACATCCTTTCATATAGGACACTCGACGAGAGGCAAGCCAAGAGTTCCATGGTGTAGCTCTGGCCACAACTCAAGCCTGCACACGCAGTAGTCAAGGGGTTCCTCGCTTCTCAGAGCATCCACATCGGCAATTAACCCGATGTAGTCAGACACCTGTTGGTCTAGGCAATCCCTGAGGTTGGATCTGGACGGCGGCTGTCGATGGGTTGGCTTCAAAAATGATCTCATATCCAAAGTGACCAGCACATCTTCAAACCGCCCTCTTCTTGCATGCGTGGTAGGTTTAGTACCCGCAACTGTTTCTCTGTGAGTGGAAATTTCTTCTGCCAGCGCCCGCAACAGCAGAATGCAGGATCTCTCGAAGCAAGGCATAGAAATGCTACATTCTTACAGTCCTCTGTGATGCTGGTAACATGTCTGCCATTTTGTGTTTGTACCGGGGGTCTAAGTACATTGACACCCAGTACTGGTCTTTGCCCTTTATGATTTTTATATGGGGTCCATTTTCAACACTGGAGCATGAGGGCCACCATTTGCACTAAATTGGAAGCGGTAAAGTGGCCTGGCTCATGCTTATTGCCCAGGAGAATGTCATCCTCGGTCTCCTCCTGGACACCACCAGGGATCCCTGAAAAGTTTAAAGCCTGCTCTTCTTGCTCCTCCTCCTCCTCCTCATACCAAGCACCACCCTCCTCTGACTCCTCTTCAGACTCCTGCTGACTTGTCTTAGATGGAGTAGTCCCCCCTGGGAATTCATTCAGCATTGCAACTTCCTCATCCTCCAGCAACTGCTCCTCACCGGTTTGATCAATGACATGATGCAATGCATGCTCCAGAAAGAAGGCGTAAGGTACAATGTCAGTGATGGTGCCCTGGCTGTGACTGATTAGTTTGGTGATCTCATCAAAGTGTTGCGCATAAGCAGCCACTGGCATGGTGAGAAAAAAAAAAAAAAACAAGCTCCCCAGAACCTGTCCTGCCTCAGAGTTCGTACAGGTAGTCGTTAACAGCACATTTCTGCTTCAGCAGCCTATCAAGCATATACAAGGTGGAGTTCCAGCGCGTCGGGCAGTCACAAATTAGACGTCTAAGTGGTGTCGCCACTGAACATCAGCAAGGTGAGCCATGGACAAGATCTTCTAAAATGGCCAGAGATTTTCCTGGCCTGCCGCAAGACATCCTGGACCCCGGGGTATTTGGCAACAAATTGCTGCATGACTAAGTTCAGGACATGTGCCATGCAAGGCAGGTGTGTCATTTTGGAAAAGAAGGAGTCAGCCAAGGAGGAGACGGGGGATGGAGTAGGAGGAGGAGAAGAAGAGACAGGCCTGCATGCAATCCGTGGCGGTAGCACCAAATCCACAAGGGTGCCACGGGTTGCATGCTTGACAGCCGTCAGAAGGGTAACAGTGGGCAGTAAAAGTTATGTACCTTCCCTGCCCGTGTTTGCTAGACCACGTGTCTGTGGTCAGATGTATCTTGGTACCGACACTGTGTGCCAGAGATACATTCACTTGCCGCTGAACATGGCAATATAGCTCTGGGATGCCCTTCTGGGAGAAATATTTACTTCCGGGGACCTTCCATTGCGGTGTGCCAATGGCCACAAATTTTCTAAATGCCTCTGAGTCCATCAGTTTATATGGCAGTAGTTAGCGGGCTAGCAGTTCCAACAAGCCGGCGGTCAACCGCTGGGGAAGAGGGTTAACTGGTGTAATCAACTTTTTACATTTGGGCCCCGAAGCCTGCCTTTTGCCAGATGAACGTGATGACGGCACAGTGAAAGGTGGAGTGGAGGACAAATGGGAGAGGAGAAGTATAAGAGTCAGGATGTGGAGTGCTGGGAGTTTGGCTTTGTGGGTTCTGACTGTGTTGCTCCCATTGGGCTCAGTGATGGGAGGCCTAGTTCCTTCTTAAGTCGGTCGTCCCTAGGTGAGTGGTGGCAGTGGAGGATGTGTCTTTGGGGTTGCACACAGCAGAGATTGAGGAGGGTGCAGATAAAGAGGATGAGGAGGGGGAGAAGCGGAAGGCTGAATGAGCCACTCAACCAACTCTGGTACGTCTTTTGACGTAATCGCACGCACCTTCTCCAACTTCCCACTTAGGCTCCGGCCTGTTGCACCTGCACGACCCTGTCACGGTCGTATTATTTGACCATGACGCGGTTGCCGTGCAAACTGGTTGCCGGTGGCAACGAGTAGTTTTCGGTTTGCACGTGCACTTCCCCTTAGGTGATTCTTCCTGCTGTTTGGTGAGTGTGGGGTTAATTTCCTGACTAGGTGTAAATCAGAGTGTGGTCTCTTGGAGCTATTTAGCCTAGGCTTGTTGCATGGAGGTTAGTGGTGCTCCTTTCTGTGGCTATTGCATCTGCTCAGTCATTCAGGGCCAACTTGTTAGACAAACTGTCACGATGGGGAGTGGGGAAAACTCCCCACCGTACAATGTCACCAGGTACTAGGCTATAGGCAGGGAAAAGTTTCCCTAAAATTGCCCTAGACTCCTAGCTGTATGAGCCACCTTCAAAGGTAAGGGGGCTCATACCCACAAATCTAAAGGTCTAGGAATCCCTGCATCACCCTCAACATAGTGACAGGGCAGAGACCTCCTGTTCATCCATCACCACGGATGAAAGGAGTCTCCAGCGGCCCAGTAGCAGACAGGGAGAAAGACAATGCAGCAACTGCATGGCAGGTAAGAACACAATGTAACAACGGAACATCAAACACTTACCTGCCGCAGCAAAGATGGAATAACCACACAACAACAACCTGGACCCCCATGCGGACACCGAAGTAAGGTGGCTCCAGGCAAGGTCTTTTAGCAATGTCATCCCTATGTCTTCTCCATGTCTCCACCCTTCCTTATGTGTCTATGTTTGGTGTGGGTTTGATTTGGGATTTGGTTGTTATGTCTTGTGCGTTGTTACATGTCTGGTCTGTTGATTTTGTGTCCAGCATGACTGCTAGACATTTCCCTTGTTCGTCTTCTGAACCTAAAGACATTAGCTGCTTTGCCTGGAGCCACCTTGCATCGGTGTCTGCATGGGGGTCCAGGTTGTTGTTGTGTCAGACCCCTACCACCCCTGTGGAATGGCCTGCCTCTTCCTCTGCCTATCATTTTCAAAATGAGCCTTTGACAAAGTCCCTATAGAAGAGCAGTATTTGTGAAAGCAGATATATAGAACCCCTTAATGATTATTTGCTGGAAGCAGTTATATCAATCCCTTTAATCAGCTTTTTGGTCGCTGCCGCCAAGACTGAGGGTCCGGCCACCAAGGTCACCTTCCTGGGTATCATTTTGGATACAATCAAGATGGAAGCCAGCCTCCCCAGCGAGAAATTGCTTAGGATCCGCTCAGCTATCTCTCAGGCGGTCCGGTCCCACTCTCTGACCAAGGTTGAGTTGCAATCCTTGCTGGGGATGCTTAACTTCGCCACCAGAATTATGCCTCAAGGCACGGCCTTTCTTTCCATGTTGTTATGTCTTCTGCCCTCCACCCCAGAGCAGGATTCTGTCGATCATCTGGACAGCTAGGCCATCGCGGACCTGTTCATGTGGAACTATTTTATCTCCAACTGGAATGGCATTTCCTTGTTCGTTCCACAGTGGGACTCTTCTTCTCCCCTTGTTTTCTCCGATGCCGCGGGTTCCTCCGGGTTCGCCGCCGTTTTCAGGTCCCATTGGCTGGACGCCGGATGGCCGCCAGAATTAGCCTCAGACTCAGCAGCTCTCAAATCTTCTCCCCTTCTGGAACTGTATCCCGTCGTGGCGGCAGCTCAGGTTTGGGGTCACTATTGGTCTAACGCTTCTGTGACCTTTGTCACGGATAGTCAGACCTTGGTGGACATCGTTAACAAAGGCAGGGCCCAGTCCTTCAAGATCATGGCATTGTTGTGCAAACTAGTCTGGCTGTCCCTCCGCCACAATTTTCATATGCGGTGTGTCCACATTCCAGGCGCGCAGAATAGGGCCGCGGACACTCTTACCCGCTTTAATTTTCCAATTTTTTTTTTTGCAGGAAATGCCCGACGCGGATCGGTCAGGCGCGCCCGTGCCTCAATTCAGCACCCTCACTCTGGACGAGATTCCCTCATAGACGAAGCCAAGGGTCTGGTCAGAATAACTTTGTCGTGCAATACGGCGAGGAATTATCAGGCCGGCTTGAGAGCTTTTGATAATTTCTCCAAGATTCATCCAAGGGGTCATCATTCCGAAACTTCCTATATCATGGCCTTCTTAGCTCATTGTCACTCTCAACTATCTCTGTCGCACAATACCATCAAACTTTACTTACCCGGACTACAACACCACTTCATGCTGACTAACCCTCACCGCGGGTCCTTTTTCTCCGTTCAGGCTATTAAGGCCACCCTTCGGGGTATTCAAAAGAAGGGTAAGGGGTCCGTTAGCCGTAGGCAACCGGTGTCTAGCGAGTTGTTAAGGGCTCTCTCCTTATCATTGGACGGTAATCCTTTTGGGCCCTCCACTAGCCTGATCCTTAGGCCCGGGGAAGTTCTAGCCGGGCCAAACCGTCAGGGCCATCCTTTGAAGCAACATCTGTCATGGGGCCGTGATTTTTATACTCTCCTCCTACCCTCCACCAAAACCAGTCAGACGGGTCCCCCCACTGAGATCAAATTCTACCCGACCACAAACAATTGGTGCCCAGTTCAGGTGCTGCACCAATTATTGTTACATATTCAGGACTCACTTCCAGACAGCCCGCTTCTGCCACACGCAGGCAAACCTCTCAATACCTCGCAGTTCATATCCTATATCCGTGCCCTTGCCCAAGGTCTAGGTTATGATCCTAAAGTAATTTTGGGGCATTCTTTCCGCATATGGGCGGCCTCAGCAGCATCTCGGCATCAGGTTCCAGCTCATGTCATTCGGTGCATGGGGCGGTGGCGGTCCTCATGTTTCACCAGATACATCCCCAACCCTCAAGTAGAGATATCTCGTGCCTTTTGTTCCTTAGCTTTGTAATTCTTATAATATAGAGTTGTACCTAATTGTTGTTTTTGCCCCCTTTCTTGGTGTACCCACGCCGTGGCTCCCGGCATAATTCAGCCACCTTGCTCAGGGCGGGAGTCTCTGCGTACGCCGACGTCTTTCCTAGCCCTGACCATAAATAGGTAAGGCTGTTACCAACCTGCATTTGTGGGAGGGGCGTCTGGCTTCTTATGCCCCTCGTTACCACCGAGCCAGGCGCCCGAGCTTCACGCCCCTCCCTCCCGCCCCTTTCTTCAGCTTCCACTGGGTATGCCCCCTTTCTTGGTGTACCCACGCCATGGCTCCCGGCATAATTCAGCCACCTTGCTCAGGGCGGGAGTCTCTGCGTACGCCGACGTCTTTCCAGTTGCAATAAGTTGCAATTATCACACCAGTTGCAATTAGTTGTTCCAATAGCGTTTGTCCCTCTGTATAGCTGCGGTATCTCAGCAGAACAGCACACAACTGCTACACAATACAAATGCACTATATTGAAATTATATTATAGGTATATCACACCCCTGCCTCAATCAGTATTTTTGGGGGGCAACTGGTATATCACACCAGTTGCAATTAGTTGTTCCAATAGCGTTTGTCCCTCTGTATAACTGCAGTATTGCAGCAGATAGGCACACAACTGCTGCACAGTACAAATGCACTATATAGAAATTATATGATAAGTTTATCACACCCCTGCCTCATTCAGCTTTTTGGGGGGGTCAACTGGTATATCACACCAGTTGCAATTAGTTGTTCCAATTCTGTTTGTCCTTCTGTATAGCTACGGTATCTCAGCAGATCAGCACACAAATGCTGCACAATACAAATGCACTTTATTGAAATTATATTATAGGTATATCACACCCCTGCCTCATTCAGTTTTTTGGGGGGGCAACTGGTATATCACACCAGTTGGAATTAGTTGTTCCAATAGCATTTGTCCCTCTGTATAGCTGCGGTATCGCTGCAGAACCACACACAACTGCTACACAATACAAATGCACTATATAGAAAGTATATAATAGGTATATCACACCCCGGCCTCAATCATTTTTTTTTTTGGGGGGCAACTGGCATATCGCACCATTTCCAATTAGTTTTTCTAATAGCGTTTGTCCCTCTGTATAGCTGCGGTATCGCAGCAGAACTGCACACAACTGCTGCACCATACAAATATACCTAAAATATACTTTCTATATAGTGTAACACTAGTGATGGACTAACATCTGCCGGGACGGTGCGCAAACGCAATCAAATGTTCATGAACGGCAAGTTCGCGGCGGGTCCCATTCATTTTAATGGCAGGCAAACCTGAAAAACCTTCAGCTCATATTTGCAGCCAAGAAATAATTACTAGAAGTGCACACATAGTCCCACAACATGGACAGTGACATACCAGATGTATTATTCAAATTTGCGATCTCCATTCATAATTTTTTTCAATGTAAATATATTGGCAATATAATTTTTGCGTACGCGCATGCGCAAATGCACTATACAGTACCCAAATGCACTATAAAGAAAGTATATTGGTATATAACACCCCGCTTCAGTTTATTTGTGGGACGACTGGTATATTACACCAGTAAAAATTATTTGTTCCAATAACGCTTGTCCCTCTATATACCTGCAGTATCGCAGCAGAACCGCACACAACTGCCGCACAATACAAATGCACTATAATATACTTTCTAACATAGAAAGTATATTATAACATTGCACAAGGAAGGCAATCCATTAGAATATACATAAAGATAAAACGTAACCTTTAATGATGTTACTATGAGGGTCCATTCACACGTCAGTAAGTGTTTTGCGGATCTGAAAAACACGGACACCGGCAATGTGCATTCTGCAATTTGTGGACCACACATCGCCAGCACTATAATAGAAAATGCCTAATCTTGTCTGCAATTGCGGACAAGAATAGGACATGTTCTATTTTTTGGCAGAAATGGAAGCACAGATGCAGAAATGCGGATCCGCAAATGCGTATGTGGATCCGCAATTGTTGATGCGGACAGCACATTCCAGCCCCATTGAAAATGAATGGGTCTGCACCCGTTGCTGTACCACCTGATGGATGTGTCATGGGTCAAAGTTCTTCATAATGTAAAAGAATATGGCTTGAGCGAATTTCTCCATATGTTTGCATGTTTGGCGAATCGCTAACACGCAAAGTTCGCCGCAAAACGACCGCCGGGCGAACCGCAAGGCCATCTCTATATATCACACCCCTGCCTCAATCAGTTTTTTTGGGGAGCAACAGATATATCACACCAGTTGCAATTAGTTGTTCCAATAGCGTTTGTCGTTTTGTATAGCTGCAGTATAGCAGCACAACCGCACACAACTGCTGCACAATACAAATGCACTATAATATACTTTCTATGTTAGAAAGTAAATTATAAGTATATCACACCTCTCTGTATGCCCCACCTATTGATAGCACACCTATACCAGTCCTTAAAAGGACTTTTGTGGCCCTATTAGGTAGCATTTTCTGTCCCTGCTCCACACAGCAACCTCTCCCTTCACTGGCAACAAACTGAATGTAAAATGGCATCCAGATCGGGTTGATTTATAGGGTAGGGGGTGTGTCCACGTGCTGAAACATCTCACCACCTGATGGAGGTGTCATGGGTCAAAGTTCTGCACAATGCAAAAGAATATGGTGCCGGCGGACATCGCCATATGTTCACCTGTTCGGCGAATTGCGAACTAGCAAAGTTTGTAGCAAAACGACCGCCGGGCGAACCACAAGGCCATTTCTACTAAGTTTAAAATATGGGCTAGGCATGGGTTCTGTGTGAGCTTACCAAGCTCCAAAGCCGCCACCAAGTTAAGGCCATTATTAGACATAACCATGCCTGGCTCTAGGTTGAATGGCAAGAGCCACAGCTCAGTCTGGTCTCTTATCCTCTGCTTCATGTGCAGCAAGTCGATTTGATCTTCTCGCCTCTCTCACAGGAGGGACCGTGACAGTACTCCCCCTTCTACGAGTGGCCTCAGGACACCCAGGACTGACTTTATCAGGATGCGCCCTGTGAAAGGCCCTCACAAGGCTCAGGAACCCACATTATTTCCTCTGGACTGTAACCCTTTCAGTGCACGAGGTACTGAAGAGATCCACGAAGAATATGTGAGTTCACTATCCTGCCAATCTGAAGCTCAAGAATGCTATCAACCATGACAGTAGGTGGTGGCAGGGAGGACGGTTCAGCAGGTTCAACATATTTTTTTAGCAATGACTTGTGAAACACATTATGTATCTTCGAGGCTCAAGACGAAAAGCGACCGGATTAATAAAGGCAGAGATCTTGTATTCTTGTATGGCTCGATAAACCTTGGCCCCAACTTCCAAGAGGGTACCTTCGACGTAATGTTTCTTGTGGACAGCCATACAGAATCACCCATTCTTAGGTCCGGACAACTCACACGTCTCTTTCTTGTCAGCCATACGTTTATATTTTTTGCCCATTTTATTTAAATTGTTTTGGATCTTCCGCCAAATAGATGACAACGAAGAGGAGAATCTTTCCACTTCACATATACCAGACGTCTCAGTACCAGAAAATGTGCCAAACTGCGGATTGAACCCATATGCACCAAAAACCGGCGACTTATCAGTGGACTCCTGTCTACAGTTATTTATTGCAAAATTGGCCAGCGATAAAAATGAAGACCACTCCTCTTGATTCTCAGAGACAAAACATCTCAAATAAGTGTCCAGATTCTGGTTAGTGCACTCAGTCTGCCCGTTCCACTGAGGATGAAAGGCCGAAGAGAAGGACAATTGGACACCCAGATGAGTACAGAACGCCTTCCAGAATCTGGAAACAAATCAAGTCCCTCTATCAGACACAACATCAGAGGAAATGCCGTGTAGTTTCACAATGTTATCGACATACACTTGAGCGAGAGTTTTGGCATTAGGTAGACCTGATAATGGTATAAACTGCGCCATCTTGCTGAAACGGTCAAAAACTACCAGAATCACAGTTTTCCCAGAAGAATTAGGCAAATCTGTGATAAAGTCTATGGACAAATGAGTCCAGGGTCGGGATGGGATAGACAAGGAAAGTAGAGATCCTGAAGGCCGAGTATGGGCCACCTTAGCTAGTGCACAAGTCTCACAAGCTGCCACATAACCCTCAACACATTTACATAACCCTGGCCACCAGATCTTTGAGAAATGAGATCCACAGTGGATCTGCTCCCAGGGTGTCCCGTATGAACAGTATTGTGATGTTCCTTAAACACCTGGAGGACAGGATTAGTGTGTCTCTCCCTGGGCCTCCAACACCACTGCCTCAATTTCAGGATAAAGGGCGGATACAACCACCCCATAGGCCAATATCGGTGGAGGATCCTCCGAATCACCAACCCCCCCCCCCCCCGGAAAAAACTACGCGACAAGGCATCCGCCTTTACGCTTTTAATACCAGGACCATAAGTGACAATGAAATTAAATCTAGTAAAAAAAAACGACCATCTGAAATGCTTTTGGTTTAGACATTTAGCCGACTGCAGGTAGGCCAGATTTTTGTGATCAGTAATTACCATAACGGATGAATCACTCCTTCCAACCAATGATGCCACTCTTCAAAAGCCAATTTAATGGCCAACGACTCTCTATTACCTACATCATAATTTCTTTCGGCAGAAGAGAGTGTTTTAGAGAAAAAGCTCAAGGGAGCCATTTGCTAGGAGAAGAACCTTGCGACAAGACTGCTCCCACCCCTACCTTTGATGCGTCAACTTCCACAATAAATGGTTGTGACACATGCGGTAGCACCAGAATAGGAGCAGAAGCAAAACATTCCTTTATTGCTGAAAAAGCATGCAATGCTTCTTCATTCTGGTCTGAAGCTTGCAATGCTTCTTCAGACCAGACTGAGAAATCTGCGCCTTTCTTAGTCATATCAGTGTCACGGCTGAGGATGGGGAAAACCCTCAGCCTTGCGATGTCCAAAGATGTTAATGGCTGCTCGGTCAGGACGAGAGAATTAGGGTTACCTCCTAACACATCCCTAATCCGTCCCTAACTCCTAGCTGCATGGGCCGACCTTGAAGGTAGGAGGGCCCATGCTCAGGAACCTCGGATCCCTACTCACCCTCCGACCGGTCCCTGAACTAGGAGTAGGGTAAGACGACCTGTTCCTTCTGGACGCGGAGGAACTAGGAGTCTCACTGGCCAAGCTGCAAGGAATGGGGAACAAATGCAACATACAGATATGACAGGCGAACTACAGTAGTTCCAAACGTACCTGTCACAGCCACGCTGACTGGAACCCATGCATGACTACTGATGTCCACAAAACACTAAGGGACACAGCACACATATCACATATCACACAGTTAACCAGGACATCCATAGTTGCAATAAATAGACATGATAAAGGAAAACATCGGGTGAACATCAAGATAAAACCTATGACCACAAGGGTGGCCCCCACTGGCAGGTGGAATACACAGGAGGCTGCTCCAGCTAACCATGGCTGAAGTACCCCTCAGACACGTGCTATGCACAGAGGCTTTATAGGCCCAAGTAGCCACACCCAACAAACACACCCAGTGTTCACACACACAGAAGGGAATTAACCCTTCAAACACAAGGCAAGGGAAGACAGCCACTTAAAGGAGAATACACACATATACAAACACACCTTACCTGTTGCCGTGGGCAACGGCATGTGTGGCAATCATGTCCTGGGGATCAGCCATAGGGCTGAGACACTGCCATCACATGCAATCAACACAACACGCTGCCACGGACAACCAAGCGAAGGAAAGTGTCACACCACATACCATAGGCCGTGACAATCAGTTAATGGTTTAACAACAGTTGAGCAATTCAAGATACATTTCCGGTAGTAGTTGGTGAACCCCAAAAATCGCATGAGTGCCTTCAGCTCTTCGGGTCGATCCCAGTCCAAAACATTACGGACTTTTTCTGGATCCATACGAAAACCCGAAGATGAGAGTAGGTACCCCAGGAATTGCACTTCAGGGACTGCAAATACACACTTCTCCATTTTGGCATACAATTTATTCTCTCTTAAAGCTGAACCCAGACATACCCTTATTTTCATCCAGACAGCCCCCCTGAGGCTAGCATCGGAGCATCTCATGCTCCGATGCGCTCTCTTGCCCTGCGCTAAATTGCTCAGGGCACAGGCTCTTTTGTTTTCAATAACACACTGCTGGGCGGAAACTTCCGGCTCTGAGGGGCGGGCTTTAGCTCTGCCCTAGCAGTTTTACTAAATCCCGCCCATCAGTGCAGTTCCTGGCAGCCCCATGGAGAGCTCCGATACGTCACCGGATCTCCTTTGCACTGCGCACTTTAGAGGAGCATGAACGGATCTGATGTTCATGTCAGGGAGGCTGCCGGTGTGAAAATGGAGGGATGTCCGGGTTCAGCTCTGAACCCGGACAACCCCTTTAAGATCTGTAAGACCTGTCTCACGTGATCCTTATGCGTCTCCATATCAGGGGAATAAATTAAAATATCATCCAGATAAACCACAACAAACCTGCCCACCAGATGATAAAAGATGTAATTGTTGAAGTGTTGAAAAACCGCAGGAGCATTGGACCATTTAAAAGGCATGACCAGATTCGCAAAATTACCCTCAGGAGTATTAAAGGCTGTTTTCCATTCGTCCCCTTCCTTGACTCTAATCAGATTATATGCCCCCCTCAAATCCAACTTAGAGAACACCTTGGCGCTGACAATCTTATTGAGTAAATCTGGGATCAAACGAAGGGGAAAGGGTTCATGGATAGGGTTAAGCGGTTCAAGCTTGGTGTTTGGCGATTTAATGGCGCTGCAGGGCAGCCAATCAACAAGTGTTTAACTCATGTGAGCTTAGAAGCCATCACAGCCATGCCTAGTAATGGTATGGATGTGATTGGCCAGTGCAGCATGTGACCCAGCCTCTATATAAACTGGAGTCACTTAGCGCCCGCGCGTCACTCTGCTCTTACTAGTGTAGGGATAGGATGCTGTTGCCGTGAGGGAGAGAATAGGAAAGAATGTATCTGATATGAGAACTTGTTAACTCTGCAATCTACAGCGATTTTGTTTTGTGGGTGCAGTGCAACAATTTAGTACCTTGCCCTGAGCCCAGTGCCACAGAAAAATATGTTTTATCCGTCTGTTAGTTTGGTGGGCGTCGGCAGCCATTTTGTGCAAGTTCAGTGAAAGGGACAATAATTTAATCCTGTTCTTTTACTTCAGTGGGCAACATATACCCATTTTTTAAGTGAACCTGCACTGCATATGTGCCAAGGGTAGGGAAAATAATATAGGTGATCCGTCTGTGAGTTCAGGGACCTAGGGCGTGACATATGACATATTCAAAGAAAAATCTGGAAAGTACAATCCAAGTAAATCCATCTGTGGGGATGCTGTGAGGCCAAATTTTAATTTTTTTGCTAAAAAGTATGTTTGCGCCCTGCACTGCATTTGTGGTAGTGAAATAAAGTCAGTTAACTCCATCTGTTTAATTGTTGGTGAAAAAATCATATACAGTTGCAAGAAAAAGTATGTGAACCCTTTGGAATGATATGGATTTCTGCACAAATTGGTCATAAAATGTGACTTCATCTAAGTCACAACAATAGACAATCACAGTCTGTTTAAACTAATAAGACACAAAGAATTAAATGTTACCATAGTTTTTATTGAACATACCATGTAAACATTCACAGTGCAGGTGGAAAAAGTATGTGAACCCCTAGACTAATGACATCTCCAAGAGCAAATTGGAGTGAGGTGTCAGCCAACTGGAGTCCAATCAATGAGATGGGATTGGAGGTGTTGGTTACAGTTGCACTGCCCTATAAAAAAACCACACACCAGTTCTGGGTTTGCTTTTCACAACAAGCATTGACTGATATGAATGATGCCTCACACAAAAGAGCTATCAGAAGACCTACGATTAAGAATTGTTGACTTGCATAAAGCTGGAAAGGGTTATAAAAGTATCTCCAAAAGCCTTGCTGTTCATCAGTCCATGGTAAGACAAATTGTCTATAAATGGAGAAAGTTCAGCACTGCTGCTACTCTCCCTATCAGTGGCCGTCCTGTAAGGATGACTGCAAGAGCACAGCGCAGACTGCTCAATGAGGAGAAGAATCCTAGAGTGTCAGCTAAAGACTTACAAAAGTCTCTAGCATTTGCTAACATCCCTGTTAGGGAATCTACGATATGTAAAACACTAAACGAAAATGGATTTCATGGGAGGATACCACAGAGGAAGCCACTGCTGTCCAAAAAAACCTTTCTGCATGTTTACAGTTTGCACAAGAGTACCTGGATGTTCCATAGCAGTGGGCAAAATATTCTGTGGACAGATGAAACCAAAGTTGAGTTGTTTGGAAGATACACACAACGCTATGTGCATGTCATGGTCTTACCTTCTTGCTGTTCTCCTTCGTTTGACATGTGCTGGCGGCCATCTTGGTTTCTGGGTTTCTTGTAGCCTCCCACCCTGCAGGCTTCTCCTTCCCACTGGGAGGAGCTGGATGCCTAGCTCATATATATAGGAGGTCTGTGGCTTCAGTTCCTTGCTTGGTCCTCCTGTGTTCACATGCTTCTAAAACTGCTGCTGCTTCTGGTTCCTGATCCTGGCTTCGTCTGACTACCCTGCTGGTTCCTGATCCAGGCTTCATCGGACTACCCTGCTGGTTCCCAATCCAGGCTTCGTCTGACTACCCTTCTGGTTCCTGACCTCTGGCTTCGCAAGACCCTGCTTCGGTTTAGCCATCCGTTTGGACTTTTGCCTTACAGCTTGATTTACAATAAAGCCTCTTATTTCCACTTATCTCTTGTTGTACGTCTGGTTCATGGTTCCATGACATTAGGACCAAGCCATGAATTCTGATGGTACAGGGCCATCCTCGCTACCTACGCTGGTTGCCAGACTTGATCAGCAGGATCACCTGTTGGGTCGGTTCGCTGTGGCGTTGCAAACCCTGCTTGAACGCACGGCTCATTTAGCTTCCGTTGCCGATGGGTCGGTTGTCGCTCCTGGGCCCGCTCCTACTGCCGCTCCGGTTGTTGCGCCAGAGTCTACCCCGACACCTGTTGCTGCGCCTGCGGTGTTTCGGGGTATGACCGGTTCTGCCCCCCTTCCACAGCGCTTTGGGGGAGAGCCAACTCAGTGCCGAGGTTTCCTTAACCAGGTGGGCATTTATTTCGAGTTGCTGCCACATGCCTTTCCTACTGAGAGATCAAAGGTGGGCTTCTTGATCTCGCTGCTCTCGGACAAGGCCTTGGCCTGGGCCAGCCCTTTATGGGAGAACAACAATCCGGTGGTTGCCGAGTTTTCCGGTTTTGTTGCTTCTCTTCGGAGGGTATTCGATGTGCCGGCTCGTGCTGCCTCTGCTGCGAAGCTCCTTATGTCCATCAGACAGGGTTCACGATCCGTAGCTGAATACGCTATTGAGTTTCGTACCCTGGCAGCAGAGGTGGGCTGGAATAATGAGGCTCTGGTCGCTGCTTTCTCTCATGGTCTCTCGGATGCCTTGAAGGATGAGGTTGCAGCTAAGGACCTACCAGTGGAGCTCGAGTCTCTTATTTCTTTCCTGATTTTGATTGACACCAGACTCAGGAAGAGACCTTCCTTTAAGGAGAGCCTGCGGAGGTCTTCTAACAGATTGGCGCCTACGTTTGCTGTCCCACCCGTGCCTCCCTCTCCTCCCACGCCTCCTGGGGATGACTTGTCTGGGGGTGAACCCATGCAGCTGGGGTTTGCTCGCCTGTCCGAGGGGGAGAGGGTACTCCGGAGACGCGAGGGCCAATGCATGTACTGTGGTCTCGGTGGGCATTTTCGGTTGGCATGCCCGAACCGTCCGGGAAACGCTCGCACCTGAGATCCTGTCGGGGGCAGATCTTGGGTGGAGTTTCCTCGACCCCGGTTTCCCGTGTTGACAAACCACTGATTACTGTTGTCCTCTCCTGGGTCGGGGGCTCGGTGACGACCCAGGAGTTGGTGGACTCTGGTGCTGGTGGTTTGTTCATTGATAGTGTGTTCGCTGCCGCCAATTCCATTCCTCTGCAGCCTCGAGGTTCCCCACTGGCTCTTGAGGCTATAGACGGCAGACCCCTTCTGCCGCCACACGTGACTCAGGAGACCCTTCCAGTGGGGATGGCCATTGGTGCCATTCACAGAGAGTCGGTCTGTCTCCAGGTTATTTCGTCTCCACACTACTCGGTGGTCTTGGGATACCCCTGGCTCCAGAAGCATAATCCGACTTTCGATTGGAGATCGGCCGAGATCCTCTCGTGGTCACCGCAGTGTGGGGCTAGTTGCATCCATGGGCCTGTCAAGTTGCTGTGTACTTCCTCGGACTCTCTGTTGCCTCCTGAATACGAGGAGTACCGGGATGTATTCGATAAGGTGCGTGCGGTTGCCCTACCTCCGCACCGCCCATACGATTGTGCCATAGAGTTACAACCTGGTGCCGTTCCTCCTCGTGGCAAAGTCTATCCACTGTCGGTAGCGGAGAATGAGGCCATGGAGGAGTACGTCAGGGAGGCGCTTTCACGCGGACACATTCGCAAATCCTCGTCCCCGGCAGGGGCTGGATTTTTCATTGTGAAAAAGAAGGGCGGTGAGTTGAGGCCTTGCATCGATTACAGGGGTCTCAATCGCATCACGATCAAGAACGCTTACCCGATACCCTTGATTTCCGAACTGTTCGATCGCCTCAAAGGGGCCACGGTCTTTACCAAACTCGACCTGAGGGCGGCATATTACCTGGTAAGGATCAAGGCGGGCGATGAGTGGAAGACCGCGTTTAACACCAGGACCGGTCATTATGAATCCTTGGTTATGCCCTTTGGGTTGTGCAATGCGCCCGCAGTCTTCCAGGAATTCATCAACGATGTTTTCCGTGACCTGTTGCAGCAGTGTGTGGTGGTCTATTTGGATGACATCTTGGTATATTCTGAATCCATGGAGGCCCACATTCTGGATGTCAGACGAGTGTTGCAACGGTTACGAGAGAACAAGCTGTTCGGTAAGCTTGAGAAATGCGAATTTCACCGATCCCAGGTAACCTTCTTAGGTTACATCATTTCCGCTGAGGGGTTCTCCATGGATCCTGAGAAGGTTTCGGCTGTCTTACAGTGGCCCCAGCCCAGTGGTCTTCGTGCCCTGCAGCGCTTTTTGGGCTTCGCCAATTATTATCGGAAGTTCATCAGGGACTTTTCCATGCTAGCCAAGCCTCTCACGGATCTGACCAGGAAGGGCAGTAATCCCCAGGTCTGGCCGCTCGAGGCCATCCGAGCTTTTGAGGCTCTAAAGTCCGCCTTTGTGTCGGCTCCGATTCTGTCGCATCCCAACCCTGGGTTGCCTTTTGTCCTCGAGGTGGACGCGTCTGAGACGGGAGTAGGCGCCCTTCTGTCTCAGCGTAGAACACCAGAGGGTCCTCTGCTTCCTTGTGGGTTTTACTCCCGGAAACTGTCTTCCGCGGAGTGCAACTATCAGATTGGTGACAGGGAGTTATTGGCCATCGTGCAGGCCCTTAAAGAATGGAGGCACTTGCTCGAGGGCTCGGTGGTTCCGGTTCTCATCCTGACGGACCACAAGAATCTGACCTACCTCTCTGAGGCCAAGAGATTGACACCACGTCAGGCCAGATGGGCTCTGTTCTTGTCACGTTTTAATTACGTGGTCTCCTACCTACCCGGTTCCAAGAACATCAGAGCGGATGCCTTATCACGGCAGTACTCCGAGCTGTCCGGGGAGGAGTCGATTCTGACTTCGGTCATACCTCCGAATCAGATCCTGGCCGCCATTCGCACCAGCCTGACCTCTCCCCTGGGTGAGCAGATTTTGGCGGCTCATTCTGGTGCTCCCTCTGGGAGACCCAACGGCAGATGTTTTGTGCCTGAGGAGTTGCGCACTCGGTTGTTGCGAACCTACCATAACTCCAAGGCCGCGGGGCATCCTGGAAAGAATCAGCTGTCCTGGGCTGTTTCACGTCTGTTCTGGTGGCCTTCTCTACGTTCCGACATCGCCGCATATGTAGCGGCATGCTCCGTTTGTGCCCAGAGTAAGTCCCCTCGGTACCTTCCGTTGGGTCTTTTGCAACCCATAGCCACCGGGGAGCGTCCATGGTCACACCTGGGGATGGATTTCATTGTGGACCTCCCTGCATCCCGAGGCCATACGGTCATTCTCATGATTGTGGATCGGTTTTCCAAAATGTGCCACTGTGTTCCTCTCAAGAAGTTACCCTCTGCACAAGAGTTGGCCACGATTTTTGCCAGGGAGGTCTTCCGGTTGCACGGTTTGCCCAAGGAGATTGTGTCGGATCGGGTGAGTCAGTTTGTGTCCAGGTTCTGGCGCGCCTTTTGCTCCCAGTTGGGGATTCATCTCTCTTTCTCCTCGGCCTACCACCCTCAGTCCAATGGGGCCGCAGAACGATCCAATCAGGCCTTGGAGCAATTCCTTCGTTGCTATGTCTCCGATCACCAAGACAATTGGGTTGACCTCCTGCCTTGGGCTGAGTTTGCCAGGAACACGGCGGTGAACTCTTCCTCTGGGACGTCTCCCTTCATGGCCAATTATGGGTTCCAACCTGCCGTGTTACCGGAGGTATTCTCTCCCCAGGATATTCCGGCTGTGGAGGATCACCTTTCCGTCCTACGTGCTTCTTGGGTACAGATCCAGAGGTCCCTTGAGGTCTCTGCGCAGCGCCAGAGACTCCAGGCTGATCGCAGACGAGCGCCCGCTCCTTCCTACCAGGTCGGAGACCGCGTATGGTTGTCCACCCGCAACCTCAACCTTCGAGTGCCCACTCCCAAGCTGGCGCCTCGCTTTGTTGGTCCCTTCCGAGTGCTTCGCAGGGTAAACCCGGTAGCCTATGCCCTTGCGCTTCCTCCTGGCATGCGGATCTCCAACGTGTTTCATGTCTCCCTGTTGAAGCCACTGGTGTGTAATCGGTTCACTTCCTCGGTTCCTCGGCCTCGTCCGGTCCAAGTGGGCAATCGTGAGGAGTATGAGGTGAGCAATATCCTGGACTCACGCCTGGTCCGCGGTCGGGTGCAGTTTTTGGTTCATTGGCGTGGTTATGGTCCAGAGGAGCGTTCCTGGGTTCCCTCCGCAGATGTCCATGCTCCTGCCTTGCTCCGAGCCTTCCACGCACGCTTCCCTCAGAAACCGTTCTTTACTCCGCGGAGGAGGGGCCCTTGAGGGGGAGGTACTGTCATGGTCTTACCTTCTTGCTGTTCTCCTTCGTTTGACATGTGCTGGCGGCCATCTTGGTTTCTGGGTTTCTTGTAGCCTCCCACCCTGCGGCTTCTCCTTCCCACTGGGAGGAGCTGGATGCCTAGCTCATATATATAGGAGGTCTGTGGCTTCAGTTCCTTGCTTGGTCCTCCTGTGTTCACATGCTTCTAAGACTGCTGCTGCTTCTGGTTCCTGATCCTGGCTTCGTCTGACTACCCTGCTGGTTCCTGATCCAGGCTTCATCTGACTACCCTGCTGGTTCCCGATCCAGGCTTCGTCTGACTACCCTTCTGGTTCCTGACCACTGGCTTCGCAAGACCCTGCTTCGGTTTAGCCATCCGTTTGGACTTTTGCCTTACAGCTTGATTTTCAATAAAGCCTCTTATTTCCACTTATCTCTTGTTGTACGTCTGGTTCATGGTTCCATGACAGTGCAAGAAAAAGAGGCACAGCACACCAACATCAAAACCTCATCCCAGCTGTGAAGTATGGTGGTGGGGGCAACATAGTTTGGGGTTGCTTTGCTGTGTCAGGGCCTGGACGGATTGGTATCATCGAAGGGAAAATGAGTTCCCAAGTTTATCAAGACATTTTACAGGAGCACTTAAGGCCATCTGTACACCAGCTGAAGCTCAACAGAAGATGAGAGTTGCAACAGGACAACGACCCAAAGCATAGAAGTAAATCAACAACAGAATGGGTTAAACAGAAGAAAATACGCCTTCTGGAGTGGCCCAGTCAGAGTCCTGACCTCAACCCAATTGAGATGCTGTGGCATGACCTCAAGAAAGCGATTCACACCAGACATCCCAAGAATATTGCTGAACTGAAACAGTTCTGTAAAGAGGAATGGTCAAGAATTACTCCTGACCGTTGTCCACGTCTGATCTGCAACTACAGGAAACGTTTGGTTGATGTTATTGCTGCCAAAAGAGGTTCAACCAGTTATTAAATCTAAGGGTTCACATACTTTTTCCACCTGTACTGTGAATGTTTACATGGTTTGTTCAATAAAAAGATGCTAACATTTAATTCTTTGTGTGTTATTAGTTTAGGCAGACTGTGATTGTATATTGTTGTGACTTAGATGAAGATCAGATCACATTTTATGACTAACTTGTGCAGAAATCCATATCATTCCAAAGGGTTCACATACTTTTTCTTGCAACTGTATTCCCTTGCGTCCTACCAGCAGCACAGATGGGGTTAACTGCCCCCCGTGGACTGGTAGGACCGGCGGAATTTTTTATGAGCCCAAAGATTAACCAATAGAAGAACTCCAGCTCCTTTAAAGGGAGGGGTTCGCCCCCCAGCCCAGCTTGTTTTTTTCTGTCCTTTGGACAGGTGGACTGGCGAAGCTCTGCCTCTCTGGGAGTTGGAGACCATTACTCTAATGTTTCCTTGGTCTCCTTTTTTTGTCCTTACATCTAGCGCTTTTTTTCCTGCGCTTATTCTTTTCATTCCCCCATTCAGCTGCTATGTTTAGCGATATTTGGGAGCGATGTGTTCTCTTTACTTACTGAGTTTTCCCCTCCTGGATGCCTTGGCTTGCTCAGACTCCGGCGTGGCATGGGCGCCGCCATGACCGGAGGTGACGCGCTGCCGGCTGCGGCGTCACTTCCGGTCTTTCGGCTGATGTCGTTTTTCCCTTCTGCTTAAAGGAAACTAGTTCTTGCCAGCCAGGGGATTGTTTTCACAGGAGGAGTGGGGATGTAAAGGCAATTAAGATGTATTTCTTTACCACAGTAATGTTTAACTACATATAGCTGTTACGATGACTCCTGGGGGAGTACTAGTGGCTGGGCCCCTCTCCTGGGTGGAGCTGTTCCCTTTTTAAGCTCCCTGATAGCTTCAGTCTGTCTCTGGCTGCGCTGCTTTAACAAGCTAGCTCCAGAGTCTCCTGTGTTTCAGTGAGAGTTTTTTTGCTATCATCTGAATTCCATTCAGCCATCTTTCAAAGTGCTTGACTTTTTCTCCTCTGGTTTGTGCCGCTAATTAATGTCTTTTACTCCCTTCGTTTTTTAGGGATGTTTTAATTTTCTTCTTTCGTTTCAGCTATGGCTTCTCCTAGAGAGTCAGACCAGCAACGGAAGTCTGCGGCCAAGAGGAAACACCTGGCCTGTTATGATTGCAACACGCCTCTTGACGATAGTTGCCCCTATTCCAGGTGTGACAGCTGCCGTTCTGGCACTGCTACAGAACCGTCTATGCAGGATAAGTACCAGTGGGCTAAGACCTACGTGGACAACTCCATCAAGGGTGTCATACGCCATCTAAATGAGAGGTTACCGGTTCCCTCTCAGACTCCGATGGAGGTTGTCACCCCTACTGACAGACCTATGCCCCTTTCTGTGGGGTCAGCTTCCTCAGATGAGGAGGAATCAACTTCATGTTTCTTTCCACCCGAAAAGACACAGAAGCTACTAAAATCTATCAGGTCGGGGGACCATGATGTTGACATAGGGGAGTCTTCCGATCCCGCCTACCGGACTCAGCGGGTCTTTAAGGCAGATGAGACCCTTCTTTCTGTGATGTGCACAGAATGGAAAAAGCCAGAAAAAGGTCCAGTCCTCACCCGGAAATTTAAGTTAATGTTTCCGATGGCTAAACCCTTAGTGGAATCATGGGGTTCCATACCTAAGGTGGACATGGCGATAGCCAAACTGTCCAGGCGCACTCTGGTTCCTGCAGACGATAAGTCTAGTCTGCAGGACCCTCTAGATAGGAGGGCAGAATGCACCCTAAGAAGGGGTTACTCGGCGGCCACAGCTTCGGCCTCAACCTCCATTGCGGCCGCAGAGGTCTCTTCTTTTCTTAGATCTAGGCTGAACCAAATCCAAACTGATGTCGACCAGAGTGTCTCCCGAGACGACATCCTTGCCGCTTTCAAATCCGTCAATCTGGCCATGGATTTCCTGTGCGACATGTCCCAGCTACAGCTGAAATTGGCAGCCAAAACAATGGCTCTAGTGTCAGCTGCTAGGAGACCTCTGTGGCTAAAGCCCTGGAATGCCAACAACGCTCCCAAATATAACCTCTGTGGGCTTCCTTTCGAACTGAACCATTTATTCGGTTTAGAATTAGACTCCATCATGGAGGGTCTCTCGGATAAAAAGGGAAAAAGTCTCCCCCAACAGCCCTTTCGGGGCAGGGGTGGACAAGCTCGCGGGGGTCGACCCGGACAGCAGGCCAGACGTAGAGACTGGGGGGGGCAGTCTAGAAAATTCTCTAGACGCTCCCGTAAACCCACCAGGGAGGCAAAACCCTTCTGACTATGGGCCTCTCAGAGGCTCTTGGATAAACCCTGCTACCCCTGTCGTTACGCTTCTGGATTTTTCCGTACCCCTCCCTCACCTCCCTGTAGGGGGTCGTCTTGCTTTTTTCAAGCATGTTTGGGCCCAGGAAATCTCAGATCCCTGGGTTCAAAGCATAGTAGCTACGGGCTATTCCATAGACCTTGTTTCTCTCCCCCCAGAAAGATTCATCGCCACGCGCAGTTTTTTGCCGGCCAGACAAAAGATCCTAGAGTCCTATATCCAGGACTACATTTCCAAGGGAGCCCTGGAGGAGGTACCGGCAGGGGAGAGGGGTCTAGGGATTTATTCTCCAGTATTCCTGGTACCCAAAAGGACAGGAGATCTCCGGATGATCATAGATTTGAGATTCCTCAATCGTTTCGTAAGGAGAACCAGGTTCCGCATGGAAACCATAAGGTCAGTCAGCCACCTCCTCAGTCCTGGGGACGTGATGGCTACTCTGGACCTTAAGGATGCTTACCTCCACATCCCGATTCATCCTTCCTCCCGGAAATTTCTCAGGATTGTGGTCCAGATTTCAGGAGTGTGCAGGCACTATCAATTTGCCGTCCTCCCCTTCGGAATCTCATCTGCCCCCCTTATCTTCACCAAGGTGGTAGTATCGGTGGTAGCAGCTCTGAGACTCCAGGGACTAACCATTGTTCCTTACCTGGACGATTGGCTCCTTCTAGCCTCTTCGGTCCCTTTACTTTCCCATCATCTTCGTGTCACAATTTCCTTTCTGCTCCGCTTAGGCTGGATCATCAACTGGCAGAAGTCGAACGTGAGCCCTTCAACTTCTATCCATTATCTAGGATTTGTAGTTGACTCTCTGGAGATGTCCCTCCAGTTGACGCCAGAAAGAGGAGCGCAGATTCAGGACCTGGCAAGGTTCCTTTGCGTACCACGACGAGTCTCCATACGGACCCTCATGAAGATGTTGGGGCTCATTTCAGTGGCTGCGGATGCAGTCCCTTGGGCTTTATGGCACCTCCGACCTCTTCAGTCAGAGGTCTTAAGCAAATGGAACAGCAGCCCGGCGGGGCTAGATTCCCTGTGCTCCCTATCCAACCAAACCCGGAATTCCCTCAGATGGTGGTTCCATCTACCAGCAGGGAAGTCTATGACCCAACCAGTTTGGCTCATATTGACTACGAACGTGTCCCTTGTAGGCTGGGGCGCCCATTTAGACAGATCCCCAGTTTGGGGATCTTGGTCTCCTCAGGAGCGACATCTTTCCTCAAATCTCCGCGAGATGCGTGCTATCCGCTAGCCCTCCTTCACTTCACCCCTCAGATTTGGGGCAAAGCTGTGAAAGTCCAGTCAGACAACATGACTGCCGTGCTTCACATAAACAAGCAGGGAGGCACAAGATCCTTACCTCTTCTTTCAGAAATGGGGTAATTCTGCGGTGGGCAGAGCTGAACCTATCCCATCTATCTGCCACTAAAATCGGAGGCTCCCTCAACATCATTGAGGATCGCCTAAGTCGCGGCTTACCGACCATGGAGTGGTCACTGCATCCGGAGATCTTCAAGCAGCTAGTCCTCAGATGGGGTATGCCAGAAGTGGATCTTATGGCAACCAGGTTCAACGCCAAGGTACAGAGGTTCTGTTCCCTATACAGGGAGGACAACCCCCTGGCGATAGATGCTCTGACAATACCGTGGAGGTTCAGGCTGGCTTACATCTTTCCTCCCTTTTCCATGATTCCGAGGGTATTGATGAAAATCCGTCAGGATCAGGCCTCGGTAATAGCCATCATACCATTTTGGCCCAGGAGATCCTGGTTTACCCAGCTCATTCAGATGAGTCGGGGACAATATTGGAAACTCCCCCCGGAGCAGACCCTGGTGTCGTGGGACACGCATCTCTGCCCAGATCTGCACAGATTCAACCTGACAGCCTGGAGGTTGATCAGTCCCTTCCCAGAGTGGATGGGCTCTCTGAGTCGGTCCTGAGAACTTTGTTGCATTCCAGAGCAAAGTCTACCAAGAAGGCCTACTCCCGGATCATGAGGACCTTCACCTCATGGTGTAGTTCCAACCAGGTGGCGTCTGCAGATCCGCCCCTCTCTGCGATCTTACAATTCCTCCAGGATGGGTTGGATAGAGATCTCTCCCCTTCTACCCTGAAGGTCCAAGTTTTTGCCATCTTGGCCTGTCTCAACAGGCCATATTCTCGGGACCCGCTCATCAAACGCTTCCTTAAGGGAGCATAAAGATTGAAGCCTACGATACTGAAACACGTTCCCCAATGGGACTTGTCAGTAGTTCTCAAGGGGTTAGCATCTCCCCCCTTTGAACCTTTGGAGGAGGCAAGCTTTAAATTTCTAACACTCAAGGTGGTCTTTCTTCTGGTTATAACCTCAGCCAAAAGAATTTCGGAGCTGCAAGCTTTCTCTGCTTTACACCCATACATCATTTTCTTACAGGACAGAGTCCTTCTAAAATTTCTACCTTATTTTAGACCTAAGGTTCCAACTCTTCAAAATATCAATCAGGTAATTACCTGTATTATTCTCCGCCTCCTCCTCTGATGTTCCAGTCCGACATCCACTGGACATATCGCGATGCCTCCAGATCTATGTGGATAGATCCAGAGAATTCAGGATAGATAAGAACCTCTTCATCCTGTTTGCCGGTAAGTCTAAAGGCCGTAAGGCGTCTAAAACTACTATTAGTCGCTGGGTCAAGGAAGCCATTAGAGAAGCTTTCACCTCCCAAACCTTAGATCCTCCGGAGTTTGTGAGGGCCCATTCTACTAGGGCCGTAGCTACCTCTGTCACGGAGAGAAGTCTTCTCCCCCTAGAGTTGATCTGTAAGGCGGCTTCCTGGAGCTCTGAATCAACCTTCATCTCTCATTATAGAATAGATGCTAAGGTAGCAGAGTTTCCGGCCTTTGGGCAGACAGTTCTTACTTCTGCCGGGCATGAGGATTCCCCTTGCTATCTCCCCACCTGTGCTGCTGGTAGGACGTAAGGGAATCGTTAATTTGTACTGATAATTTGTTTTCCCTTAGTCCTAACAGCAGCACACAAATTTTCCCGCCCTAAGTACTTTTCTTGGTATAGACATGCTGGGCTGGGGAGCGAACCCCTCCCTTTAAGGGAGCTGGAGTTCTTCTATTGGTTATTCTTTGGGCTCATTAAAGATTCCGCCGGTCCTACCAGTCCACGGGGGGCAGTTAACCCCATCTGTGCTGCTGTTAGGACTAAGGGAAAACGAATTATCGTTAGAAATTAACAATTTTTTTCCATAAAGTACCTTTGCGGCCTTTGCTGCATTTCTGACAGTCCAATACAAACGTTAAATACTGCTGTTATATTCTTTTTTTTTTTTTTAAATAACACCCATTTTGTGCAAGATACTACATTTGCCACCTTTGCTGCATTTCTGAGAGTCCAATACAAGCGTTAAATACTGCTGTTATATTCTGGTATAGAAAAAAAAACACCCATTTTGTGCTAGATAGTACATTTTCGGCCTTTGCTGCATTTCTGACAGTCCAATACAAGCGTTAAATACTGCTGTTATATTGTGGTTTTAAGAAAGCACCCATTTTATGCAAGATACTACATTTGCGGCTTTTGCTGCATTTCTGAGAGTCTAATACAAGCGTTAAATACTGCTGTTATATTCTGGTTTTAAAAAAAAACACCCATTTTGTGCTAGATACTACATTTGCGGCCTTTGCTGCATTTCTGAGAGTCCAATACAAGCGTTAAATGCTGCTGTTATATTCAGTATTTTTTTTAAAAAAACATCCATTTTGTACTAGATACTACATTTGCGGCCTTTGCTGCATTTCTGACAGTCCAATATAAGCATTAAATACTGCTGTTATATTCTGGTTTTAAAAAAAAACACCCACTTTGTGCAAGATACTACATTTGCGGCCTTTGCTGCATTTCTGAGAGTGCAATACAAGTGTTAAATACTGCTGTTATATTCTGATTTAAAAAAAACACCCATTTTGTGCAAGATACTACATTTGCGGCCTTTGCTGCATTTCTGAGAGTCAAATACAAGTGTTAAATACTGCTGTTATATTCTGGTTTTAAAAAAGCACCCATTTTGTGCAATATGCTACATTTGAGGCCTTTGCTGCATTTCTGACAGTCTAATACAGCCTTTAAATACTGCTGTTATATTCTGGTTTAAAAAAAAAAACACCCATTTTGTGCAAGATACTACATTTGCGGCCTTTGCTACATTTCTGAGAGTCCAATACAAGCGTTAAATACTGCTGTTATATTCTGGTTTAAAAAAAAAAAGATATATATTTTGTGCAAGATACTACATTTGCGGTCTTTGCTGCATTTCTGAGAGTCCAATACAATTGTTAAATACTGCTGTTATATTCTGGTTTTAATAAAAACACCCATTTTCTGCAAGATACTATATTTGCGGCCTTTGCTGCATTTCTGACAGTCCGATACAACCAGTCAATACTGCTGTTACATTGTTGGTTGACAAATTCAAATTTTTTGGACCATGAAGTAATTGCATAAAATTTGCCTGTCACACTGTTGTGTGACCTCAATACATTTTTCTGTGAACTTAATTGTTGACTATTGCCGGTTACATTGTCGCCTGACATAAACTATCTGTTAGTTTGGTGGGTGAACACAAAGAATGGTCCTGGTCTTGGTGCTGCTGGTGTTGGTGGAGCTCATGTTGCAGGGAGAGGACGTGGTCGATCTGTGCCAGCTATGTAACACACACACAGGGGGTGGATAAGTGACCACTGAACTCCACCCACACCCCTGTCCCTGCCTACTTGCCTCAAAAGTCCTAGCGACAAGGGACAACTGGTCGACAAACCTTTTGGTAGGAAAGTGCAGGGAAGACAAACAACACATGCAACAGGGTAGTCAAACAAGTCGCGTCAATAACCAAGAGAGCAGAAAGGTACCAGAGGAGCAAGCAGTGGATCGTCAAGAAAAGCTGAAGTCAAAACCAGGAGGGAACGGCAAGATCAAAGGATGAGACGGACAGGAAATCAGAAGCCAAGCAGGAACAACAAATCCGGTAAGTGTATCGCAGGAAGGACCTCAATAACAGGCAATCTGTGGCCAGCAGATTGCCTATTTAAATAGTGCGCTGGTGGAGTCATGTAACGTGACCAGCGTCACATGACTTCTGAGTCCTCATGCAGCCAAGCGCCGAGTGATCAGCTCGCCGCTCAGCCCTATTGTGGTTGTCATGAGAACCGGCGATGTCGGGCGCGCCCTGGTCGTCCCTGCTTCCCAAAACACTGCATCGTGACAAGCTACACGCACAAGTGAAACACCTTTCTCAAGTGCGAGTAGTCAACAGAACCTTCAGAGTTATTTGGTAGGGCCAAATGCGGCTTTATGAATTGTGAGGCCAGAACAAGTACAGTGGGTGGCTGACAGGCTGACAGTGCCTCCAGTTCCTTCATATTGTCTCCCACCCAGTCTCCTTCTGAAAGATCCGAGTTGGCACCTGCAGCCCATGGCCATCAGTCTTTCACCTCACCCCCTTTCAAATCAGCCAAGCAGTCTGAGCCCCAAGTCATGCAGCAGTCTCTTATGCTTTTTGATGAATCTGCTAGAAGTGGAAGAGATTGAGTGCACCGATGCTCAACCACTTATGTTTTAGGATGAGTACATGGGAGGACCACCACAGCATGTCTCGGATGATGACGAAACACAGGTGCCAACTGCTGTGGCTTTCAGCGGTGTGCAGACCGACAAGGAGGGCAGGGGTGAAGACTGGGTGGAAGATGATGTGGAGGACGATGAAGTCCTCGACCCCACATGGAATCAAGGTCATGCGAGTGACCTGTCTAGTTCGGAGGAAGAGGCTGTGGTCGCACAGAGCCACCAGCACAGCAAAAGAGGGAGCAGGGTGCAAAAGCAGAGCGGCCATCCCCTAGACAGTACACCTGTTACTGCCCACAGCACCAAGGGACCGAGCACACCAAAGCCAGCTCCAAGGAGTTCCCTGGCATGGCAGTTCTTCAGACAATGTGCTGATGACAAGACACAAGTGGTTTGCATGCTGTGTAATCAGAGCCTGAAGCGAGGCATAAACATTCTAAACCTGAGCACAACCTGCATGACCAGGCATCTAAGTGCAAAGCTCGAGCTGGAGTGGAGTAAACACCTCAAAAACAAAGAAAGGTCTCCGGCGACTCCAGCTTCCTCTTCTGCTGCAGTGTCGACCTCTTCATCCCCCTCTGGAGTGACAGTGGCACCTGCAACAATTGTCAAGCTAGGGCACAAATCTGCAGGATGACGAGGTGAAGGATGAGGAGGAGGAGATGGAGGAGGAGGAACCATGTTCACAGCAGGGTGGCACCCAAACCAGCTTATGGGCATCACTGGTGTGTGTCTGGGGGCATACAGAGGACACAGACGATACACCTCCCACAGAGGACAGCTTGTCGTTGCCTCTGGGCAGCCTGGCACACATGAGCGATTACATGCTGCAGTGTCTCCGTAACGACCGCAGAGTTGCCCACATTCTAACTTGTGCTGATTACTGGGTGGCCAATCTGCTGGATCCCTGTTACAAGGACAACGTACTGTCCTTAATTCTGTCACTGGAGCGTGATCGTAAGATGTGCGAGTACAAGCACACGCTGGTAGACTCGCTGCTGATGGCATAACCACCTGACAGTGGGGACACAGTGGAAGCACAAGGCGAAGGCAGAGGAGGAGGAGGTCGCCAACACAGCTGGGGAACCACCAGCACCTCAGAAGGCAGGGTTAGCATGGCCGAAATGTGGAAAAGCTTTGTCAGCACTCCACAACAACCAGCACCAGCTGATATGGAAAGTCTTAGCAGGAGGCAGCATTTCAGCAACATGGTGGAGCAGTATGTGTGCACACGCCTACACGTACTGAATGATGGGTCTGCCCCCTTCAACTTCTGGTTCTCCAAATTGGGCACATGGCCTGAGCTTGCCCTTTATGCCTTGGAGCTGCCGGCCTGCTCTGCAGACAGTGTATTGTCTGAACGTGTGTTTAGCACGGCAGGGGGCGTTATAACAGACAAGCACAGACGCCTGTCCACAGCCAATGTGGACAAGCTCACGTTCATTAAAATGAACTAGGCATGGATCCCAAAGGACTTGTCCGTACCTTGTGCAGAATAGTCATGTATACCGGCGTCACCCAGCCATTGTTATACTCCAGCACACTTTCTCATTATTTTTTAATATTTCCCAATGTTTTGTGGTGTACCCTAATTTAAACAACAACAACAACAAAAAAAACAGGGTTGGCTACCATCTCCACCACCGCTTCCACCTACACCACCACGTCCACCGCCTTCTCAATCTCCTCCTCCATATTGACCTCCACCTCCTAGATCAAGCTTATTATTTTTTTATTTTTACATATTTTATGTTATTTTAATTAATTTCACTAATTTGTCTGATACATTGTTGGATGACATTCACCAATTTTTGGCTGTGATATACCCCTGCTCTACATAGTGGACAGGGAAATAAGTTTCACTAATTTGTCTGTTACATTGTTGGGTGACATTCACCAATTTTCGGCTGTGATATACCCCTGCTCTACGTTGTGGACAGGGAAATACATTTCACTAATTCATCTGTTAAATTTTTTAGTGACATTCACCAGTTTTTGGCTGTGATATACCCCTGCTCTACCTAGTGGACAAGGAAATACATTTCACTAATGCTTCTGTTACATTGTTGGGTGACAAATGCTCATCTTTTGTGCTAGAAAGTACATTTGTAGCCTACACTGCAGTTATGACAGTACGAATGGTGAGGCCAGAACAAGTACAGGCATTAGTAGATTGGGGGGCTTACAGTGCCTCCAGTTCCTTCACATTGTCTCCCATCCATTTCCCTGCTGAAAGATCAGAGTTAGCACCTATAGCCCATGGCCATCTGTCTTTCAACTCACCCCCTTGTAAATCAGGCAAGCAGTCTGAGCCCCAAGTCATGCAGCAGTCTCTTATGCTTTTTGATGACTCTGCTGGCAGGGTTTCCGTGGGCCATCCACATAGCCCTGCCCCAGAAGTGGAAGAGATTGAGTGTGCTTATGCCCAACCACGTATGTTTCAGGATGAGTACATGGGAACACCACTGCAGCACGTCTCTGATGATGATGAAACACAGGTGCCAACTGCTGTGGCATTCTGCAGTCTGCAGACCGACAAGGAGGGCAGGGGTAAAGAGTGGGTGGAAGATGATGTGGAGGATGATGAGGTACTAGACCACACATGAAATCAAGGTCATGCGAGTGATGTGTGCAGTTTGGAGGAAGAAGTGGTGGTCGCACAAAGGCACCAGCACAGCAAAAGAGGGAGCAGGGTGCAAAAGCGTCTGTTACATTCTTGGGTGACATTTTACCATTTTTGCCCTGAATAAACCCCTGCTCTGCATAGGTGATAGGGACCTAAATAAAATAAAAAAATCGTCTGTCACTTTCTCAGGTGACATTTTACCATTTTTGCGGTGTACAAACCCCTGCTCTGCATAAGTGATAGGGAATTTGTTTTAGTAAAATGGGTGACTTGAACCCAGTTGTTCGTGAATAAACCGCTGCTCTGCATACTTGACAGGGACCATTTTTTAAAAAAAATCATCTGTTCCATTGGTGGGTGACATTAACCCATTTTTGTAGATGAAAAACCCTTGCTCTGCATAGGTGTCAGGGACTTAAATTTCTAAAAATTGTCTTTAATTGACGCGCGCCCCCTCCTTACATTCGATCCTTCCTCTTTAACAACTTGTCCCACATTTCCGCTCGATCACATTTCAGCCAATGACCTCCCTTGGATGTGCTCCCTCTCAGGCATGGAACCCTGATTCCCCGTTACCCATGATCACCATGGTAGGTGCATAAAAGAACATCGAAAGTTGATAGAGAAGATATCCATTTGGATCGTGGACATCACGGGGACGTGCGATCAATCAGAAGTTATCTAGAGTCAACAAAGCGGCAGCGGGGCCTCTCCTGCCTAATGTTTACAAATCCAAAATTCCCCAGTGACATTCCCTGTATTTTTTTTTTAATCACTCCAATAAAAAGGGCATCTTAAGAGTCATGTATTGTCATTTATCGTCACTACCTCACCGAGTCGGGAGTGGGTAATTGCCGCACGCCCCCTCCTTTACTTGGTTGCTTCTGCTTCAATAACTTCACTAACCTCCGCTTGATCACATTTCAGCCATTGACCTCCCTTGGATGTGGTATCCCTTTCTCAGGCTCCCTCTCTGGCATGGAACCCTGATTCCCTGCTACCCGTGATCACCATGGTGGGTGCATTAAAGAACATCGAAAGTTGATAGGGAAGATATCCAATAGGATCGTGGACATCACGGACACGTGCGACATGGTGGAGCAGTATGTGTGCACATGCCTACACATACTGACTGATAGGTCTGCCCCCTTCAACTTCTGGGTCTCCAAATTGGGCACATGGCCTGAGCTTGCCCTGTATGCCTTGGAGGTGCTGGCTTGCCCTGCAGCCAGTGTATTGTCTGAACGTTTGTTTAGCATGGCAGGAGGGGGTTATTAAAGAAAAGCACAGCCGTCTGACCACAGCCAAGCTCAAGCTCACATTCATTAAAATGAACCAGGCAGGGATCCCACAGGACTTGTCCGTACCTTATGCCGAAATGTATACCGGCCTCACCCAGCCATTGTTGTACTCCAGCACACTTTCTGTTTGCTTTATTTTTTATATTTCCCAATGTTTTGGGGTCTACCCAAATTTAAACAATTTTCTTTTTAAATAAAATAAAAAACAAACAAAACAAAAAACCAGTGTTGGCTACCTCCTTCTCCTCCACCGCCGCTTCCACCTACACCGCCACATTTACCGCCTCCTCAACCTCCTACTCCATATGGACCTCCTCCTCCTCCTAGATCAAGATTATTATTTTTACATATTTTATGTTATTTTAAGTCATGTCCCTATCCACATTTGTTTGCATAGCATTTGCCATGCTCTTAACCACATTTTGCTGCCTTTTGCAGCCCTCTACCCCTTTTAATAACTTTTTTAGAGCCATTTTAGTGCTTCAAAGTTTAGGTCCCCATTGACTTCAATGGGGTTCGGGGTCAAGTTCGGGTCAAGTTCAGGTCCCGAACTCAAACTTTTTTGCAAAGTTTGGCCGAACCCGTCGAACCCGAACATCCAGGTGTCTGCTCAACTCTAATCACGGATAGTCATGCGATTAAGCTCACGGAAGTCCAAACATCTTCTAAGAGTTCCATTCTTTTTTCTAACAAAAAAGAACTGGTGATTTGGATGGTCTAATAGGACCTATAGCCAAACTCTCGGTGATATATTCTCGCATGGCTACTCTTTCAGGTTCAGAAAGATTATAAAACCGAGACTTTGGCAATCATACTCCCGATGAGGAGGCACCTCCTGGTCTCCACCCTTAGAAAATACATCAGAAAAATCCAAAAGGAAAGGAGGTAACACTTTAGTAGTTACAACAGAAAACAGTTTTCAAGGCAGAAATCACTCCAATCGAGAATCTGTCTAGCTTGCCAATCGATAGTAGGGTTATGTTTTGCTAACCATGGTAAACCTAACACTAGAGGAGCAGGCAAAGCCTTCAGCACAAAACAAGAAACTGATTCAATATGAGAATCTCCCACCTTTAGGCCTCATGCACGCGGCCGTGTTCCGCGGCCGAGAGCGGACTGTGGAAACCCGGCCGGGATTCCTGCCGACAGCATGAGCACATGGCGTCGATGGTTGCTATGACGCCGTGCGCTTCATGCAGCCGCTGCTGTAAAGTAATACACTAGTATGTATTACTGTACAGCAGCAGCTGCATGAAGCGCACGGCGTCATAGCAACCAATGACGCCGTGCGCTCATGCTGTCAGCAGGAATCCTGGCCGTGTTTCCCCGGTCCGCTCTCGACCGCGGAACACGGCCGTGTGCATGAGGCCTTAGGCGAATGTCCTGCACCATTTGAGACAGACACTTTTGAGAGAGAGGGAAGGAATCAATTGCAAACACAGAAATATTTTTGTCTAATGCGCTTGGTGACAAACTGGCCATCCACTAAGTTAACCCCTGCCCAACTGTCAATAGATACTTCCATTTCCACAGTTTTGCAATCTAGTGCCACCTTGGCAGGCAGGAGTAATTGGGTACTACCGGTAAAATAGAAAAGTACATTCTCAACTTCCCCATCCACACTACCAAGAGTGAGAAGAGGAATAGACATTTTTTTTCCCCCCTTTTCACCTTGATGTTTAACATAAGGACATACATTAACAAAATGTCCTCCTTGACCACAGAAAAAAACAAAGTCTTTTCTTAACCCTAAAGTTTTTATCACCTGGTCCTGGTGTGACCTGACCCAATTGCATTGGTCATCACCAGACATGAGCTTGAGTGTCTCTTTACCCAGAGTGTCAGAAGAGACTGATAAAACAAAGGATGACAGTTTAGGCGGTTGATAATGTCACAGGTTAAGGGGAAGGGTAAACACCAAATACACACCACAACAAATAGACAACAATTGAGACCTCAAAAGCTAAGTAAGAGGGATGGTGACCTCCTAGTAATCCCTAGGCATTTCCCTAATTCCTGCCAGAATGAGCAGATCCTCATAGTGGAATACACCGGATACCTAAATCCCTGCTAAAACTGACGAGCCCTAGGATAGATAGCAGGGGATGAAACAGCTGGTTCCTTCCAGAATGAAGAAACCTGTGTTTCCCTGAGGCCTTGAAACACACACCAGCAAACAGCGAAGGCAACAAGTACTTAGCTTAGAGATGTATGGAGAAGCAGGAGATCCAAGACAAACCAGCACTAGCAACTCCAGGCAGAAACTATCAACTGCATGGTCAGCAGTGTGAGGCGGATCTAAATAGAGCCTCATCACTGATAACGAGCAGCACCTGAGGAGAGGTGAGATCCTGCCAAACAACAACATACATAGAGGAAAACAGAGAGACCTGTCAGATAGCCTCACGTGTAGCAAGTCTATCCGATCTTCTCACAGGAAGGACTGTGACACTGCCACAGCTCTGCGGTGAAGTTCTGTTTGTCCCCTAGGCATATTAGCTTCAGCTCGGCCTGTTGCCGCTTCCTAACTGCAGTGCTACACTGCTTCCAGCTACCGACTAATGACTGACTGGGGCTGCACGTGGATAAGTCGGAGGTGGAAGTGGAGAAGAGAAGTGGGGGTTTGAGCCACTAACGTAGGTGCTGGTGGAAACCCTGATCGACATAGGACCCGCAATCCTTGGCGTGGGTAGCACCTGTGCCATCCCAGGGTACGATTCGCTCACGGCCTCAACAACATTCACCCAGTGTGCCGTCAGGTAAATGTAGCATCCCTGGCTGAATGCACTTGTCCATGTGTCCGTGGTTAAGTCGACCTTCCCAGTAACTGCGTTGGTCAGATCACATGTGATGTTACAGGATATATGTTGGTGTATGGCAGGAATGGCACACCTTGAAAAATAGTGGCGGCTGGGAACTGTGAACACGGGACGGCCACCGACATCAGGCTGCGGAATGCCTCAGTTTCCACAAGCCTAAATGGCAAAATTTCCAGGACCAGTAATTTGGAAAGCTGTGCATTTAGTTCTATGGCCTGTGGGTGGGTGGTTGGGTATTTGCGCTTGCGTTTAAATGCCTGGGGTAAGGACATTTGTATGCTGCACTGGGACACGGAAGTGGATGTGGTCGCTGATAGTGCTTGAGCGGGAGGCATCCAGGTGCCTGCACCTTCGACAGGGGATTGGCCAGCATGTAACACAGGGGAAGAGGAAGCAGTGGTGTGACCCACAGACACAGATTGTGGACCCAGACGTTTGGCCCACCTATTATGGTGTTTTGATGTAATTTGGCCGATCATGTTTGTGGTGGTGAGGTTGCTAGTGTTCACGCCCCTGCTCATTTTTGTATGGAACAGGTTGCAAATTAAATTCTTTTGTCGTCTGCACTTTCCTCAAAAAAGTTCCAGACTGCCGAACACCTACCCCTTGGCAAGGGAGATTTCCGCAAGGGGGTGCGCCCTTTTGCCACCCCACTGCCTCTTCTAGCCTGTTGCAGTGCAGCAGATCCATCCTCCTCTGTACTGCTGTCCTCGCTCGACTTGCCACCTTCCCAGGTTGGGTCAGTTACTTCATCGTCCACCACCTCCTCTTCCATTTCCTCACTTTGCTCGTCCTCTTAACTTGTTGAACTAACCACTACCTCAGTGATTGACAAATGTGTCTCATCCTTTTCATCAACCTCTTGAGACAGTAATTGCCGTTGACTTATTGACAACTGTGTCTCATCATCATCCACATCATTAAACAGTAATTGCCATTCCCCACCATCATCTTCTTGTGACTGTGAATGCTCAAGAGTTTGGGAATCAGGGCACAATATCTATTCCTCTTCAAGCGTGCTTGGCGAGAGGGCCAAATCAAGGAATCGTGCTTAAAGAGCTCCTTGGAATATCCAAGTGTGGGATCACTTGTTTGTCCAGACCACTCCATGGTGGGAGGAAGGAGGATGAGGGTGAGGATTGTGTTGAGCAGACTGTTGGCTACTAAGACTGCACGTGGTGGAAGACAGGGTGGTGCCTTAGCGACTGGGGTGGTGCTTAAGTGACTGGAAGCATTATCTGCTGCAATTCAACCAACCATCTGGTCGCATTGGTCTGACTTCAAGAGTGGTGTCCTACGCCACCCTGCAAACTGGGACATGTAGCTAGGTATCGTGGATGAGTGTGTTTCTTGTGCTCTGGCAGTAGGCACTGTTTTTCCGCGCCCAGGACCTCTGCGTGCACCATCAGCAGCAAGGCCACTTACCCGCACCTTACTGCTCACCTTGCGCATATTAAATGGTATATATGATTGAAAGTATGTCACACGTACAGTAGCGTAGGATTTGGAAGTGTATGCACAAACAAATTTAAAAAGGTATTTGGTATGTGGAAAGTCACACAGGAGATATTCCGCAGATAATATCAATGCTGTCACCAGCGACTAGTGAAAAATTACAGGGAATGTCACAGGTATTTGGGATGAGGAAACATTATACAGGAGAGGAACCACCGGTAATGTCACTGTCCAAAGCGTCTACACAAAAAAGTACACTGTCACTGTCAGAAGCGGACACCGTCTATTGATAAAGTACACTGTATGTCACAGATACATTTTTTAAACGCACACGTTACACTGCAGATGTGGCCCTGGTAATGTCACTCTCAGAAGCGGACACGACACCGTCTATTGAAAAAGTACACTGTATGTCACAGATAAAAAATTTCAGCGCACAAGTTACACTGCAGATGTGGCGCAGGTAATGTCACTGTCCACAGCAGACAATGTCTACGGAAAAAGTACACTGTATGTCGCAGATAATTTTTTTCAGCACACACGTTACACTGCATGTGGCACTGGTTATGTCACTATCAAAAGCGGACACCATCTATTGAAAAAGTACACTGTATGTCACAGATATTTTTGTGGATGCGCACACTTTACACAGAAGATGTGTCACAGCAAATGTCACTGTCCGCAGCGGGCACAGCGTCTATGGAAAAAGTGCACTGGATGTCAGATATTTTTGGGATGCGCACACTTTACACTGGAGATGTGGTAGAGCTAATGTCACTGTTCTCAGCAGACACCATCTACGGAAAAAGTACACTGGATGTCACAGATATTTTTGGGATGCGCACACTTTACACTGGAGATGTGGCGCTGCTAATGTCACTGTCCACAGTGGAAATCATCTACGGAAAAAGTACACTGGATGTCACCGATTTTTTTCGGATGTGCACACTTTAACCCCTTTAGGACACAGCCTTATTTCACCTTAAGGACGACCAGGCCATTTTTTGCAAATCTTAGCAGTGTCACTTTAAGTGGTGATAACTTTAAAACGCTTTGACTTATCCAGGCCATTCTGCTTTTTCGTCACATATTGTATTTCATGACACTGGTAATAAAAAATGCCAAATGCCAAATTTACAAAAAAAATAATAAATTGCAAATTTCCAAGTTTCAATTTCTCTACTTCTATAATACATAGTAATACCTACAAACAATTTTATTACTTTACATTCCCCATATGTCTACTTCATGTTTGGATCATTTTGGGAATTTTAGTTTTTGGGGATGTTACAAGTCTTAGAAGTTTAGAAGCAAATCTTAAATTTTTTCTGAAATTTTCAAAAACCCACTTTTCAAGGACCAGTTCAGGTCTGAAGTAACTTTGTGAGGCTTACATAATAGAAACCACCCAAAAGTGACCCCATTTTAGAAACTACCCCTCAAGGTATTCAAAACTGAGTTTACAAACTTTGTTAACCCTTTAGCTGTTCCACAAGAATTAATGGAAAATAGAAATACAATTTCAAAATTTCACTTTTTTGGCAGATTTTCCATTTTAATATTTTTTTTCCAGTTACAAAGCAAGGGTTAAGTTAACATTCAAACAAAACTCAATATTTATGGCTCTGATTCTGTAGTTTACAGAAACACCCCATATGTGGTTGTAAACCGCTGTACGGGCACACGGCAGGGCACAGAAGGAAAGGAATGCCATACGGTTTTTAGAAGGCAGATTTTGCTGGACTAGTTTTTTGACACCATGTCCCATTTGAAGCCCCCCTGATACACCCCTAGAGTAGAAACTCCAAAAAAGTGATCCCATTTTGGAAACTACGGGATATGGTGGCAGTATTGTCGGTACTAGTTTAGGGTACATATGATTTTTGGTTGCTCTATATTGGCACTGTTTTTATTTTTTGTTATTTTCAACATTCATCTGACAGGTTAGATCATGTGCTATTTTTATAGATCAGGTTGTCACAGACACGGCAAAACCTAATATGTATACTTTTTTTATTTATGGAAGTTTTACACAATGATTTCATTTTTGAAACAAAAAAATCATGTTTTAGTGTTTCTATAGTCTGAGAGACATATATTTTTTTTTTTAAATTTTTATGGTGATTATCTTGGCTAGCGTATGATTTTTGTGGGATGAGATGACGGATTGAATGCCACTATTTTGGGGTGCGTGTGACTTTTTGATCGCTTGCTATTACACTTTTTGTAATGTAAGATGACAAAAAATTGCTTTTTTTACACCATTTATATTTTTATTTTTTTACGGTATTCACCTGAGGTCATGTGATGTTTTTATAGAGCAAGTAATTACAGACGCGGTGATACCTAATATGTATACTTTTTTTTATGTATGTAAGTTTTACACAATGATTTCATTTTTGAAACAAAAAAAATCATGTTTTAGTGTTTCCATAGTCTGAGTGCCATAGTTCTTTTTTGTTTTTGTGTGATTATCTTAAATCACTCCCTACAATGTCTTTCCTTTCCTCAGCACAGCTCTTCCTGACTAAGTATGAGCTGGACATGCGTCATCGGGTGCTATATAGCACCCGATGACGCGTTCTGGCCAGCCAATCACTGTAATGCCAGTAGCCAACATGGCTACGGCATTACAGTGAGGGCAGTACTTACCTGCACGTTTTTTGACTGTGTAGCAGCCAAGAAACGTGCGGAGCGGAGACTCGAGCATAGCGCTCGAGCACATGTGGTATTCGGCTTAATACCGCCATGTGCCGAGCATCGAGATGCTCGAGTTAAACTGGTGTTTTGGCCGAGCATGCTCAATCATCACTAGAGGTCACATAACTATATTGAGTACATAGAAGAATAAATAAATCAGGGAGCACCGCTGTAAATCAATCAAATGCTGGGAGTGCCAGCAGCTGAAGGGCGATCCCTCATGCCCAAAAATACAAAAAATAAAGATACTCTGAGGCACTTCTGTGAATGTGTGTTTATTCACCCGGTATCATGCAACGTTTCAGTCCTCTCAGTGAGACTATTCTCAAGCAGTGGTTATAAAGTAATGGTGCTCAATACACATATAAATAGTGACCCCATCATTATGAGGCAATTAAAATAATTAATAAATAACAGCGATAAAAATGTAAAAAAAAAAATGTTGCATTAAAACAAGTACTGACCATTAGCAATTCATTGACATACACCAATGTTTTTTACATTCATACAAGTTATTATGTGCAAATAATGTGATAAAATATACAATTCAATATTAATAAGATAATTAAAAACACCTGTATACAACCAGTGCTTTAAATATAAAATCACTTACAGCTGATGGGAAGGAAGGGAGAACACTAACTGCCCAGAGTTTGTAGGGAAACATGGCTCTCAGAGCGTCTGTGATTACAGACTGCGCATGTCCGAAATATTGAATAATATATATATTTAGAAATATAATAATCTGAGGCCTAGTTTACACGAACGTATGGCTTTTAAAGTTTTTGCGGTCCGTTTTTCACGGATCTGTTGTTCCGTTTTTGAGTTCCATTGTGTTTCCGTTTCCTTTCCGTTTTTCCGTTCCTTTTTTTTCATATGGCATATACAGTATACAGTAATTACATAGAAAAAATTGGTCTGGGCATAATATTTTCAATAGATGGTTCCGCAAAAACGGAACAGATACAGAAGACATATGAATGCATTTCCATATGTGTTCCGTTTTTTTTGTGGACCCATTGACTTGAATGGAGCCACGGAACGTGATTTGCGGGCAATAATAGGACATGTTCTATCTTTCAACGGAACGGAAAAACGGAAATACAGAAACGGAATGCATAGAGAGTACATTCCGTTTTTTGGGTGGAACCATTGAAATGAATGGTTCAGTTTTTTTTAGAAAAAAACGGCCTGTACGCTCACAAAAAATAAACGTTTGTGTGAACTAGGCCTGAGAGCCATGTTTCACTACACACGCTGGGCAGTTAGTGTTCTCTCTTCCTTCCCATCAGCTGTAAGTGATTTTATATTTAAAGCACTGGTTGTATACAGGTGTTTTTAATTATCTTATTAATATTGAATTGTATATTTTATCACATTATTTGCACATAATAACTTGTATAAATGTAAAAAAAACATTGGTGTATGTCAATGAATTGTTCATGGTCAGCACTTGTTTTAATGCAACAATTTTTTTTTTACTTTTTTATCACTGCTATTTATTAATTATTTTAATTACCTCATAATGATAGGGTCACTTTTTATATGTGTATTGAGCAGCCTTACTTTGTAACCACTGCTTGTGAATAGTCTCACTGAGAGTACTGAAACGTCACATGATACCGGGTGAATAAACACACATTCACGGAAGTGCCGTAGAGTTTCTTTATTTTTTATATTGAGTGTGTATATATATATATATATATATATATATATATATAATATATATACAGTACAGACCAAAAGTTTGGACACACCTCCTCATTCAAAGAGTTTTCTTTATTTTCATGACTATGAAAATTGTAGATTCACACTGAAGGCATCAAAACTATGAATTAACACTTGTGGAATTATATACATAACATAAAAGTGTGAAACAACTGAAAATATGTCATATTCTAGGTTCTTCAAAGTAGCCACCTTTTGCTTTGATTACTGCTTTGCACACTCTTGGCATTCTCTTGATGAGCTTCAAGAGGTAGTCACCTGAAATGGTTTTCACTTCACAGGTGTGCCCTGTCAGGTTTAATAAGTGGGATAAATGGGGTTGGGACCATCAGTTGCATTGTGGAGAAGTCAGGTGGATACACAGCTGATAGTCCTACTTAATAGACTGTTAGAATATGCATTATGGCAAGAAAAAAACAGCTAAGTAAAGAAAAACGAGTGGCCATCATTACTTTAAGAAATGAAGGTCAGTCAGTCCGAAAAATTGGAAAAACTTTGAAAGTGTCCCAAAGTGCAGTCACAAAAACCATCAAGCGCTACAAAGAAACTGCCTCACATGCGGACCGCCACAGGAAAGGAAGACCAAGAGTCATCTCTGCTGCGGAGGATAAGTTCATCCGAGTCACCAGCCTCAGAAATCGCAGGTTAACAGCAGCTCAGATTAGAGACCAGGTCAATGCCACACAGAGTTCTAGCAGCAGACACATCTCTAGAACAACTGTTAAGAGGAGACTGTGTGAATCAGGCCTTCATGGTAGAATATCTGCTAGGAAACCACTGCTAAGGACAGGCAACAAGCAGAAGAGACTTGTTTGGGCTAAAGAACACAAGAAATGGACATTAGACCAGTGGAAATCTGTGCTTTGGTCTGATGAGTCCAAATGTGAGATCTTTGGTTCCAACCACCATGTCTTTGTGCGACACGCAAAAGGTGAACAAATGGACTCTACATGCCTGGTTCCCACCGTAAAGCATGAAGGAGGAAGTGTGATGGTGTGGGGGTGCTTTACTGGTGACACTGTTGGGGATTTATTCAAAATTGAAGGCATGCTGAACCAGCATGGCTACCACAGCATTTTGCAGCGGCATGCTATTCCATCCGGTTTGCGTTTAGTTGGACCATCATTTATTTTTCAACAGGACAATGACCCCAAACACACCTCCAGGCTGTGTAAGGGCTATTTGACCATGAAGGAGAGTGATGGGGTGCTGCGCCAGATGACATGGCCTCCAGAGTCACCGGACCTGAACCCAATCAAGATGGTTTGGGGGTGAGCTGGACCGCAGAGTGAAGGCAAAAGGGCCAACAAGTGCTAAGCATCTCTGGGAACTCCTTCAAGACTGTTGGAAGACCATTTCAGGTGACTACCTCTTGAAGCTCATCAAGAGAATGCCAAGAGTGTGCAAAGCAGTAATCAAAGCAAAAGGTGGCTACTTTGAAGAACCGAGAATATGACATATTTTCAGTTGTTTCACACTTTTTTGTTATGTATATAATTCCACATGTGTTAATTCATGGTTTTGATGCCTTCAGTGTTAATCTACAATTTTTATAGTCATGAAAATAAAGAAAACTCTTTGAATGAGAAGGTGTGTCCAAACTTTTGGTCTGTACTGTATATATTGTGACAGGGTGTCACAATGTTTTGCAGAGAAAGTGCTGGATGGTGTGTACATTGCACCAAGTTTCCGGAACTTCATGTGTTAAAAGGCTCCAGGAAGGTTTGGTCTACTTTGTATCCAGAAGCTTCCTGGGAAAAAGTAAGCCAGTTTAGGGTCCTGGAGCCGGTCAGGGAAGAATTGGGTGGGTTCACTGACCACCCGGAGCCAGTCCGGGTTTTACCTGCCTGGAGGACTGCTCACATAGATGTACTAATTAAGTCAGCAGCCCTTACCCAGGAGCTCTCTCTCTGGGAGTCTGGGCAGTCTGTTTGAGAAGCTGCAAGCCTAGGAGCTCTGAGAGCGGTTGGCTTCTCCACCTAACTACTGAACTGTAAGTTGCTCTGTTTTCCCCTTGAAAATGCTCTTTGTGTTTTGTGTTATGAGTTTAGCTACGGCTGCCGAGTGAGATAGGCAGTAGCCAGACGGCTATTGTTATTTTGGTTTCTTTTTGTTGTTTTGAGCAGCTTGCAAAATAAATTGGCAACAGTGTGACGCACAAGCTACAAAGGTTTCGATCGTTCCTGTTTCTGCCGAAAACAACCCCGCAGGAAGGTGCAACAGTTCACAATATATATATATATATATATATATATATATATGAGGAGGCATTACATCAGTGCTGTAGCTAGATCAGTATGGTTGAGCAGCATAGACAATATTCGAATTTGCAATATTTAGCAAATTTTGGGCCGAATATTTGCCATAAATTGGCAAATTCGAAAATTTGCGATCTCCAGTCATTATTTTCTTGATTGCGAAAATTGGCAATGTAATATATTTGTGAAAAAAATTGAGATTAGAATATTCGCGATCAACGCTAAGGGGTAGGCAACTTTCCTATTGGTTGCTAGGGATGGTGCTAAGTGCCGATATTTGCAATAAATTTGCAATAAATTAGCTATAAATTCACAATTAGAATATTTGCGATTAACACTATTCACAAATATGAATATATAGCACTATATTCTAAATATTCGTAAATTCTCGAAGTGGCGATATTCGCGAATAAAATTCGTGAATTGAATATTCACGTTCAACACTATCTATCAGTAGCCTCTACCAATAATAAATGTTCATAATAAAAATTGCTGCTATCAGCAGAGTAATATGTGAGATAGCATGTGATAGCTATGCCACACAGACACTTTGTACTACAAGTAATACCATGAAGGCAGGCTTTTGGCGAATACAAAACACAAAGTAGAGGTCATGATATGGCAAATGCCCCTAGCTGCTCATTAAATTTTTGTCCGGAGTATCGACTTAATGTAAATTATAAAAGTAATTTTTTAAAATGAATACATTTTTTTTTGAGAAATCAATCTTAAACTTCTCAAAGTAGACTTTCAAAGTCTATATTTATAACAAGCAAAACGTTCTTAAGGCCCCTTTCACACAAACGAGTTTTCCACGGGGGTGCAATGCGTGACGTAAACGTATAGCACCCAAACCGAATCCTGACCCATTCATTCCAATAGGTCTGTGTACATGAGCGTTTCTTTTTCGTGCATCAGTTCTGCGTTGCATGAAAAACGCAGCATGTTCTATATTTTAAAATAACAAAATAGTAGCAAAGACAGGTGCACTCTGCGGTCTTACTAAACCCTCAAACTGATTTAAAAATTGAGAGATTAGCCAACATGCCCTATGGTGTAGGACATGTCTGAGCCGGGGCACCACGCCAAGGTTTCTCAAGTAGCCCGGGACCTAACACTCTCCTACCTGAGCCGTATGGGCAATACCAGGAGCCAGTGGGCAAATTACAGGAGCATGAGGCCGACTCACAAACAACTCACCAGTTACCTCCAGCATGTAGCCATGCTTGCAATGGGAGGAGGGAGGAGTCTGCGAGTCCCACTCAAGACTGGCTGATATGGCCCAGGCCTCACAGGTGCACCTAAATGTAGCCTGTAGATGGAAAACAGGCACATTTAATTTGGAGTTTATACACCTCCAGGCATCTCTATATATACAAACTGAAAAGAATGGCGTGGTATTAGCAGGAGGTGCTCAAACCCACATGCAGTCGTGCATATACATAGGGAGCAAATCCTGCACTTGTGGCCCGTTGCTAATGGCGATCCCCAGCAAAAATGCATACGTGGAGGATGCCCGACTGCATGTGGGTTTGAGCACCTCCTGCTAATACCACGCCATTCTTTTCAGTTTGTATATATAGAATTGTCTGGAGGTGTATAAACTCCAATTTAAATGAGCCTGTTTTCCATCTACAGGCCACATTTAGGTGCACGTATGAGGCCTGGGCCATATCAGCCAGCCTTGAGAACTCAATTTGGCTACATTCAGAGAACTCAATTTGCATGCTCATACAGAACAACGATTGTCATTTCATCATACATCTATTCTGCCTGTCATCCAAAATCAATGCTCTTTTAATGTCTATTCAGGTATTGGGATTGTAAACTTGAAATTTTGCCAGTGACTGACAGGACAAGTTTGAAAATTACTTGCTAAGGCTGAATGCTATATTTGATGATGAAGAAGAGATTCTGTTTTTTTTTTTATGTCAGCGGCCTTGTTTTCCTAAAATGTAAAAAAAAAAAAAAAAAAAAATAGTTTCCTTTGATATTATTTGTTCATGACCCATATCCATGAATTACATATGAGCTTATGGTTTTGAAAAGCAAAACTAAGACAGCCATGTGAAATACTGTAAGTTCTTAAATTAAATCTACCCATATATACTTTCAAATCAAGTATAATGCCTTATAGCTCTAGCTCAGCTGAATGTAATCATATCTTTCATTTAGTGATCTGTTTTTCTGGAAAAAAAATGATAAGGACAAGGAAAAGAGAAAAAAGTTCAGTGAGCGCCAAGAGGTGAACAGTGGTATGGAAAAGTTCTACGGGGAATTCACAACTTATCTTCCTTCAATCCGCACTACACCAATTCTGATTTTTTGTGTTTTTATATAGGGTTATACTAAAGGTGCCACTATCGCAGATTTTCTTAAAAGCATATACAAATTGCTTCTTCAAGTGCGGCTCTAGCTCAGATCCTGATCTGAGCAATGGGGGTCTGATCTGAGCATGGGAGTCAGATCTGAGCATGGGGGTTCAGATTTGAGCACGGGGGGCAGATCTGAGCATGGAGGCAGAGCTGAGCATGGGGGGTCTTGTTTGAGCATGGGTTGGTCAGGTCTGAGCATGGGGGGTCAGATCTGAGAAGGGGGAGATCTCAGCATTGGGGGGAGATATGAGCACTGAGGGTCTGACACTGGGAGTCTAATTTGTGTTGTCTGATCCGAATATTGTGGGTCTTATTTTGGGGGTCTGATTTGGAGGTCTGTTGAGGTTTGGGGATCTTATTTTAGGTCAGATGAGGATTGGGGGTCTGATTTAGGAGTCTGATCAGAGGTCTGATTAAAAATATATTTTTTCTTTTTTCTCTGCTAATGAAAAATAAGAAAAAAATATTTTTATCAGACCTCAGATCAGATGAAATATCTTTTCTTCTCTTATTTTTCTTTGTTAAAACCTGGGTGGATCTTGTAGGGTGAAAAATACGGTGACTCGTGTGTAAGTGTATAGCTTGTGGCTCCTGGTAGTCATACTTTTTTGGGGGACGGGCTCTTTGTGTCTGTAAAGTTGGCCACCCCTGCAATAAAGGATACCTTGCATAATATTTTGACTCCATAAGGTAATCTATTCACAGGGGGGTCCTGGTGTCAAATGTCTTGAGCTTTATCTTGCGCCGCCCCCCTGGTGAAGTGAGTAAAAACATTTGAGTATGTATGCTCCCTATCATAGCGCAAAATTGCACCTGTTATATTTTTATATACTGTGTCTTATTTGTATATGTTTTAAGAAAATCTGAGATAGTGGCACCTTTAGTATAGCCCTATATAAAAACTGTAAAAATTGGAATTGGTGTTGTGCGGCTTAAAGGAAGATAAATAGTGAATTCCCCGTAGAACTTTTTCATACCACTGTTCACCACTTGGTGCTCCACTGATCTTTTTTCCTTGTCCTTATCATTTGCCACGGCCTGCCAGTGCTTTAGTGTGAGCAACCTTATCACTTTGTCCTTCCTCTCGGTCCTAGCCTTGGTTTTCCCTGGCACCTCCCTTTCTATTTCCATTTTTTTCTCTGCACCCACCCTCTAACATTCCCCCCATCCCTCTATCTACCCATTTCCTACATCTCCCTACCCTCTATGACTATTCCTTTCCACCCCCACCATCTTCCGTAACATACAAACCCACCACATTCTCTCGTTTTACGCTCTTTTTTTTTCTATATTTTTGGCATTTCTGGAAAAAAGGTACTTTCAATCCATATGCAAATGATAAGTGCATTGAGGGTGGGCCCAAGTCACTCAGTGCTCCCTTTCTCCTCCTGCTTCCAGTTCTTGTCCTCCCCTCCTTCATTGACAGGGCCAGGAGAGATCAGGGCCGGTGCTACCATAAGGCAGAACAAGCGGCTGCCTTAGGGCGCACCCTGGGGGAGGGCAGAAAAATGAACCTTTATTTTTTTTAAATCACTTACTCGTGAGTTGCGCTGCCGGCACCGGTGCGTGCACAGTGTGGCCCTGGCCCTCACTCACAGAGCGGTACAGGCCCAGCAGCATGGTCACGGGGTCAGGCCAGGGGGGTGTGATTGGCGAGTGGCGCAGCGGTGGCGGGCGGCAGCAGGCACTGGAGCCCATTGTGTCTGTGAGTCTGACTCACAAACAGCCAGATTGCCGTAGTAGCAGGACAGGTGGGTAGGTGATCACTGATGAGCACACTAGCGCCAGAGTGCACGGCATAAATGTGTTTTTAAAAAAATATTACACAACCAACAATCATAAATGAAGAGAAGGGGATGGTGACCTTGACATGATGGGCGGGGGGACAATGTCTGTAGTCTGTGACATTGGGATAGGGCCAGGGCCGGCCGGGGGAGATGATGTACCATAGGGGGCAGATAAATGTGACACAATAGGGGGTAATGATGTGATCATGATGTGACATGAAGGGGGTGATGTGACATGGTTTGGAGGGGGAGAAACTGGACATAGATGGAGGGGGAGAAATGTGACATGGAGGGCTGATGTGACATAGGTGATTTGACATGGAGGGGAAAATGTGACATTGAGGTCTTGAGGGGGAGAAATGTGACATTGAGGGGGTGAAATGTGACATAGAGGTGGAGAAAGTTGACATGTAGGGGGAGAAATCTGACATGGGGTGATGTGACAGAGGGGATTATGTAAAAAGGAGGGGGGGAAATGTGACATGGGGGCTGATGGCTGACATAGGGGCATGATGGCTTACATGGGGGGCTGAAGGATGGGGGCTGATGGCAGACATGGGGGGGCTAATGGATGGGGCCTGATGTCTGACATGGGGGTCTGATCTGAGGCATTAAGGGTCTGATCTGAGGTCTGATTAACATTGGGGGTCTGATTGCTGGTCTGACCTGAAGTGTAATGGAAATTTATTTTTTCTTATTATCCTCTTCTAAAACCTAGGTGCGTCTTAGAGGGCAAAAAATACGGTCCTCAAACCAGTGATTGTCTGAAGCAGAGAGGAGATACCAGGAGCACATATAGGAGAAGCCAGCTGCTGTAGACGGGACCAGGGCCAGGTGAGCTGGGAGGGGTCCTTATGCATGCGTTCTGTATTTTTCTCACACCCATCAATTGCAAGGGCTGTTATCGTCTAAAAGTATGAACAAGAATAGGACTTGCTCTGTAATTTGAAAAACAGTTGCAAAAATTCAGCCCCATAGAAATGAAAATGGCGGTTGTGTCCATGCGCTATTTGCCTTCTTATGGTTCTTTACATTGGTTTTGGTTTGTTTCTTTTCTCTAATTGTGCCTTTTATCTTGCTTATTTTTAAACCATATTTACATAAAACATGAAAACCTCTCTGCTTTCACATGGCCGAACTATTAGAGCATTTTAGTGTCTATATCAACTTCTGGGGGGGGGCAAAATGTAGCTTAGCTTGTGTTGCACCGGCCCTAGGTGAGATGACTGTGTCGACACCTGGCCTCTCAATCAAGAAGAAGGAAGGGCTGGGAGATGAAGCAGTAGGGTGCACAGAGTGCCTTGGATCGCTGAGTGAAAGGTATACTTAGGTGAGTATCACGATCGGCGTAACTGTCACATACGTGACACGGAGGGAGGAACAGAGGGAGGCCCTGCCCTAGTGAGAGGGAAGGTGGTGACCCCTGACTCACCTTGCGTCTGGCACCTGGCTGCCCTGTCGTCCCTAGACGGGTTCCTCACCCGTACGCCGATCACGTGCCTAAAACCCTGGCTTTCCCTAGGATGAGCCCTAGATAGTGAACAGGGCGGTGGGAACACTAGTCCGCACCACTAGCTCTAGAGGAAAACACCAAGGGGAGGACAGACAATACAAACTAAACATATAATCCCAGGTGGGCAACAACAGGAGACAACAAAAGCCCAACAGGGATCCGGAGGGTAGCACTCTGGAACAACAACCAGATTCTCAGCTCCAGTGGGTCAGTATAGATGTCCAGGCAGGAAGCTCTATAACTGGCAACAAGAGAAGTGTGAGAGGAGAATATAAGGAGTTTGGGAGTGGCAGACAAGAAACAGCTGAGGAGGAGAAGCTACGGATCCCTGAGTGAGACAAAAAGGATAGCAAGGCAAACACAGAAAACAAACACTAAGAAACACCGTGATCTTTAGACATAGAGCGCGCAGCCACCCGCTGCGACTTCCTGACCCCGGGTATAACAGAGTCAGACGTGGCTCTTGACACCCTCGTGACAGTACCCCCCCTTTCACGAGGGGCCTCCGGACACTCAGGACCAGGTCTCTCCGGATGAGAGACATGGAAAGCCTGAATCAACCTGTTGGCGTTTACCTCTGACGCTGGAACCCACATTCTTTCCTCGGGACCGTAACCCCTCCAATGCACCAGATACTGAAGAGAGCGGCGGACCCGACGAGAATCAACAATTCTGGATATTTGAAACTCCAGATTACCATCCACAACAACAGGAGGAGGTGGCAGCGGTGATGGTTCTAGAGGTGGAACATACTTCTTGAGCAACGACTTATGGAAGACGTTATGGATCTTAAAAGTCTGAGGTAGCTCCAGGTGAAAAGCCACAGGGTTAATGACGGCTACAATTTTATAAGGACCAATGAACCTAGGACCCAGTTTCCAAGAGGGAACCTTCAACTTAATATTCCTAGTAGACAACCACACATAGTCATTCACTCCTAGGTCCGGACCTGGCGACCGTTTCTTATCGGCCATGCATTTGTATTTACCACTCATATTTTTCAAGTTAGCTTGCACCTTCTGCCATACCGATGAAAGAGATGAAGAAAACCGTTCCTCTTCGGGAACCCCAGAAGACCCCCCCTCTTTGAAAGTACAAAATTGGGGATGAAAACCGTATGCACCAAGAAATGGTGACTTGCCAGTGGATTCCTGACGGCGATTATTTATGGCAAACTCGGCTAACGGTAAATATGATGACCACACCTCTTGGTTTTCAGACGCAAAACACCTTAAATATGTTTCTAGGTTTTGGTTGGTACGCTCAGTCTGTCCATTCGACTGAGGATGGAAAGCTGAGGAAAAGGATAAGTGTACCCCTAAACGGGTACAAAAAGCTTTCCAAAACTTAGAAATAAACTGGGTTCCCCGATCCGAAACCACATCGGAAGGGACCCCGTGAAGCTTCACGATTTCACTGATAAACACCTGAGCAAGAGTCTTAGCATTAGGTAGCGCAATAAAGTGTACCATTTTGCTAAACCTGTCTACTACTACCAAGATAACTGTTTTACCCGCAGACAAAGGTAAGTCAGTGATGAAATCCATTGATAGATGTGTCCATGGTCTATTGGGGATGAAAAGTGGCAATAAAGACCCTGCTGGACGTGTATGAGAGACTTTCGCGCGTGCACAAGTAGAACAAGTAGACACGAAATCTATTACATCCTGACGCAACCTTGGCCACCAAAAACGACGAGACAATAGCTCCAAGGTTGCTTTACTACCTGGGTGCCCAGCAAGTGCCGAATTATGATGTTCCTTCAATAACTCAAGACGCAGGTTTAACGGTACAAACAATTTCTCTGAGGGGCAAGAGGCCGGGGCGTCCCCCTGGGCCTCTAACACCTTTCCCTCTAGAACAGAGTGTACAGCCGAGACAACCACTCCTCTTTGTAAAATAGGTACCGGATCACTAACATTACCCCCTCCAGGGAAACTACGAGACAATGCGTCTGCCTTGGTATTTTTTGCCCCAGGACGATAGGTGATTACAAAGTTAAATCTGGTAAAGAATAGCGACCACCTAGCTTGTCTAGGGGTGAGACGCTTAGCCGATTCTAGGTACAGAAGGTTTTTGTGATCCGTAATTACCGTGACGGGGTGGATTGCTCCCTCTAAGAAGTGACGCCACTCTTCAAACGCCAGTTTAATCGCCAACAGTTCCCTATTTCCAATATCATAGTTCTTTTCTGCTGCAGATAATTTTTTGGAAAAGAAAGCGCAAGGACGCCATTTGCCAGGAGACGGACCCTGAGACAATACAGCCCCCACTCCCACCTCCGACGCATCAACTTCAACAATAAAAGGCTGGGAGACATCAGGTTGAATTAGAACAGGTGCCGAGGTAAATCTCTCTTTTAGAGAGGAAAATGCAATTTTAGCGGCGTCAGACCATTTAGAAAAATCAGTCCCCTTCCTAGTCATGTCAGTAAGGGGTTTAACGATCACTGAATAATTTTTAATAAACTTTCTGTAGAAATTTGCGAAACCCAAAAACCGTTGTAGAGCTTTAAGGTTCTCAGGAAGATCCCAATCTAAAATTGCCTGGACCTTCCCAGGATCCATACGGAAACCTGAAGCAGATAATAGATATCCCAGGAATTGTATTTCCTGAACGGCGAAGACACATTTTTCAATTTTCGCATATAATTTATTCGTCCGTAGGACCTGCAGTACTTGCCTGACATGTACTTCATGTGTTTTCAGATCAGCCGAATAAATTAAGATATCATCTAGGTATATGACTACAAACCTGCCGATGAGATGACTAAAAATATCATTAACGAAATGTTGGAAGACAGCAGGGGCATTGGTCAGACCGAAAGGCATGACTAAATTTTCGTAATGCCCCTCAGGGGTGTTAAAAGCTGTCTTCCACTCATCCCCTTCCTTGATACGAATCAGATTGTAGGCCCCCCTAAGATCAAGTTTGGAGAACCACCTAGCACCCGCAATCTGATTAAAAAGGTCAGGAATGAGAGGAAGAGGGTATGGGTCTCGGACGGTTATCCGGTTTAGCTCACGGAAATCTAGGCAAGGACGCAGGCCCCCATCTTTCTTTTTAACAAAGAAAAACCCTGCAGCCACGGGTGAAGAAGAGGGTCTGATGTGTCCCTTGGCCAGACTCTCGGAGATATAATCTTTCATGGCTTGTCTCTCTGGACCCGAAAGATTATACAACCTGGACTTGGGTAATTTTGCACCGGGAATCAGGTTAACCGGGCAATCATAAGGACGATGAGGTGGTAGCTTCTGACAACCCTTTTCAGAAAAAACGTCCTCAAAGTCCGAAATAAATGTAGGTAGGGAAGCTATGGAGGCGATTAAGCAATTGTTATTTAAGCAATTCTCTCTGCAATGCTCACTCCACTCCAATATCTCCCTGGCCTGCCAATCCACCACTGGATTGTGCGCTACCAACCAGGGAAGACCCAATACCACAGGAGAGGGAAGGCCCTCCAGAACGTAACATGAAAGACGCTCCTTATGGTGGTCCCCTACCCGAAGATGTAAGTTATGGACAACGTGAGTGAGGTTTCTCTGAGACAGAGGAGCAGAGTCAATAGCGAATATGGGAATGGGTCTCTGCAGCGTACAGAGAGACAAACCCATAGTGCGGGCAAAATGGGCATCTATCAAATTTACCCCTGCACCACTGTCTAGAAAAAAAGAAATAGACTCCGTCTTAACACCAAAAACAATAACCGCTGGCAACACAAATTGAGATGTTCGTATGGAGGAAACGTATACCCCCCGGCTGACATCCTCCGCACAGCCTGGGGTTAGTAGTTTTCCGACGGTCTTTTGTTTTTGGGAAAGGAGGGACAGACATTAATGAAATGACCCTTCCCCCCACAGAAAAAACAAGCCCCCCACCTACGGCGAACCTCAGGAGGACGGACCTGACGAGAAGTTCCTCCTAGCTGCATAGGCTCATCCAAGTCCGTACAGACTAACTGCTGCTTGGGAGAGGTTACCGATTGCTCAGGAATTTTCGATCTCTCCCTAAGACGTCTATCTATCCTGATAGAGAGGGACATAACAGCATCAAGGGAAAGGGGGGTCTCATACAGCGCCAGCGCATCCTTAACCCTTTCAGATAACCCAGAGCAGAACTGACTCCTGAGAGCCGGGTCGTTCCACTGAGTATCCGTAGCCCACCTGCGGAACTCTGAGCAATATTCCTCTGCTGGCCGATCTCCCTGTAGGAGTCTCCGTAACTTCGACTCAGCCAGGGCGACACGGTCAGGGTCATCATATATGAGACCCAAAGCCCCAAAAAATCCCTCCACTGACCGGAGAGCCTGGGAACCAGGGGGTAACGAGAACGCCCAGGATTGCGGGTCCCCCTGAAGCAGGGAAATAACAATCCCCACCCGCTGTTCTTCATTACCTGAGGAGTAAGGGCGCAGCTTAAAATATAATTTGCAGGCCTCACGGAACAACACAAATTTGTCCCTTCCCCCAGAGAATCTGTCAGGAAGAACAACCTTGGGTTCTGTAACAACCTGGTTACCCATAGCAACCGCTGGGCTTACGGTCTGCTGCATTTGCTGCTGCTGTTGGAGGACAGACGCCTTCAATCCTGCCACCTCCAAAGACAGGCCTTGAAGCTGTTTTGCCAAAGCAGCAATAGGATCCATGTTGGATTCTAAGTAGAGAAAAAAAAAATTTAAATACATTTTTTTTTTTTTTTTTTCTCAAAAAATAAGGGCCAGTTATAATATCACGATCGGCGTAACTGTCACATACGTGACACGGAGGGAGGAACAGAGGGAGGCCCTGCCCTAGTGAGAGGGAAGGTGGTGACCCCTGACTCACCTTGCGTCTGGCACCTGGCTGCCCTGTCGTCCCTAGACGGGTTCCTCACCCGTACGCCGATCACGTGCCTAAAACCCTGGCTTTCCCTAGGATGAGCCCTAGATAGTGAACAGGGCGGTGGGAACACTAGTCCGCACCACTAGCTCTAGAGGAAAACACCAAGGGGAGGACAGACAATACAAACTAAACATATAATCCCAGGTGGGCAACAACAGGAGACAACAAAAGCCCAACAGGGATCCGGAGGGTAGCACTCTGGAACAACAACCAGATTCTCAGCTCCAGTGGGTCAGTATAGATGTCCAGGCAGGAAGCTCTATAACTGGCAACAAGAGAAGTGTGAGAGGAGAATATAAGGAGTTTGGGAGTGGCAGACAAGAAACAGCTGAGGAGGAGAAGCTACGGATCCCTGAGTGAGACAAAAAGGATAGCAAGGCAAACACAGAAAACAAACACTAAGAAACACCGTGATCTTTAGACATAGAGCGCGCAGCCACCCGCTGCGACTTCCTGACCCCGGGTATAACAGAGTCAGACGTGGCTCTTGACACCCTCGTGACAGTGAGCTAGCCCTACAAGCCATTGTGCCAGATATAACTGACATTCCTGGTGACAGATTCTGGTTAAAATTCCTTTATGAATACAGTCTTTAGGAATCAAATAAAAAATCCCATTGACATCAAATTAATCAATACTCTAAACTATATTATATACTAATGAATTGAGGTTAAATAGGAAAAAGAAGGGTATTATAGCATTAACAGCAGTAATAGAGTGGTGCTTCGCATTAGCCATCCCTAGATATACAAATAATTAGTCATACAATATCTTAATTGGCTAAATTAAAATAATAGATTTAATGACAGTAAGGAGGCCTAGTTAAAGGTGTTTTCTGAGATTTTAATACTGATGACCTATCCTCAGGATAGTAGTAGAAGTAGGTGTAGTAATAAAGGACCATCACTCGCTATTCGTAGTCTTGCATATATTCTCTTTATTGACACATATCTATATCTGTGACGCGTTTCGGCACAGACTTTGCCTTTGTCAAACAGTAAAGAAATCACAATATACAATGATTTAAATAGACCACCTAACAACCTAGTGCTGACGTCATGTAGTCATGACAACCTAAACCAACAAATTAAGTGAAAAAAGAAAAACACAGGCATGATGAAATTATATAGACTCTCCATTTCCAAGGTAGAATTCTTATTTGTAGAGTGCATTAAGTAGCTTCAATTACGCTATTGAGAATAATAGTACAAAATAAGAATAAAAAAATAAAATTATAGAAAACTATTTAACTCATAGTCGCGATTCAGACCCTGTGGCTCCAGAGTTTGGAGCCGATGGATCCAAAAGGCCTCACATTTCATCAATAAGTGTTGATCACCACAACGGCGAGGTTGTGCTACACTTTCAATGATCTGAATGCGCAATTGCGCAATCGTATTTTTTTTTATTTTTATGAAAGTGATATGGTATGGGTAAAAGTAAATTTCCTTTCCTGATCGTAGATTTGTGCTTATAAAATCTATCTTTCATACGGGTGGATGTTTCACCGACATATAATAAGCCACAAGGACATTTGAGAATGTAGATGACAAATGTGCTATCGCAAGTGAAAAAAACCACATAGGTATTTGTTCTCCTGTGTGTGGATGGTGTACATATTTACTCTTTATTACACTAGAACAATGAACACATCCTAGGCACAGAAAGGTGCCACATCTATTCCAATTTATTGCTCCCTATGTCAGCCCTGATAATTTTATCCCTTAGATTATCCACAAGATTTTTTATCCTTAGTCTCAATCTTGGCGAAAGTGGCCGCTCGATCCTTTTGTTCCGGTAATAAATGTGTTGGATAACATCTTGCCTCGAATGTAGTGGTCATTTCCTGCAATCAGAGTTCCTGATCTACAGGGTCACTAACTATTCGTTTTATTCTCTGATGCTGGGAATAAGGGAGGGATTTCTAAGTAGTTGTAGGATGATTGCTAGTATACATATACAGGCTGTTTTGAACTGTAGCTTTGGTATAAAGATCAGTTTATATTTCTAGAAAAAGTATTGACCCTCTTATGCAGACTGGCCCCTTCATATTTGAGAAATACAGAACAGTTTCTAAATGATATTATGCCATTGCAGGCAGGGCTGGTGTTAGGGGGGGCAAACTGAGCAATTGCCCAGGACCCCCATTGTCTAAGGGGCCCTCTGCTTCAGTGCTGCTGTTCAGCTGAACGTCCGAGGAAGAAAACAGGTGGACATCTGAACAGCTGCACTTTACAATGCAGTGTACATGTTAGATGCCCTGTACATATAAGAGAAATCATTACGCTAGTGCTGACAGGACCTGCCATTATGTCAGATGCAAGAGGCGGAGCTCAGCAGAAAAAAGGGGATGAAGGACCTGTGATGACCTCACTATCATGTGACCAGAACAGGAGGCGGAGCTCAGCAGTGCAGTAAAGTAATGAAGAAGAAGAAGACCAGCCGTGCATGTGAAAAAGTATGGATTCAATGCAAGGACAATGATGGGAGTTGTAGTCCTCTCCTCTTATACCTCCTGTTATGTAATATCAGAGTACATTGCAAAAGGAGGTATAAGAAGAGGACTACAATTACCAGCATGTTTAGCTTGTTATGCAATACCAGAGTACTTTTCAAGAAGAGGTATAATAGGAAAGGACTACAACTCTCAGCATGTCCAGGCCATTATTATATGATATCAGGGTACATTACAACACCCCGGATATGCTGGGAGTTGTATACCTCCTCTTATAATGTACTCTAATATTACATAATAACTGCTTGGACATGCTGGGAGTTATAGTTCTATCCTCTTATACGCCCGCCTGTAATGTTCTTTGATATTAAATAATAATGGCTTAGACATGCTGGGAGTTGTAGTCCTCTCCTGTTATACCTTCTGCAGTAATGGATAGAACGATGGATAGTTGAGGTTAGTCATCCACCTAGGGTGCCACTTCGCCCCATAAAGGGGGATGCAACATGGTCGCTCAACTTCACAAGTCTAAGGCCACTAGGCCTCAAGCCTATGAGGCATTAGAACAGAGCAAGAAGCTGCAATGACATCACTGCAACCTCCTGCTCTGGGTCTCGCATGATGATGTCATCAAGTTAGACCCGTACCAGGAGTTGTGATGTCATTGGGACCACATGCATCAGGATGCAGCAACACAAGCTGCAGATAAAACTGTGGTGAGGGGACGGGAGGTAGGCTTTTTTTTATACTAAATGTCCGCACTGCTGGGGACACCAGGGAAGGGGAAAAAGGAGATCATTATATATACTTGGCACTACTGGGGAGGAATGGAGGAGCATTATATATATATATTTTGGCACTATGGGGGGAAGCATTATATATTGGAACTATTGGGGGGCACTACAGGGGGACATTAGAGCCACTGGGATCATTATGGTTATATTATTACTACTAGAGTACTGTAGGGGCATTACTATTATTTGACGCAATATGGAGGGCATTGCTACTAATGGGAGCTATCTTGGGGAGTATTATCACTATTGGGGGCACCATTACTAATGAGGGCAGTCTAAGTGTATAATGTAGTATAGTGTTTGTAGACATGGGGGAAGAACAACAGGCACAGTATTGGGCATAGCTTCAAGAGATTCTCTTTTTTTTTTTTCATATTGATGACCTATCCTCAGTATAGGTCCTCAATATTAGATTGGCAGGGGTCTGACACCCGACATTCCCGACGATCAGCTGTTTGAGGCTCAGACAGCTGATCGGCGGGGGTGTGGACGTTGGACTGTGTTTTTAGCACATTATTACAAGATGTGGGCCACACCTTTTGATTTTGCCCAGAGCCACATTTTCTCTAAAACCGGCCCTGATTGCAAGTGAATGGGGACTGCATTCTCTTCACATTTAACATATTTAGTCTCTATACATCTATCACACATGAAAAAGGACTCGATGCAGTGAGATGTAGCTATAAGGATGTGGGGCAAGATTTTTTTCTTTCTCTTTTGACTATAGTATTGCAACAGAATTATTTTCTGTTCCAAGGTACCTTATATCAACAGCGGTATGGGACCACGATGGGTTTGAATGTCGCACCGCCATACGCAAATTGCTATGTCACTTATTTTGATGAGACATTTATCTACTGTGATCAGCATTACCAACAACATTGTATTTTTTGGTGAAGATTTATTGATGATGTTTTTTTGCGTATGGCGGGGCAACATTCAAACCCTAATGGAGTTCACCTCTTTTTCTCAACTTGGTGTGGTTAGAACTTGAATTTATTCTACATTTTGATATTCATAAGATCTCTTTCCTGGACACCTGGGTTATTAAGGGATATGATGGCAGAATTAAAACTGATCTTTATACCAAAGCTACAGTTCAAAACAGCATGTTCATGTATACTAGCAATCATCCTACAACTACCTACAACTACCAAGAAATCCCTTCTTTATTCCCAGTATCAGAGGATAAAACGAATAGTTAGTGACCCTGTAGATCAGGAACAGCCACTTTCGGCAAGATTGAGAATAAGGATAAAAAATCTTGGATACCACTTGTAGTCAAATACCATCCATGGGTTAATAAGGTTAGAGCAGTAATGTAATCCCAGGTTGAGGAGTTTTATAACCCTCTCATGATTTGTTCTAAAAGAACATAAAACATAAGGGATAAAATTATCAGGGCTGACATAGGGAGCAATAAATTGGAATTAAAACAGTGTCCTTTCTACCAGAAGATGTGGCATCTTTCTGTGCCTAGGATGTGTTCATTGTTCTAGTCAGTGTAATAAAAAGTAAATATGTACACCATCAACACAAATACCTATGTTTTTTTCACTTGCAATAGAACATTTGTCATCTACAGTCTCAAATGTCCTTGTGGCTTATTATGTCAGTGAAACATCCATCCTTATGAAAGATAAATTTTGTAAGCATAAATCTACAATTAGGAAAGGAAATTTACTTTTACCCATACCGTATCACTTTCAGAAAAAAAAACAAAAAAACATACGATTGTGCATTTGCGCTTTCAGATCATTGAAAGTGTAGCACAACCTCGCCGTTGTGGTGATCAACACTTATTGATGAAACGTGAGGCCTTTTGGATCCATCAGCTCCAAACTCTAGAACCGCTCTGAATTGCGACTATGAGTTGAATAGTTTTCTTTAATTTTATTTTTTTATTCTTATTTTGTACTACTATTCAACAGCGTAATTTAAGTTACTCAATGTACTCTACAAATAAGAATTCTACCTTGGAAATGGAGAGTCTATATAATTTTATCATGCGTGTGTTTTTCTTTTTTCACTTAATTTGTTGGTTTAGGTTGTCATGACTACATGACGTCAGCACTAGGTTGTTAGGTGGTCTATTTAAATCATTGAATATTGTGATTTCTTTACTGTTTGACAAAGGAAAAGTCTGTGCCAAAACTCGTCACAGATATAGATATGTGTCAATAAAGAGAATATGTGCAAGACTACGAATAGCGAGTGCCGGTCCTTATTACTGTTTCTACGGGACACCAATCCTAGGACACATGCAACGCCATGCTACATCTGCAGTGCCGACTGATTCACAGTGCTATCCTCAGGATAGGTCATCAATATCAGATCAGTGGGGGGTCTGACACCCAGGACCCCTCTTGTTTAGCTGGTTGAAGAGAAGGCCAAGCTTTGTGTAAACACTGCCTTCCTTTCCTTGTTTACCTGCTCACCATCGACATCACAGCATTGAGCAGGTGTAATTACAAGCTGTCCCATTCACTCCAATGGGACGGCTCCTTCCTAAATCCTTAAAAACACCTTTAAAAGAGATCCATAAATAGATTTTTGCACTATAAACCACCAGTATGTTGTTATATTGGGGGGGGGGGGGGGGTTACAGTACTAAACATGCTATTGTTAATACTCCTTGTTATAACTTTATGTAAACCTTTATAGTCGAGTCGTGAGAAGAGTCCAGCAGCATCCACAGCATCCACAGGGAAACAGGGTATGCTGGCCTCAGCCTGATTTGGATATTCAAGATAGCTCTGGATGCCACTGGACTCTTACAGTGCCTTGAAAAAGTATTCATACTGGGGGGCGGAGCTAACCGCAGAGCTGACCAGAAGCTGCTTGCAGGAGCTCTGCAGGAAAAAAGTGGGCAAAAACCGAATTATCTCGGCAAAACTAGGCTTATCTTTGCCTGTAACAGCAGATTCTGACCCAGGTCATCGCCTGGATCACGAAAATATAACATCTCTCTATATCGGAGAGGGCGGTGATCTGCGGCCTACAAGCACTAGGTGAGCACCGGACTTTATTAGTGCGCTCACCCAGGCCACTGAAGCCGTGCCCCGCGGCTTTTGTACCACCTGCCGCCCGATTGAATAGAGGCCCTCAGCGGACGTGTAGTCTGCCTTATACTGCTGGCTACAACACACAGACACCGCCGGACAAGCGGAGAACTGACAGCAGACAGCGCCGCTGGAAGCCGGTGAGAGAAGGCCTGGGACCGGCGAAAGAAGTTCCGGCCGTTTACCGCGGCTGGCCTGAGAGCAGAAGACCGGCAAAGACTACCCAGGACTTCCCTACTGGAGAGAGCGCAGGAGCGGTGAGTGCCTTGAGCAACCTCTTCCAGGTGGCAGCAACATACATCACCAATATCCCTGCTACAAGCGATAGCCATTACTGCGGTGCAGGACCTTCCAGCCGCATCACTGGAGATATCATTCTGCCGGCCCCAAGTGAAGCGGGAATTTTGAAATATCAGTAGTACTGACAGTAGGTACTGTGCCCAGCTGCAGCCTGGACAAGCTCCTGAAGCAAATAAAAGAAACAGACCCCATATAGGGGTGATACCGCTTCCTGGATAAAGAATGCAATATTAATATACATTAAAGATTATAGTGGGAGGCGGAGCTAACGCCGGCATATGATGGCCGCCTGTGTCTGAGCTCTGCAATACAAACCGTTACTGCACTAGCTATCTTAAGCACATCGCTTGAAATATGGTCAAGATCGGGAACCCTAAAGCCGGGGAGCACCCCAGTACTAACAAAGGTCAAGTAGCAGGAGGAGATATGGATAAATTCCTGAAGAAAGCGGCCGCATCGTATGTGGCCCGTGATTCCAAATTGGCGTCCGCTCAGTCCCAGAGGGCAAGATCGGAGGAGGAAAGCGATGGCGAGGAGCCGAAAGGTAGAGGAGCCCTCCCGATTACCAGGCAGTACCTAAAGAATACACTGGGTAAAGCCCTCGAACCCCTCCTGAGCGAGTTCGCCGCCATGCGCCAGGATATGCGCCATATAGGGGATAGGGTTGAGACCCTGGAGAGTCAGCAGGCCCAGATGATGGACTACCAGAGAGCCACCTCAAATGCATTCCAGAGGTGCGGGTCTTACTTGAACCAGATGCAGAATGCCCTTGAAGATCAAGAGAATAGAGGCCGCAGAAACAACTTGCGTATTAGAGGGATCCCTGAAACCGTGCTTCCTGGTGACGTTCCAGCTGCAGTCATCTCCCTCTGCTCCTCACTCCTGGGCCCTGAGTTCGCTCTGGAGATAGTGCTGGAAAGGGCACACAGGGCACTGCGTCCTAAACCTAAAGCAGAAGATCCCCCAAGAGATGTTATTTGTAAGTTCCTGAACTTTCAAGTGAAATCCGCTGTTCAGGATGCTGCTAGAAACAGACAAGATATGCTATTTGAAGGCTCACAGATCTCAATCTACCAGGATTTGGCTCCCTCCACCTTAAGGAAACACAAATGTCTCAAGCCGCTGACAGAATGGCTAAGAGCGAACAGGATCCTTTATAAATGGAACTTTCCTTTTGGACTTTCCTTTCTTCAAGGAGGTCGTCGCATGAATGTCTCCACTGCCCCTGCAGATTGAGAACTGGGACTCATTCCAAGATCTGGGTGCTATGCCTGAAGTTCCTGTGGTGGAGGCCTTCACCCTACAACACACTCCAAAAAACCACAAAGCGGGGAAGAGAAGCCGGCAGTTGACACAGAAGAGACTGTCTCAAGATTAATCTCCTGTTGCATCCTATCACAAGTCTCCTATTCAGAGGCACGACGCTTCCTTTTTTTCTTTTCCTTTCTCTGGACTCACTGAGATCTATCCAGATAAGTTGCTCTTTCCTTTTATGGGACTCTTGCTATAATATGCGTAGCTAGCTTTAATCTCTGCTCGTAGATCCAGGAATGAGTCCAGCTTAATAGCGTGTTGCCTCTGTAACTAATGTGTCATATCTCTAATGCCTTAATCCCTCTCTTCCCCCCTCCCTTAACCTTTATTTTCCCTTTTGTTTTCCTAGGAGTTCAGGGCTAACTCCCCCTATCTGTTGAATTCCCGATGATTGCTTAGTGTAACATAAGATTTTTTTTTCAAGCTGCAATTTTATGTGCAGTACGGTTTGTTAACCGGTCATTGACCAATTCTTTCCCCCATGCTTTATACTGGTTTTATGTTTTGTTTTTCCCTTTTCCCCTTCCCCTTTGTTCAGTTCTAGGTACCTGACACACAATTATCTGAATCCTCTGAGGGACAATCCAGTGCTGACAGAGCCGGCTCCTCTTCTGGATTGGGTAGTTTCACCTAAAATCGTGAGTGTCCTCTCCTGGGGGACTAACACACTTTGCTCCTTTTCGAAAACAACAAACTTAACTCATGGCTGACATTCATGTAGCTTCCTATAACGTGAAGGGCTTTAACTCACCCTCCAAGAGAAGCCAGATTTTTACTATCCTACGTAAGGAGGGCTCGGATGTGCTGCTTCTCCAGGAGACGCATTTCAGGTTTAATCATTATCCCAATCTGGAATTCTCTCATTATCCACTCTGGTTCCATTGTGGGGGGTGTTCTGCTTCGTCTGGAGGAGTAAGTATAGGATTCAAGAGGAAAGTGCCTTTCAAATACATTAACCATATACAAGACCCTGAGGGCAGGTTTATTATGCTTAAAGGGAATATTGGAATTCAAAAGTATACCTTCATAAACTTATACACCCCTAATACTAAACAAGCTGGTTGGCTGTCATCCATATCCCCAATTATTAAGTCTTTCAAGGAAGGAATTGTGATACTGGGTGGGGATCTCAACATAGCCTTGAATCCCCAGATGGACTCATCAGCAAGGAAAACCTCCCACTCAAAAAGTTCCCTGAAACTTATTAAACACTCTCTGGGATCTCCACTTAATAGACGTTTGGCGCACCCACAACCCTAACACTCTAGACTATACCTTCTATTCCCATGTCCATAATAATTATCACCGCATTGACTACCTTTTTATTTCAAAAGAGCACCTTCAGCTATGCCCAATGGCCAAAATTGGGTCCATACGTCTATCTGATCATGCCCCAATTTTTATAAAGCTTTCCTCCCCCACTCGTAAACCGAAGAACTTTAATTGGAGACTAAACGAATTCATCCTTGGGAACCCAGATTCCATAAAGAAAATTGCGTCCCTACTAGACGAATACTTTAAATTGAACTCTTTGCCAGAAATCTCACCCCAAACCGTCTGGGATGCTCATAAACCTTTCATTAGAGGAGAATTTATCAGCCTAGGATCGCATCTAAAGAAAGCCAGGGAGAGGAACATTAATAATCTCCTCTCTAAGGTTAACAAACTAGAATCTACCCACAAGACTACCCCTTCTGACTCCCATCTCCAAGAGCTCTCCATGGCAAGAGCCGAATTGAAAGCCCTGTTAAATAACAATTCAGCTAAATACTACCTCAACTCCCAGTACAAGTTTTTTGCTCACGGGGATAAGGCCACAAAATTTCTGATGAATAGAATTAAATCTAGAAGAGCAGATAATTACATTCACCAACTGTCCTCTCCCAAGGGAGACCCAGTATTTGACTCTTTCAAGATTGCTAAACAATTTAGGGACTTCTATGAAGCCCTGTACAACCTCCCTACTACCGTTCTCCCAACATCTCACTCCACATTAGTGGAGGCTTATCTTAAGTCTACTACCTGCCCAACGCTATCGGTAGATCAAAAGCAATCGTTTGAAGCTCCATTTACCATGGACGAGATCTCTCTTGCCCTAGCCCAAATGCCCCAGGGAAAAAGTCCGGGCCCAGACGGCCTACCGGCATTTTATTATAAAACATTTAAAAAACAGCTCCTGCCGCATCTACTTACGGTTTGCAACCAGTCCCTGCAGGGTGTTCCTTTGTCTAGGGATATGACGTCTGCTCATGTAGCCTTGATTCCAAAGGAGGGGAAGGACTCCAAGCAATGTGCAAACTATAGGCCAATTTCTCTCTAAAATATTGATCTAAAAATACTCGCGAAACTACTGGCCAATCGCCTTGCAGTCCTTCTCCCTCTGCTGGTGCATATGGATCAGGTGGGCTTTGTGCGTAACAGGGAAGGTAGAGATAATACAACCAGAGTCATCAACGCTCTCTGCTATGCCAGACATACTTCTACTCTTTACTTCTTAGCACCGACGCTGAAAAAGCGTTTGACCGCATAAATTGGAATTATTTACGACATGTTCTAACCTTCTTTGGCCTACCTGATCCATATATCAAGGCTGTATTTGCCATGTACGACCAGGCTTCCGCCCGTGTGATGGTCAACGGTGACCTATCGTCTCCCTTTCAGATCCAAAACGGAACTCGACAGGGTTGCCCACTATCCCCCCTATTATTCATCCTGGCCATGGAACCCCTTTTGTCTAGGCTCAGAATGGATACTGAGATTAGAGGTTTGTTTCTAGGAGGTAGGACCCACAAGATCGCTGCATTTGCAGACGATGTCATGATTATGACATCAAACCCTAAGACTTCCCTCCCTCTAATTCAGGAACATTTAAAGAACTACAGTCTGGTCTCAAACTTCAAGATCAACAAAAGCAAATCCACCATCATTTGCACGGGTGTTTCGCCACAACTCAAACTCTCCTTAATGAAAGATTCTCACTTTAATTGGTCCTCCCCAACTATCACCTACCTAGGAGTGAAAATTAGCCCTAACATCTCAGACCTTTTCAAACTTAATTATGTCCCTTTGAAGGCTGCCCTATTCTTAGCCTTGGAAAAACTCATTAAATCAGCACCAACCCTATCCTGGTTTGGAAGGAAAAACATCCTTTCTGCTCTTATTATCCCACGTCTCACATACCTCCAACAAGTACTCCCAATTCCCATCCCAAAGTCTTATTACTCGGCCCTGAAACAAAAGTTCAGAAGGTTCGTATGGAATGGCAGGAGAGCGAGAATATCCTACTCATTTTTATCTAGGTCACGCTCATCTGGTGGCATAGGACTGCCAGACCCTGAACTATATGGGAAAGCTATCCTTATGTCCCGAACCATTGACTGGTTGAGAAACTCTGACAGCAAGTCCTGGGTGGCCATGGAACAGAGCATTATGGATCAACCTGCTCGAGCCCTATGTCTGGGTCATAGAGTACCCCCCCAAGCTAACTTGCAACCCTTCCCAATTATTAAGGCCACAGTGGAAGCATGGAAATGGTGGAATCTCTCTCACTGCTCAATTCCCTTCCCGTCCCCCCTGGTCACGATTAGTGATGTCTTAGGTTCATTCACAGGCGGGCCTAGAAGTTCCTCCTCTAAACTAGTTGGTTCTTCCTCCATGCCAATATCCCTTCTCCTGGAACCCCAGGGCCTGGTCCTAACAAATGATACCATTAAAACTCTTCTCAACCCACAACCATGTGATTTTAACCTCATCCCACTTATCAAATTGTTTGTTAATAAAAACAACACGAACGGTGAACTCCTTCGCCCCCTTACATGGTTTGAGGCTTTAATAACTAGCCCTAACCCTCCTAAAAAACCTATTTCTCTTATATATAGCAAACTAAGATCTCTAATTGTTAAGCCAGCTTTCATTCGATCCTGGGAACAGGAGACAGGCGTGGATCTCCCTCTTCAAACTTTGCCTACATTATTTGAGACTCCGCACAAATCTTCTAGATGTGTTAGAGCACAGGAGAATGGATACAAAATCCTCTCACAATGGTATATCACCCCAGGTTAAATCCTCTCACTTCTCCAGAGCTACAATATGCTGGAGGTGTCAAGAGGAGAAAGGTACTTTCTTACACATATGGTGGACGTGCACGAGCATTAACAAATGGTGGGCGGAAATTTTCCGGATCGGTAACCTAATCTGCTCCTCAAATATTGCCTTATCCCCCTTATGGTGCTTTGCTCTCTCTTTTTACTGATAAAAAGTCGCCCCCTCCCACGTACCTCTTTAAGCAACTCTTATTGGCAGCCCATCTCCTGGTTCCTAAACATTGGCTACAAGCTACCTTACCCTCGATGGAGCAATGGAGTCTTAAAGTAGACCAAATCTACCGTTTTGAGGAAATGGCCTCCTGGGAGTCATGGTCTCACCCAATGTTCCTGAGAAAGTGGGCCCCCTGGGCAGAGTACAGATTTGCTAAGCATTAGTCTACCTCACACCATCACATGGCCTCCTTTTCGACCCTGTCCTATTAGCTATGCGAATATGTCTAGCAATTTAGATTTTGATCAGTTCTGCTTGGTGAATTAATGGTAAATGGAGATGTATGTCCCCTCCCAGCTGCGAGCCATATATGACTCATATACATATAGGGTGGGTTTGAGGTCACTAAGTTGTGTGAGATTACTTTGGGTTTTCTCCCTCTAATTGCATTGACAATCCTTCTAAGCAGCCATGCCTCGATACTGTCTTATATGCACTAACCTATGGAATGCAAGCTGCGTTTATGGAGTAACTCTTGCCTTTTCTGTAAGGATTCTATCCTAAATCCGCTGTGTATAATATTGTGCCTCTATGATAATGTGTATGGTACCGTTTTACGCCTCTGTTGGCGTACTGTTACAATGTATGCTTTACCGAAAGTAAAATAAAACTTAAAAAAAAAAAAAAAAAAAAGTATTCATACCTCTTGAACTTTTTTAAACTCTAATTTTTTCATGTTACACCCACAAACTTTAATGTATTTTATTGGGATTTTATGTGATAGACCAGTGGTGGCGAACCTATGGCACGAGTGCTATAGGCCGCACCAAGAGCCCTCTCAGTGGGCACCTACACCCTGGAAAAAGTCTAGGCAGGCTATGTAGGCAGGCTATTATAGATAAATGATAAAGTACATGCAAAATATACCATATTAGTATTCAGGTTAAATCACCGTGTTGGCACTTTGCAATAAATAAGTAGGTTTTGGGGCGCAGCCTGTGAAAGGTTCTCCATCACTGTGATAGATCAACAAAAAGTATCAAGTATGTGAGAAGAAAATGATACATGGTTTTCAAAAATGTAAATAATTAAAAATCTGAAAGGTGTGGCATAGATTTGTTTTCAGTCCGCTGTCCTCTGATACCCCTAAATAAAATCCAGTGTCACCAATTTCCTTCAGAAGTTATCTAATGAGTAAATAGAGTCCACCTGGGTGTAATGAATTCTCAGTATAACTACAGCTGTTCTGTGAAGGCTTTAGAGCAGAGTTCCCCAACTCCAGTCCTCAGGGCCCACCTACCACTCAGGATTTGAGAATATTCCACAGAATAAACACCTGTGGTAAGTCCTAAGGCATTGACACTAATTATATCACCTGCTTAATACTAAGGAAATCCTAAAAACATGACCGGTAGGTTGGCCCTGAGGACTGGAGTTGATGAACACTGCTTTAGAGGTTTCTTAATGAACATTACTGATCAGCATCAGGAATACCAAGGGACAAACCAAACAGTTTAGGGAGTTGTGGAGAAATGTAAAGCAGGGTTAGGTTACAAAAAATATCCCAAGTTCTGAACATCTCATAGGGCACTGTTCAATCTATCATCAAAAAATAGATGATGGACTGACAGCTTAGGCAAAGATAGCACTAATCAGAGAAGCAGTCAAGAGGACTATGGTCACTCTGGAGGAACTGCAGAGATTCACAGCTCAGATGGGAGAATCTGTCCACAGGACAACTATTAGTGATGTACTCCACAAATCTGGCCTTTATGGAAGAGTGGCAAGAAGAAAGTCATTTTTGAAAGCAAGCCATAAGAAGTCCCATTTTCAGTTTGCCTGCCACAAGCCATATAGGGGGCACAGCAAACATGTAGAAGAAGGTGCTAAGGTCAGATGAAACCAAAGTTGAACTTTTTGGCCTAAATGCAAAATGCTAGGTGTGACAAAAAAAACTAACAGTGCACATCACCCTGAACACTGTGAACATGGTGGTGGTGGCTCATGCTGTGGGGATACCTTTCTTTAGCAGGGACAGTTGTTGGGAAGATGGATGCAACTAAAGGCAGGGCAATTCTGGATAAAAACCTTGTAGAGACTGCAAAAGAGAGAATGGGGCAGAGGTTTACCTTCCAGCAGTACAATTAACCTGAACATACAATGGAATGGTTTAAGCATATTCATGTGTTAGAATGGTCCAGTCAAAGTCCAGACCCTGTAGATCAGGAACTCCGATTGCACAAAATGACCACTACATTCGAGGCAAGATGTTATCCAACACATTTATTACCGGAACAAAAGGATTGAGCGGCCACTTTTGCCAAGATTAAGACTAAGGATAAAAAATCTTGTGGATAATCTAAGGGATAAAATTATCAGGGCTGACATAGGGAGCAATAAATTGGAATTAAAACAAAGTGTCCTTTTTACCAGCAGATGTGGCACCTTTCTGTGCCTAGGATGTGTTCATTGTTCTAGTGTAATAAAGAGTAAATATGTACACCATCCACACACAGGAGAACAAATACCTATATGTGGTTTTTTCACTTGCGATAGCACATTTGTCATCTACATTCTCAAATGTCCTTGCGGCTTATTATATGTCGGTGAAACATCCACCCGTATGAAAGATAGATTTTATAAGCATAAATCTACGATCAGGAAAGGAAATTTACTTTTACCCATACCATATCACTTTCATAAAAAAAAAAAAAATACGATTGCGCAATTGCGCATTCAGATCATTGAAAGTGTAGCACAACCTCGCCGTTGTGGTGATCGACACTTATTGATGAAACGTGAGGCCTTTTGGATCCATCGGCTCCAAACTCTGGAGCCACAGGGTCTGAATCGCGACTATGAGTTGAATAGTTTTCTATAATTTTATTTTCTATTCTTATTTTGTACTATTACTCTCAATAGCGTATTTGAAGCTACTTAATGCACTCTACAAATAAGAATTCTACCTTGGAAATGGAGAGACTATATAATTTCATCATGCCTGTGTTTTTCTTTTTTCACTTAATTTGTTGGTTTAGGTTGTCATGACTACATGACGTCAGCACTAGGTTGTTAGGTGGTCTATTTAAATCATTGTATATTGTGATTTCTTTACTGTTTGACAAAGGCAAAGTCTGTGCCGAAACGCGTCACAGATATAGATATGTGGCAATAAAGAGAATATCTGTAAGACTACGAATAGCGAGTGATGGTCCTTTATTACTACACCTACTTCTACTACTAACCTGAGGATAGGTCATCAGTATTAAAATCTCAGAAAACACCTTTAACTAGGCCTCCTTACTGTCATTAAATCTATTATTTTAATTTAGCCAATTAAAATATTGTATGACTAATAATTTGTATATCTAGGTATGGCTAATGCGAAGCACCACTCTATTACTGCTGTTAATGCTATAATACCCTTCTTTTTCCTATTTAACCTCAATTAATTAGTATATAATATAGTTTAGAGTATTGATTAATTTGATGTCAATGGGATTTTTTATTTGATTCCTAAAGACTGTATTCATAAAGGAATTTTAACCAGGATCTGTCACCAGGAATGTCAGTTATATCTGGCACAATGGCTTGTAGGGCTAGCTCACCTAAGTATACCTTTCACTCAGCGATCCAAGGCACTCTGTGCACCCTACTGCTTCATCTCCCAGCCCTTCCTTCTTCTTGATTGAGAGGCCAGGTGTCAACACAGTCATCTCACCGAGGGCCGGTGCAACACAAGCGAAGCTACATTTTGGCGCCCCCCCCAGAAGTTGAACTCTATGGTTCAGTTGACCCATTGTTGTCCGTTTGTTGCAGCCGTAATACAGACACTAAAATGCTCCAATAGTTCGGCCATGTGAAAGCAGAGAGGTTTTCATGTTTTATGTAAATATGGCTTAAAAATAAGCAAGATAAAAGGCACAATTAGAGAAAAGAAACAAACCAAAACCAATGTAAAGAACCATAAGAAGGCAAATAGCGCATGGACACAACCGCCATTTTCATTTCTATGGGGCTGAATTTTTGCAACTGTTTTGCAAATTACAGAGCAAGTCCTATTCTTGTTCATACTTTCAGACGATAACAGCCCTTGCAATTGATGGGTGTGAGAAAAATACAGAACGCGCGCAGAAGGACCCCTCCCCTCGCAGCTCACCTGGCCCTGGTCCCGTCTACAGCAGCTGGCTTCTCCTATGTGTGCTCCTGGTATCTCCTCTCTGCTTCAGACAATCACTGGTTTGAGGACCGTATTTTTTGCCCTCTAAGACGCACCTAGGTTTTAGAGGAGGATAATAAGAAAAAATAAATTTCCATTACACTTAAGGTCAGACCAGCAATCAGACCTCCAATGTTAATCAGACCTCAGATCAGACCCTTAATGCCTCAGATCAGACCCCCATGTCAGACATCAGGCCCCATCCATTAGCCCCCCCATGTCTGCCATCAGCCCCCATCCTTCAGCCCCCATGTCACATTTCCCCTCCTCCTTTTTACATAATCCCCTCTGTCACATCACATCCATGTCAGATTTCTCCCCCTACATGTCAACTTTCTCCACCTTCATGTCACATTTAACCCCCTCAATGTCACATTTCTCCCCCTCAAGACCTCAATGTCACATTTTCCCCTCCATGTCAAATCACCTATGTCACATCAGCCCTCCATGTCACATTTCTCCCCCTCCAAACCATGTCACATCACCCCCTTCATGTCACATCATGATCACATCATTACCCCCTATTGTGTCACATTTATCCGCCCCCTATGGTACATCATCCCCCCCGGCCGGCCCTGGCCCCCCCATCCCCATGTCACAGACTACAGACATTGTCCCCCCTCCCATCATGTCAAGGTCACCCCCCCTCTTCATTTATGATTGTTGTTTGTGTAATAATGGGTAGAGTAGAGGCATACCCCCAAATGTTTTGCAGCTGTAACTGCAGTGAAAGGTGGTTCTACAAAGTATTTACTCGGAGGCTAAATACAAATACACACCACACTTCCCAGATTCTTATTGATTAAATATTTTGAAAACCATGTATCATTTTCTTTTCACTTTATTCATATTTGCTACTTTGTGTTGGTCTATCACATAAAATCCCAAAAAAATACATTAAATTTTGTGGTTGTAACGGGACTAAAAAGTGGTAAGAATACATTTTTCAAGGCACAGTATACCATTCAACGATAATTTAAATACAGCACACAACATATGTAAAATACTTTTGTACATAATTGTATAAAGGAGAGTGCCACATGTATCACTCTAACAACCAGGTACCGTAGTATAATAACATTTATACAGGCAACACATGAAGCAATTGTGAAACTGCAACATGTCTGCTCCCTGCTAAAATAAGCAATTAATTGTTACTGTACAAAATAAAAAAAATAATTTAATAATATCAATCTGAACATCATTTATTAATACTGTCTAACACAAAGAATGACCTTGCTGCCCACAGTACAGTAACTAATCATAATGCAGCTAAGGGAATCTATCACTAGGTTATTGCCCTTGGTTAGGACTAGGGATGAGCGAACTCGAACTGTATAGTTCGGGTTCGTACCGAATTTTGGGGTGTCCGTGACACGGACCCGAACCCGGACATTTTCGTAAAAGTCCGGGTTCGGGTTCGGTGTTCGTCGCTTTCTTCGCGCTTTTGTGACGCTTTCTTGGCGCTTTTTGAAAGGCTGCTAAGCAGCCAATCAACAAGCGTCATACTACTTGCCCCAAGAGGCCATCACAGCCATGCCTACTATTGGCATGGCTGTGATTGGCCAGAGCACCATGTGACCCAGCCTCTATTTAAGCTGGAGTCACATAGCGCCGCCCGTCACTCTGCTCTGATTAGCGTAGGGAGAGGTTGCGGCTGCGACAGTAGGGCGAGATTAGGCAGATTAACTCCTCCAAAGGACTTGATTAACTGATCGATCTGCAGCTGTGGATCATTGAGCTGCTGATCCTCAATTGCTCACTGTTTTTAGGCTGCCCAGACCGTTTGTCAGTCACATTTTTCTGGGGTGATCGGCGGCCATTTTGTGTCTTGTGGTGCGCCAGCACAAGCTGCGACCAAGTGCATTTAACCCTCAATGGTGTGGTTGTTTTTTGGCTAAAGCCTACATCAGGGTGAAGCTGTCACACCAAGTGCATTTAACCCTCAGTAGTGTGGTTGGTCAAGCTATCACACCAAGTGCATTTAACCAGCAATAGTCTGTTCATTTTTTGGCCATATACTAAATCAGGGGCAAGCTGCGCCCGTCACCAAGTGCATTTAACCCTCAGTAGTGTGGTTGGTCAAGCTGTGACACCAAGTGCATTTAACCAGCAATAGTCTGTTCATTTTTTGGCCATATACTACATCAGGGGCAAGCTGCGCCCATCACCAAGTGCATTTAACCAGCAATAGTGTGGTTATTTTTTGGCCATATCCCAGTCTAATTCTGTCACTAAATCCATACCGGTCACCCAGCGCCTAAATACTAGGCCTCAAATTTATATCCCGCTAAATCTCTCGTTACCGCTGTCCTGTTGTGGCTGGGAAAGTTATTTAGTGTCCGTCAAAGCACATTTTTTGTTCTGGGTTGAAATACAATTCCCAATTTAGCAATTTAAAAATTTAGTGGTTTCTGCTGTATCAGAGCTATTTGAAATCTATCCCTAAAAGGGTATATAATATTCAAGGTGCACATTGGGTCATTCAGAATAACTTCACACACACCCGCTACTGTGTATTTCCAAGTCTAATTCTGTCACTAAACCCATACCTGTCACCCAGCGCCTAAATACTAGGCCTCAAATTTATATCCCGCTAAATCTCTCGTTAGTGCTGTAGCTGGGCGAGTTATTTAGTGTCCGTTCAAGCACATTTCTTGTTCTGGGTTGAAATACAATTCCCAATTTAGCAATTTCATAATTTAGTGGTTTCTGCTATATCAGAGCTATTTGAAATCTATCCCTAAAAGGGTATATAATATTCAAGGTGCACATTGGGTCATTCAGAATAACTTCACACACACCCGCTACTGTGTATTTCCAAGTCTAATTCTGTCACTAAACCCATACCTGTCACCCAGCGCCTAAATACTAGGCCTCAAATTTATATCCTGCTAAATCTCTCGTTAGTGCTGTAGCTGGGCGAGTTATTTAGTGTCCGTTCAAGCACATTTCTTGTTCTGGGTTGAAATACAATTCCCAATTTAGCAATTTCATAATTTAGTGGTTTCTGCTATATCAGAGCTATTTGAAATCTATCCCTAAAAGGGTATATAATATTCAAGGTGCACATTGGGTCATTCAGAATAACTTCACACACACCCGCTACTGTGTATTTCCAAGTCTAATTCTGTCACTAAACCCATACCTGTCACCCAGCGCCTAAATACTAGGCCTCAAATTTATATCCTGCTAAATCTCTCGTTAGTGCTGTAGCTGGGCGAGTTATTTAGTGTCCGTTCAAGCACATTTCTTGTTCTGGGTTGAAATACAATTCCCAATTTAGCAATTTCATAATTTAGTGGTTTCTGCTATATCAGAGCTATTTGAAATCTATCCCTAAAAGGGTATATAATATTCAAGGTGCACATTGGGTCATTCAGAATAACTTCACACACACCCGCTACTGTGTATTTCCAAGTCTAATTCTGTCACTAAACCCATACCTGTCACCCAGCGCCTAAATACTAGGCCTCAAATTTATATCCTGCTAAATCTCTCGTTAGTGCTGTAGCTGGGCGAGTTATTTAGTGTCCGTTCAAGCACATTTCTTGTTCTGGGTTCGAAATACAATTCCCAATTTAGCAATTTCATAATTTAGTGGTTTCTGCTATATCAGAGCTATTTGAAATCTATCCCTAAAAGGGTATATAATATTCAAGGTGCACATTGGGTCATTCAGAATAACTTCACACACACCCGCTACTGTGTATTTCCAAGTCTAATTCTGTCACTAAACCCATACCTGTCACCCAGCGCCTAAATACTAGGCCTCAAATTTATATCCTGCTAAATCTCTCGTTAGTGCTGTAGCTGGGCGAGTTATTTAGTGTCCGTTCAAGCACATTTCTTGTTCTGGGTTGAAATACAATTCCCAATTTAGCAATTTCATAATTTAGTGGTTTCTGCTATATCAGAGCTATTTGAAATCTATCCCTAAAAGGGTATATAATATTCAAGGTGCACATTGGGTCATTCAGAATAACTTCACACACACACGCTTCTGTGCATTTCCAAGTCTAATTCTGTCACTAAATCCATACCGGTCACCCAGCGCCTAAATACTAGGCCTCAAATTTATATCCCGCTGAATTTGAATACAATACATTGGGCCAAATAATATATTTGTTGTTGTGGTGAACCATAACAATGAGAAAAACATCTAGTAAGGGACGCGGACGTGGACATGGTCGTGGTGGTGTTAGTGGACCCTCTGGTGCTGGGAGAGGACTGTGGCCGTTCTGCCACATCCACACGTCCTAGTGTACCAACTACCTCAGGTCCCAGTAGCCGCCAGAATTTACAGCGATATATGGTGGGGCCCAATGCCGTTCTAAGGATGGTAAGGCCTGAGCAGGTACAGGCATTAGTCAATTGGGTGGCCGACAGTGGATCCAGCACGTTCACATTATCTCCCACCCAGTCTTCTGCAGAAAGCGCACAGATGGCGCCTGAAAACCAACCCCATCAGTCTGTCACATCACCCCCATGCATACCAGGGAAACTGTCTCAGCCTCAAGTTATGCAGCAGTCTCTTATGCTGTTTGAAGACTCCGCTGGCAGGGTTTCCCAAGGGCATCCACCTAGCCCTTCCCCAGCGGTGAAAGACATAGAATGCACTGACGCACAACCACTTATGTTTCCTGATGATGAGGACATGGGAATACCACCTCAGCATGTCTCTGATGATGACGAAACACAGGTGCCAACTGCTGCGTCTTTCTGCAGTGTGCAGACTGAACAGGAGGTCAGGGATCAAGACTGGGTGGAAGACGATGCAGGGGACGATGAGGTCCTAGACCCCACATGGAATGAAGGTCGTGCCACTGACTTTCACAGTTCGGAGGAAGAGGCAGTGGTGAGACCGAGCCAACAGCGTAGCAAAAGAGGGAGCAGTGGGCAAAAGCAGAACACCCGCCGCCAAGAGACTCCGCCTGCTACTGACCGCCGCCATCTGGGACCGAGCACCCCAAAGGCAGCTTCAAGGAGTTCCCTGGCATGGCACTTCTTCAAACAATGTGCTGACGACAAGACCCGAGTGGTTTGCACGCTGTGCCATCAGAGCCTGAAGCGAGGCATTAACGTTCTGAACCTGAGCACAACCTGCATGACCAGGCACCTGCATGCAAAGCATGAACTGCAGTGGAGTAAACACCTTAAAACCAAGGAAGTCACTCAGGCTCCCCCTGCTACCTCTTCTGCTGCTGCCGCCTCGGCCTATTCTGCTGCTGCCGCCTCGGCCTCTTCCTCCGCCTCTGGAGGAACGTTGGCACCTGCCGCCCAGCAAACAGGGGATGTACCACCAACACCACCACCACCACCTCCGTCACCAAGCGTCTCAACCATGTCACACGCCAGCGTTCAGCTCTCCATCTCACAAACATTTGATAGAAAGCGTAAATTCCCACCTAGCCACCCTCGATCCCTGGCCCTGAATGCCAGCATTTCTAAACTACTGGCCTATGAAATGCTGTCATTTAGGCTGGTGGACACAGACAGCTTCAAACAGCTCATGTCGCTTGCTGTCCCACAGTATGTTGTTCCCAGCCGGCACTACTTCTCCAAGAGAGCCGTGCCTTCCCTGCACAACCAAGTATCCCATAAAATCAAGTGTGCACTGCGCAACGCCATCTGTAGCAAGGTCCACCTAACCACAGATACGTGGACCAGTAAGCACGGCCAGGGACGCTATATCTCCCTAACTGCACACTGGGTAAATGTAGTGGCAGCTGGGCCCCAGGCGGAGAGCTGTTTGGCGCACGTCCTTCCGCCGCCAAGGATCGCAGGGCAACATTCTTTGCCTCCTGTTGCCACCTCCTCCTTCTCGGCTTCCTCCTCCTCTTCTTCCACCTGCTCATCCAGTCAGCCACACACCTTCACCACCAACTTCAGCACAGCCCGGGGTAAACGTCAGCAGGCCATTCTGAAACTCATATGTTTGGGGGACAGGCCCCACACCGCACAGGAGTTGTGGCGGGGTATTGAACAACAGACCGACGAGTGGTTGCTGCCGGTGAGCCTCAAGCCCGGCCTGGTGGTGTGTGATAATGGGCGAAATCTCGTTGCAGCTCTGGGACTAGCCAATTTGACGCACATCCCTTGCTTGGCGCATGTGCTGAATTTGGTGGTGCAGAAGTTCATTCACAACTACCCCGACATGTCAGAGCTGCTGCATAAAGTGCGGGCCGTCTGTTCGCGCTTCCGGCGTTCACATCCTGCTGCTGCTCGCCTGTCTGCGCTACAGCGTAACTTCGGCCTTCCCGCTCACCGCCTCATATGCGACGTGCCCACCAGGTGGAACTCCACCTTGCACATGCTGGACAGACTGTGCGAGCAGCAGCAGGCCATAGTGGAGTTTCAGCTGCAGCACGCACGGGTCAGTCGCACTACAGAACAGCACCACTTCACCACCAATGACTGGGCCTCCATGCGAGACCTGTGTGCCCTGTTGCGCTGTTTCGAGTACTCCACCAACATGGCCAGTGGCGATGACACCGTTATCAGCGTTACAATACCACTTCTATGTCTCCTTGAGAAAACACTTAGGGCGATGATGGAAGAGGAGGTGGCCCAGGAGGAGGAGGAGGAGGAGGAGGAAGAGGGGTCATTTTTAGCACTTTCAGGCCAGTCTCTTCGAAGTGACTCAGAGGGAGGTTTTTGGCAACAGCAGAGGCCAGGTACAAATGTGGCCAGCCAGGGCCCACTACTGGAGGACGAGGAGGACGAGGATGAGGAGGAGGTGGAGGAGGATGAGGATGAAGCATGGTCACAGCGGGGTGGCACCCAACGCAGCTCGGGTCCATCACTGGTGCGTGGCTGGGGGGAAAGGCAGGACGATGACGATACGCCTCCCACAGAGGACAGCTTGTCCTTACCCCTGGGCAGCCTGGCACACATGAGCGACTACATGCTGCAGTGCCTGCGCAACGACAGCAGAGTTGCCCACATTTTAACCTGTGCGGACTACTGGGTTGCCACCCTGCTGGATCCACGCTACAAAGACAATGTGCCCACCTTACTTCCTGCACTGGAGCGTGATAGGAAGATGCGCGAGTACAAGCGCACGTTGGTAGACGCGCTACTGAGAGCATTCCCAAATGTCACAGGGGAACAAGTGGAAGCCCAAGGCCAAGGCAGAGGAGGAGCAAGAGGTCGCCAAGGCAGCTGTGTCACGGCCAGCTCCTCTGAGGGCAGGGTTAGCATGGCAGAGATGTGGAAAACTTTTGTCAACACGCCACAGCTAACTGCACCACCACCTGATACGCAACGTGTTAGCAGGAGGCAACATTTCACTAACATGGTGGAACAGTACGTGTGCACACCCCTCCACGTACTGACTGATGGTTCGGCCCCATTCAACTTCTGGGTCTCTAAATTGTCCACGTGGCCAGAGCTAGCCTTTTATGCCTTGGAGGTGCTGGCCTGCCCGGCAGCCAGCGTTTTGTCTGAACGTGTATTCAGCACGGCAGGGGGCGTCATTACAGACAAACGCAGCCGCCTGTCTACAGCCAATGTGGACAAGCTGACGTTCATAAAAATGAACCAGGCATGGATCCCACAGGACCTGTCCGTCCCTTGTCCAGATTAGACATTAACTACCTCCCCATAACCATATATTATTGGACTCCAGGGCACTTCCTCATTCAATCCTATTTTTATTTTCATTTTACCATTATATTGCGAGGCTACCCAAAGTTGAATGAACCTCTCCTCTGCCTGTGTGCTAGGCCTAAATATATGCCAATGGACTGTTGCAGTGGTGGGTGACGTGAAGCCTCATTCTCTGCTATGACATGCAGACTGATTCTCTGCTGTCATGAAGCCAGATTGTCTGTTACGGGACCTCTCTGCTCTGCCTGTGTGCTAGGCCTAAATATATGCCAATGGACTGTTGCAGTGGTGGCTGACGTGAAGCCTCATTCTCTGCTATGACATGCAGACTGATTCTCTGCTGACATGAAGCCAGATTCTCTGTTACGGGACCTCTCTCCTCTGCCTGTGTGTGTGCTGGGCCTAAATATATGCCAATGGACTGTTGCAGTGGTGGCTGACGTGAAGCCTCATTCTCTGCTATGACATGCAGACTAATTCTCTGCTGACATGAAGACAGATTCTCTGTTACGGGACCTCCCTCCTCTGCCTGGGTGCTGGGCCTAAATATATGCCAATGGACTGTTGCAGTGGTGGCTGACGTGAAGCCTCATTCTCTGCTATGACATGCAGACTAATTCTCTGCTGACATGAAGCCAGATTGTCTGTTACGGGACCTCTCTCCTCTGCCTGTGTGCTAGGCCTAAATATATGCCAATGGACTGTTGCAGTGGTGGCTGACGTGAAGCCTCATTCTCTGCTATGACATGCAGACTGATTCTCTGCTGACATGAAGCCAGATCGTCTGTTACGGGACCTCTCTGCTCTGCCTGTGTGCTAGGCCTAAATATATGCCAATGGACTGTTGCAGTGGTGGGTGACGTGAAGCCTCATTCTCTGCTATGACATGCAGACTGATTCTCTGCTGTCATGAAGCCAGATTGTCTGTTACGGGACCTCTCTGCTCTGCCTGTGTGCTAGGCCTAAATATATGCCAATGGACTGTTGCAGTGGTGGGTGACGTGAAGCCTCATTCTCTGCTATGACATGCAGACTGATTCTCTGCTGACATGAAGCCAGATTGTCTGTTACGGGACCTCTCTCCTCTGCCTGTGTGTGTGCTGGGCCTAAATATATGCCAATGGACTGTTGCAGTGGTGGCTGACGTGAAGCCTCATTCTCTGCTATGACATGCAGACTGATTCTCTGCTGACATGAAGCCAGATTCTCTGTTACGGGACCTCTCTCCTCTGCCTGTGTGTGTGCTGGGCCTAAATATATGCCAATGGACTGTTGCAGTGGTGGCTGACGTGAAGCCTCATTCTCTGCTATGACATGCAGACTGATTCTCTGCTGACATGAAGCCAGATTGTCTGTTACGGGACCTCTCTCCTCTGCCTGTGTGCTAGGCCTAAATATATGCCAATGGACTGTTGCAGTGGTGGCTGACGTGAAGCCTCATTCTCTGCTATGACATGCAGACTAATTCTCTGCTGACATGAAGCCAGATTGTCTGTTACGGGACCTCTCTCCTCTGCCTGGGTGCTGGGCCTAAATTTATGACAATGGACTGTTGCAGTGGTGGCTGACGTGAAGCCTGATTCTCTGCTATGACATGCAGACTGATTCTCTGCTGACATGAAGCCAGATCCTCTGTTACGGGACCTCTCTCCTCTGCCTGTGTGTGTGCTGGGCCTAAATATATGCCAATGGACTGTTGCAGTGGTGGCTGACGTGAAGCCTCATTCTCTGCTATGACATGCAGACTGATTCTCTGCTGACATGAAGCCAGATTCCTCTGTTACGGGACCTCTCTCCTCTGCCTGTGTGTGCTGGGCCTAAATATATGCCAATGGACTGTTGCAGTGGTGGCTGACGTGAAGCCTCATTCTCTGCTATGACATGCAGACTAATTCTCTGCTGACATGAAGACAGATTCTCTGTTACGGGACCTCTCTCCTCTGCCTGGGTGCCGGGGCCTAAATATCTGAGAATGGACTGTTCCAGTGGTGGTTTCAAAGGAAAGGACCGGCACTTCGCTGATGTAGATCACAATGTAGATTTATTCAGTCACATATTCAAAATGGCATAGTGACGCGTTTCAGCACAGATGTGCTTTCATCAGACTGCATAAAACATCTTACACTCCAGCTATTTATACATAAATGAAACACAAAGGAACTGACATCATCAAAGAAGCTCCGCCTCCCTCATTAAATAAAATTCGCATATCAAATAATCGCAATGAAAAATTTGCATTGAAAAATTCGCAATTGAAAATTCGCAACTGAAAATTCGCAATTGAAAATTGAAAATTCGCAATTGAAAATTCGCAACTAAAAATTCGCAACTGAAAATTCGCAATTGAAAATTCGCAAAAAACATATCCACTCTATACTGGCGAAGATTTTCAGTCACATAGTCCATTCTTGCAGTGATTAATCACGCTGAAGAAAAAAAGAAATATATTTATCAGATTGCATAAGGCCGAATGCCTTATAGGAAGCAGGACACATTGTACTCACGATTGAGGCCCCTGGGCTCCATTGTCTGAAGACGATGGATCCAGTAAGCCTCCCTTTTCAATAACAATTTATTTCTGTCACCCCCTCGACGGGGTAATGATACACCTTCAATAATCTGATACCTCAACTGCGAGATGTTGTGTTTTTTATCATAAAAATGAAGGGGTATTGGGAGTAATAAATTCTGTTTACGGATAGTAGATTTGTGTTTACTTAGTCTGTCCTTCATTCTCATTGAGGTTTCCCCCACATATAGTAATCCACATGGACATTTAAGAATGTAAACCACAAATCTACTATCACAAGTGAACGTGCCCCTTATTGGAATATTTTCACCTGAGTGAGGGTGGGAGAAACATGAACCCTTTATAACGCTGGAACAATTGACACAGTTTAAACAAGGAAAAGTGCCCCGTCTAGGTGTAGATAAAGTACTCTGTCCTCTTTCTATTTTATTACTTCCCACATCCGCCCGGACTATTTTATCCCTAATATTTTCTGCCCGTTTATAGCATATCATGGGTGGCCTCTGGAACTCTCCTATCCGTGGATAGGACTTAGATAATATGTGCCAATGTTGATTAACAATAGTCCTAAGGCGCTGGGACCAGGGATGGTATTTAATCACTAAGGGGATCCTTGTTTCTTTCTTAGTTCTATCTGGTGGTGTAATCTCAGCTTTATTACGCTGTATTTTCAATAGATCAGGGGGGTAGCCTCGCTCTCTAAATTTATTGGTCATATCGTCTAATCTTGTTTGACACATATCCCTATCACTAACGATCCGTCTAACCCTCTGGTATTGCCGCCCTGCTTCTTACTAGAATTGTTCCAGTGGTGGGTGACGGGAAGCCAGATTCTCTGCTATGGAACCTCTCTCCAATTGATTTTGGTTAATTTTTATTTATTTAATTTTTATTTTAATTCATTTCCCTATCCACATTTGTTTGCAGGGGATTTACCTACATGTTGCTGCCTTTTGCAGCCCTCTAGCTCTTTCCTGGGCTGTTTTACAGCCTTTTTAGTGCCGAAAAGTTCGGGTCCCCATTGACTTCAATGGGGTTCGGGTTCGGGACGAAGTTCGGATCGGGTTCGGATCCTGAACCCGAACATTTCCGGGATGTTCGGCCGAACTTCTCGAACCCGAACATCCAGGTGTTCGCTCAACTCTAGTTAGGACACCATGAAACCAGTGACAGATTCCCTTTAAATATATGGTAAATTCCCTTTAATGATGGAATCACCAATATAAAATACTGTATGTGAATTGCTTTATACCCATTGTATAAATACAGGACATTTTCATATTTCCATGTATTAGTCAACTTGTATTTTCTCTTATATGCTGAAAAAGTCTTAACACAATTTGTTTTATCGTGTTCTGTCCAGATAAAAAGAATTATTCTGAAATAAATTCCATAAGGGAATAACTGCATCAAACTGACCATTCTAAGATATACTCTCATTTTAGTGTGCTCAGCAAACCACTCTAGTAATTTAAAGCACAACAAAGAAAGGTTTTGCTAACCTTAGTACAAACCCCTCAACCACAGCAATTTCATAATCAGTAATATGAAATCAATGGTTCACCCTGTCACAACTTGAAATAGATCAATGCTGAAGTCCACACATAGAGATGTCCTACATATTAGGGCACAATTCACATTTTTTTTATTCCAATCTGCAGGCAATGGAAAGTAGAACATATATACTGTATACTATATATATATATCTCATACTTTGTATATTTATCCGTATAATACATGCCAGTAAAGAATATCAGTACAAGTATGGTATTACATTTATATACATACTAGTAGACTTATCCCAGCTTTGCATGGGTCTTTTTTGTTCGTTGTTTGTGTGTGTTGTTTAAAGATATGATGATATCCACAGTGTCTCCCATAAAAGTATGATTCACAGAGTCCTCATAACAGTGACATCCACAACGGTCCCAAACCAGTGACATCCACAGTGCTCCCATAACAGTGATATTCTCAGTGCCCCCATAACAGTGACATCCACAGTGCCCTATAACAGTGACATTCACAGAGCCCCTATAACAGTGTCATTCACAGTACCCCAATAATAGTGGCACCCACAGTGATCCTATAACAGTGATATCCACAGCACCCCTCATAACAGTGTCATCCACACTGTTCTCATAACAGTGACATCCACAGAGCCCCTATAACAGTGTCATTTACAGTGCCCCAATAATAGTGACATCCACAGTGCTCCCATAAAAGTTACTGGGCACTTTTGTTCTTTGTGGAAAAGAAAGACACAAGCTTTAGACCATGTATTGACTACAGAGAACTAAATAAGATTACTATTAAAAATAGTTATGTTCTTCCCCTAATTTGTGAGTAGTGATGAGCGGCATAGGCAATATTCAAATTCATGATATGTAACACATTTTTGGCCGTATATTCGCCATAAATTAGCAAATTTGAGAATTTGCAATCTCCAGTAATTATTTACTTGATTGTGAAAATCGTCAATGTAATATATTCGCGATAAAAATTTGTGATTAGAATAATCGTGATCAACACTAAGGGGTAGGCAACTTTCCTATTGGTTGATAAGGAAGTTGTTAAGTACTGATATTCGTGATAAATTCTCCATTAGAATATTCGCAATCAACACTGTTCACAAAGACGAATATATAGCACTACATTTTAAATATTTGCGAATTCTCGAAGTGGCGATATTCATGATTTAAATTCACAATTTGAAAATTTGCGTTCAACACTATTCCTGAGTTGCTGGAAACACTCCGCTCTGCTAACATTTTTACCAAACTATATTTATGTGGGGCCTATAATTAGTGATGGCCTTGCGGTTCGCCTGGCGGTCGGTTAGCGGCGAACTTTGAGCGTTCGCGATGCGCCAAATATGCGAACATATGGTGCCATATTCTTTTGCATTGCGCCAAACTTTCATTCATGACACATCCATCAGGTGGGACAGGACAGCCAATTGAGATGTTTCAGCACATGGACACCTCCCCACACTATAATAGAACTCGGTTTGGCTGCCATTTTACATTCTGTATTTTATCAGTGATGGGAGAGGTTGCTTTGTGGAGCAGGGACAGGCTGTTAGGGACACACAATGCTAGCTAATAGGGCCACAAAAGTACTTTTAACCCCTTAAGGACACAGCCTTATTACACCTTAGGACCAGGCCATTTTTTGCAAATCTGACCAGTGTCACTTTAAGTGCTGATAACTTTAAAACGCTTTGACTTATCCAGGCCGTTGTTTTTTCGTCACATATTGTACTTCATGACACTGGTAAAATGAAGTAAAAAAAAATATTTTTTTTGCACCAAAAAATACCTAATTTAACAAAAATTTGGAAAAATTTGCAAATTTCAAAGTTTCAGTTTCTCTACTTCTCTAAGACATAGTAATACCCCCAACAATTGTAATGACTTTATATTCCCCATATGTCTACTTCATGTTTGAATTATTTTGGGAATGATATTTTATTTTTTGGGGATGTTATAAGGCTTAGAATTTTTAGGGACCAGTTCAGGTCTGAAGTCGCTTTGCGACCTAAAAATGACCCTATCTAAGAAACTACACCCCTCAAGGTATTCAAAACTGATTTTACATACATTGTTAACCCTTTAGGTGCACAAGAGTTATTGGCAAATGGGGATGAAATTTGAGAATTTCATTCTTTTGTCTAATATTTCATTTTAACCAATTTTTTCCACTAACAAAGCAAGGGTTAACAGCCAAACAAGACTGTATCTTTATTGCCCTGACTCTGCCGTTTACAGAAACACCCAATATGTGGCCGTAAACTACTGTACGGCCACACAGCGGGGCGTAGAGTGAAAGGTGCGCCATTTGGTTTTTGAAAGGCTGATTTTTATGGACTGGTTTGTTTACACCATGTCCCATTTGAAGCCCCCTAATGCACCCCTAGAGTAGAAACTCCCTAAAAGTGACCCCATCTAAGAAACTACACCCCTCAAGGTATTTAAAACTGATTTTACATACGTTGTTAACCCTTTAGGTGTTGCACAAGAGTTATTGGCAAATGGGGATGAAATTTGAAAAAATTTAATTTTTTTGCCTTATTTTCCATTTTAACCCATGTTTTCCACTAACAAAGCAAGGGTTAACAGCCAAACAAGACAGTATCTTTATTGCCCTGACTCTGCCGTTTATAGAAACACCCAATATGTGGCTGTACACTACTGTACGGCCACATAGCGGGTCGTAGAGTGAAAGGTGCGCCGTTTGGTTTTTGGAGGGCTGATTTTTATGGACCGGTTTATTCACACCGTGTCCTGTTTCAACCCCCCTGATGCACCCCTGGAGTAGAAACTCCCTAAAAGTGACCCCATTTTGGAAACTACGGGATAAGGTGGCATTTTTTGGGGGACTATTTTTAGGGTAAATATGATTTTTGGTTGCTCTATATTACATTTTTGTGACGCAAGGTTACCAAAAATTGAAATTCTGATATTTAATCTCCATTTGCCATTAACTGTTGAGGAACACCTAAAGGGTTAATAAAGTTTGTATAATCAGTTTTGAATACCTTGAGGGGTGTAGTTTCTTATATGGGGTCACTTTTATGGAGTTTTTACTCTAGGGGGGCATCAGGGGGGCTTCAAAAGGGATATGGTGTCAATAAAAAAGGCCATCAAAATCGGCCTTCCAGAAACCATGTCGGTCCTTTCCTTTTGCGGCCTCCCTTTTACTGCTACAGCAGTTTATGACCACAAATGTGGCGTTTCTGTAAACTGCAGTATCAGGGTAATACATTTTAACTTTTGTTTGGTTGTTAACCCTTGTTTTGTTACTGGAAAAAACGGATTGAAATGGAAAAGTGCCAAAAATAGCGGTTTTGGCACAGTTTTTTTTTTAACCGTTTTAATCTGGGGGGTTAGGTCATGGGATATTTTTATAGAGGAGATTCTTACGGACGCAGCAATACCTAATAACAATTATTTAGGTTTTAGACTATATTATCCTTTTTGATACCCCCAATTTTTTTTTGTATCTCTAAAGTCTAAGAGTCATTTTCTATTTTTTTATTTTATCCGATTATCTTATGTGGGGGCTCATTTTTTGCGGGATGAGACGATAGTTTTATTGGCACTATTTTGGGGGCTATATGACTTTTTGATCGCTTGCTATTAAACTTTTTATTATGTACGGTGACCAAAAAAAATGTTTTTTTGCACCTTTTTTTTTTGACCGTGTTAATCTGGGGGGTTAGGTCATGGGGCATTTTTATAGAGGAGATTATTACCGATGCAGCAATACCTAATATGTCTATTTTTAATACATTATTTTAGTTATTTTGTCTCAAGTCTGAGAACCATTTTTTTTTTTTATCCGATGTCAGTGGCTAAATTGGGATATAAATGTAGTACTCCATGGAAGTGTGATACTCCCTGAAGCAACCGTCAATGCAGAGGTCCGGATGATTGGGGCACGTGTCGCACTGAGTAGTCGTGTCCTTCCGTATCCCCCTCCTGCGACACACTCTGCACTTTTTTTGGGTTCGTTCCTTCTCTCCAGTATGGGGGACCACACCTGGAAAGTGTTGGCCAGGGACGATCCGGACGCCTACAGTTCCCGAGGTACTCCGGCTTGCTCTTTCCTGGTCCGAAAAGATCAGGGCCTTGAGGACTGCCTCATAGAACTGGAGGAATGTCCCTGTGCTGCCAGCGCTTCGATAGTACAAAAGAGTTGTACATGGCAACCTGTACCAAGTAGACCGCAACTTTTTTGTACCATGCCCGGGTTTTGCGCATAGCGTTATATGGCTTGAGGACTTGATCCGAGAGATCAACTCCTCCCATATACAGATTGTAGTCGACGATACAATCGGGCTTGAGGACCGTTGCCGCGGTACCTCGCACAGGGACAGGGGTGATGCCGTTACCATGAATTGTGGACAGCATAAGGACATCCCTCTTGTCCTAATACCTGACCAACAGGTTTCCAGTGGTAAGGGCACGGGTCTCACCCCTGGGGATAGGTACCTGGAGGGGGTGGGCAGGGAGGCCGCGTAGATTTTTCCGCACGGTCCCACAAGCGGACGTGGATCTGGCGGCAAGGGACTGGAACAAGGGGATACTGGTATAAAAGTTATCCACATACAGGTGGTAACCCTTATCCAGCAGTGGGTGCATAAGGTCCCACACAAGTTTCCCGGTAACACCCAGAGTGGAGGGACATTCTGGGGGTTGAATCCGGGAATCTCGGCCCTCGTATACACAAAATTTGTAAGTGTACCCTGAGGTACTCTCACAAATTTTGTATAGCTTCACGCCATACCTCGCCCGCTTGGAAGGCACATACTGGCGGAAAATGAGTCTCCCCTTGAGCGCAATGAGAGACTCATCAACCACGACCTCCCTTCCAGGTACATAGGCCTCCATTAATTTGGCCCCAAAGTGATCGATGACCGGCCGTATCTTATACAGACGGTCATGGGCAGGATCACCTCGGGGGGGGGGGGGACATGCTGCATTATCGGAATAATGCAGACATTTCCGGATGGCCTCAAACCGGGAGCGTGTCAAGGCCATACTGTAAAGTGGGGTCTTGTATAGGACGTCCCCACTCCAGTACAGCCTGGCACTGGGTTTCTTGACCAGGCCCATATGGAGCACGAGGCCCCAAAATGTCCTTATTTCGGCTGCACTGACCAGCGTCCAGCCACCGGGCCTGGCCAAAAATGAGCCCGGGTGCTGAGCAACAAACTGTTGGGCGTACAGATTCGTCTGCTCCACCATCAGATTTACCAGCGGGTCACTGAAAAAATGACAAAAAAAGTCATATTCAGTGTAGCCCACTGTGGAAATCTGGATTCCTGATTGGCCTACAAAATCAGGAATCACGGGCTCGTATCGCTCTGGGCTACACCAGACTAGTTCACCGGCAGGGTGCTCCGGTGGATTTATCCGGTGGGCCGGGAAACCAGTACGAGCCCCAGAGCTGCTCGTACTAGTGTGGGCCACAGGGTCCCTAACATGGTGGTCCCCTTGCTCCGCCTGGCGGCGTCTCAGCAGCCTTGGGGCTCATCATCATCGCTAGATGATGAGGAGGATGCGGATGACAACAGGAATGTGGGGTCATCCTCATCCTCACTGGGACTCTTGGAGTCGGAGGCAAGCTGGGCGTATGCCTCCTTGGCCGAGAACGTCCGGCGGGCCATAGGGGAGTGTGTGTCTGCGTGTATATGTGCGTGTGTGTAACTCTTTATTTGGTGTGCGTGTGTGTGGGGGCACGGGTGTTCACGATTTCACCCTAAAACTAATAGAAAAAATAAAAATAAACTAACTAGAAAAGGGCAAAAAATGTGGGGAAAAAAAATTCATCCGAAGTTGATCAGCGGTGGGGTGTGCGATGCGCTAACAGTGGCCGGACGCTAAGAGTGCCGGCCACAGTCAGCATACACAAAAAAAAAAAAGAACCCCAAAAAAGGTGGGGGGGCAGGGGGTGCGGGGGGTCAGGAGGTGCGGGGAGGGGGGCAAGTGGCAGCACCCCTGGGGGGTCTAGGGTCACACAGCCGTGCTGTGGACCCCAGACACCCTAACTTAGGGTGATGCAATCAAAGTTCAGAAACTACCTTTCCCTTTTTTTTTCCCTGCCTAACCCAAACTTTCCCTATGCTGTCCCTATGTACCTGATGGGGTGCTGGGGGCAGAGATCGGGTCCTGGGGGCACAGATCGGGGTGCTGGCAGCGGTGGCAGACACGTGCAGGCAGCTCCTCTCTCCTCCGGCTCTGGAACACAAAAGGAGGAGGAGAGGAGCGCCTGCCTCTTTTGAATATCGCGCCGGACCGCCCACAGACCAATCAGAAAGCGATCCTGAGTGGTGATGTCACCATCACCACTCAGGATCGCTGGATGGTGATTGGGGGGGTGAAATCACACCACCATTACCATCCTGTTCCGGGTTATCCGGTCTTCAGAGACCCGAATAACCCGGAAACGCAGAAAACCGCAGGTCTGAATTGACCTGCGGTTTTCTGCGATCGCATACATGGGGGGTCACCGGACCCCCCGCCGCATTTGCCCCAAGTGCCTGCTCAATGATTTAAGCAGGCACGGGGTTCCGATCACCGCCTGCCACGCGGCGGTGATCGAAAATACACAGGGTGTACATGTACGCCCTGTGTCCTTAAGTACCAGGGCATAAGGGCGTACCTGTATGCCCTGTGTCCTTAAGGGGTTAAGGACTGGTATAGGTGTGCTATCAATAGGTGTGATATAAAGAGGGGTGTGATATACTTATAACATACTTTCTAACCTAGAAAATATACTATAGTGCATTTGTACTGTGCAGCAGTTGGGTGTGGTTCTGCTGCGATACCGCAGCTATATAGATTGACAAACGCTATTGAAACAACTAATTGCAACGGGTGTGATATACCAGTTTCCCCCCAAAAAAACTGATTGAGGCAGGGGTGTGATATACCTACAATATACTTTCTGTATAGTGCATTTGAATTGTGCAGCAGTTGAGTGCGGTTCTGCTGCCATACCGCAGCAATATAGAGGGACAAACGCTATTGGAACAACTAAATGCAACGGGTGTGATATAGCAGTTGCCCCCAAAAAAAACTGATAGAGGGGTGTGTTATACCTGCTTCCACAAAAGAATGATTAAGGGGTTAGATATACTTGCTTCCACAAAATATTGATTGAGGCCTGCAATATACCTGCTTCCACAAATACTGCTCTTCTCTAGGAACTTAGGCACAGGGTCATTTTGAAAATGACAGAGCAGAGGAAGAGGCACGCCATTCCGCAGGGGTGGTAGGGATCGGGCAGGTGCACCAGGCAGGAGCCTAAGTGGGAAGTTGAAAAAGGTGTGTGCGATTACTTCAAAGGACGCACCAGAGTTGGTTGGTTTTACATTATGTGTTTTGCCAGTGTAGGAAGAGGTTGCAATTTAGAACAGGGACTGTTAGGGACACCAGATGTTAGCTAATAGGGGAAAAAAAGGGGTGATATAGAGGGGTGTGATATACTTATATTATACTTTCTAACTTAGAAATTATATTATAGTGCATTTGTATTCTGCAGCAGTTTTTTGCAGTTCTACTGCGATACCACAGCTAGATAGAGGGACAAACACTATTGGAGTAATTAAAAGCAACAGGTGTGATATATCTGTCGCCCCCCAAAAAAAACAGCTTGAGGGCTGCAATATATCTTCCTCCACAAAATCCTCATTGAGGGGTACTATATACCTGTTTCCACCAAATACTGATTGAGGGGTGCTATATTCCAGGTTCCACCAAATACTCATTGAGGGGTGCCATATACTTTCTTCCACAAAATACTAATTGAGGGGTGCTATTGCTATATACCTGTTTCCACCATACACTGATTTAGGGGTGCCATATACCATCTTCCACAAAATACTGATTGAGTGGTGCCATATACCTGTTTCTTTCGAATACTGATTGAGGGGTGCAAAATATCTTCGTCCACTAAATACTGATTGAGGGGTGCTATTGCTATATATCTTCTTCAACCAAATACTGATTAAGGGCTAATATACACCTGCTTCCAAAAATACTGATTGAGGGGTGCCATATACCTGTTTCTACCAAATACTGATTAATGGGTATTATATACCTGTTTACGCCAAATATTGATTGAGGGGTGCCATATACCTTCTTACACAAAATACTTATTGAGAGGTGCTATTGCTATATAGCTTCTTCCACCAAACACTGACTGAGGGCTGCAATACATCTGCTTCCACAAAATACTGATTGAGGGGTGCAATGTTTCTGTTTATGTCAAATATTAATTGAGGGGTGTTTTTTTTTTCTGTTTCCGTCAAATACTGATTGAGGGGTGCTAAATACCTGATTCTGACAAATACTGATTGAGGGGTGCCATATACCTTCTTCCACAAAATTCTGATTAAGGGGTGCTATTGCTATATACCTTCTTCCACCAAATACTGATTGAGTGCTGAGATATATCTGCTTCCACAAAGCACTGATTGAGGGGTGCCACATACCTGTTTCCTCCAAATACTGATTGAGGGGAGCTATATTCCTGTTTCTGCCAAATACTTATTGAGGGGTGACATATACCTTCTTCCACTAAATACTGATTGGGGGGTGCCATATACCTGTCTCTGACAAATACTGATTGAGGGGTGCTATATACCTGTTTCCGCCAATTACTGATTGAGAGTTGCTATATTCCTGTTTCCGTCACATACTGATTGAGGGGTGCCATATACATTCTTCCACTAAATACTGATTGAGGGCTGCAAGACACCTGCTTCCACAAAATACTGATTGAGGCGCGCCATATAACTGTTTCCACCAAATATTGATTGAGGGGTGCCAAATACCTTCTTTAACTAAATACTGATTGATGGATGCTATTGCTATATACCTTCTTCCACAAAATATTGATAAGGCAAGCCATATACCTGTTTCCGCCAAATACTGATTAAGGGGTGCTATATACCTGTTTCTGTTAAATACTTAACTTGTGATATGACTTTTTTAACAAAATACTGATTGAAAGGTGCTATTGCTATATACCTTCTTCCATCAAATACTGATTGAGGTCTGTGATACACCTGCTTCCATAAAATACTGATTGAGGGGTGCCATATACCTGTTGCTGCCAAATACTGATTAAGGGGTGCTATATACCTGTTTCCGCCAAATACTGATTGAGGGGTGCCATATACCTTCTTTTACAAAATTGTGATAGAGTAGTGTTATTGCTATATTCCTTCTTCCACCAAATACTGATGAGTGCTCAGATACACCTGCTTCCACAATATACTGATTGAGGGGTGCCATATACCTTTTTTCCGCCAAATACTGAATGAGGGGTGCTATATACCTGCTTCTGCCAAAATCTGATTGATGGGTGCTATATGCCTGTTTCTGCTAAATACTGATTCAGGGGTGCCATATGCCTTCTTCAACTAAATACTGATTGAGGGTGCTATTGCTATATTCCTTTTGCCACCAAATAAAGATTGAGTGCTGAGATACACCTGCTTCCACAAAATACTGATCAAGGGGTGCCATATACCTATTTCCGCAAAATACTGATTGAAGGGTGCTATATACCTGTTTCCGTCAAATACCAATTGAGAGGTGCTATATGCCTGTTTCTGACAAATACTGATTATAAGGTGCTATATACCTGTTTCCGGCCAAATATTGATTGAGAAGTGCTTTATACCTGTTTCTGCCAAATACTGTTTGAAGGGTGCTATATACCTGTTTCCCGCAAATATTGATTGAGAGGTACTATATACCTGTTTCCGCCAAATTCTGATTGAGGGGTGCTATATACCAGTTTCTGACAAATACTGATTCAGGGGTGTGATATGCCTTCTTCCACTAAATACTGATTGAGGGGGCTATTGATATATTCCTTCTTCCACCAAATACTGATTGAGGGCTGCAATACAACTGTTTCAACAAAATACTGATTGAGAAGTGCTATATACCTGTTTCTGCCAAATACTGATTGAGGGGTGCTATATACCTGTCTCTGCCAAATACTGATTGAGGGGTGCTATATACCTGTTTCTGCCAAATACTGATTGAGGGGTGCTATATACCTGTTTCCGCCAAATACTGATTGAGTGGTGCTATATACCAGTTTCTGACAAATACTGATTCAGGGGTGTGATATGCCTTCTTCCACTAAATACTGATTGAGGGGGCTATTGATATATTCCTTCTTCCACCAAATACTGATTGAGGGCTGCAATACAACTGTTTCAACAAAATACTGATTGAGAAGTGCTATATGTAGCACCCCTCAATCAGTATTTGGCGGTAACAGGTATATGTATACCTGTTTCTGCCAAATACTGATTGAGGGGTGCTATATACCTGTCTCTGCCAAATACTGATTGAGGGGTGCTATATACCTGTTTCTGCCAAATACTGATTGAGGGGTGCTATATACCTGTTTCTGCCAAATACTGATTGAGAGCTGCTATATACCTGTTTCCGCCAAATATTGATTGAGAGTTGCTATATACCTGTTTCCGCCAAATTCTGATTGAGTGGTGCTATATACCTGTTTCTGCCAAATACTGATTCAGGTGTGCCATATGCCTTCTTCCACTAAATACTGATTGAGGGGTGCTATTGCTATAAACCTTATTCTACTAAATACTGATTGAGGGCTGCGATACACCTGCTTCCACAAAATACTGATTGAGGGGTGCCATATACCTGTTCATGCCAAATATTGATTGAGGGGTACCAAATACCTTTTTCCACTAAATTCTGATTGAGGGGTGCTATTGCTATATACCTTGTTCCACAAAATACTATTTAAGCTGTGCCATATACCTGTTTCCCCAAATACTGATTGAGGGGTGCTATATATCTGTTTACGCCAAATATATTAATTGAGGGGTGCCATATACCTTCTTTCACAAAATACTGATTGAGGGCTGCGATACACCTGCTTCCACAAAATACTGATTGAGGCATGCCGTATACCTGTTTCTGCCAAATACTGATTGAGGGGTGCCATATACCTTCTTCCAAAAAATACTGATTGAGGGGTGCTATTGCTATATACTTTCTTATACCAAATACTGATTGAGGGCTACGATACACCTGCTTCCACAAAAAACTGATTGATTGGTGCCATATACCTGTTTCCGCCAAATACTGATTGAGGGGTGCTATATACCTGTTTCCGCCAAATACTGATTGAGGGGTGCTATATATCTGTTTCTGCCAAATACTGATTATGGGGTGCCATATACCTTCTTCCACTAAATACTGATTGAGGGGTGCTATTGTTTATACCTTCTTCCACCAAATACTGATTGAGGGCTAATATACACCTGCTTCCACAAAATACTGACTGAGGGGTGCCATATACCTGTTTTTGCCAAATACTGATTGAGGGGTGCTATATACCTGCTTCTGCCAAATATTGATTGAGGGGTGCTATATACCTGTTTCCGACAAATACTGATTGAGGGGTGCTTTATGCCTGTTTCTGCCAAATACTGTTTGAGAAGTGCTATATACCTGTTTCCGCCAAATATTGATTGAGAGGTGCTAAATACCTGTTTCTGACAAATTCTCTTTCTTTTTAATATCTTTTTATTATTTTCAAAGATAAACATATAGGGGATTACAAACAGTCTGTAAATCAAGCTATCAATGGTCTACCTCCTTAATACATTGAATCATTACAGATGCATTATGAATAGTAACAGAGGTACTGTGCACACAAGAATCATATCAAGAGTCATATCAATCAATGAACCCTAGTCATCTAGAATAGATACATGGGACTTTTACGCCCGCAATGTGTAGTTAAATAATGGTAATTAGTCTATTGACTTATATCAGGAGATAATATATGTAATATATGTAATGACCGATATGAGGCCATGACATCAACAGCAAGTTACATTGATAAGAACAAAAAGGAACTTAACAGGTAAAGATAGGGAAGAGGAGGGGGAGGGGGGAGGGGTACCCTTAATATAGCAAGAGCAAGATACACATGTGTCTAATGGAAGGGGAGTAGTAAACTACATCCTATAGTTCGAGAGAAACATCCTTTTACCTAGAGTCAGAGTATGTGGTCCGTCAGGTCTGGGCTATAAATGGGGATTAAGGTAAAGAGGATCTCCATTTGTGCCAAGGAGACCAGATTTTTTTGTACTTATGATGTGATCTCAATTCCCAGTGTGACAGTTCTTCAAGTCTGGAAATTGAGGCAACTTTGAGAGACCAGAGTGTATCGGGTATAGGGCCATGTGATTTCCAGTTGGTAGCTATGATAATTCTGGCTGCTGCAATAAGTGGTCTTAGAAGACTTTTCTCTAAAAGGGACAGTGAGCATGGCATAATGTTCAACAGGGCGGTCCTAGGGCAACTGACAATCCTCATTGAGTCCTTTCTGTCTAAGATGCAATTAATGTGACTAAACACCCTATTCCAGAAGGTCTGTACATGTGAACAGGACCACCATATGTGCAAAAAGGTGCCTCTTTCTGTTTGACATCTCCAACACATGTCTGAGGTAGTGCTATACATCTGGCTCAGTCTGACAGGTGTGAGATACCATCTGGATATCACCTTGTACGAGTTTTCTTGAATGTTAACACATCTTTAAGAAAGCTTGGATGAGAGTAAAATTTCTTTAATCTCCTCTTTTGTGAATGAGGTATTTAGGTCTCTTTCCCATTCCCTTAAGAAATAGAGAGGTTTTGGCGTGGTGCATAGAAGCAAGTTTTTGCTTATCGTGTGTGTGAGTTTCTTTGGAGTCTGAGTTTGAGAAACCAGTTTCTCAAACCAGGAGGGTTCTCTGGTTGGGTGATCTTGGGATAGAGCTATTTTCAATGCATTTAGAATTATATTATGTTGGAGGTAGCTCAGTTTAGGAGTATCAAAGCGCTCTCTCATAGCTTGTAAGTTCAAAATCGCTCCATCTGAGTCTAGGAGATCAGCTGGAGCCATAGTGCTATTACGTATCGGAGCTGGCAGCGTTGCAAATCCATCACCAGTTGCAATAAGGAGGTCACTAAGGTTACTTAAGTGAGAGGGAAATTTAGAGCAAATGTCTCTTATGTACTTAATTTTCCAGACAGATAGTGTGGCCTGGACTAGTATATTATCTTTACACACAACAGGGGTAATCTGTGGATCCGAGAGCACTAAACCTTTTAAGGGGAATTTGGTTAGTTCGTTCTCTAATGGGATCCAAGTTTTATGCTCAGGATGTCTCATCCAATCGATGATTCTACCTAAATGAACAGCGGTGATATATTTATCCAATGAAGGGGCGCCGATCCCTCCCTTGGTTATGGGTAATTTTAGAATATCATGTGAGATCCTTGGTCTTATATTACCCCAAATGTAGTTTGAGCAAATTTTCCTGAAGGAGGTCAAAAAGTGTTTTGGAATTTTAATTGGGAGTATTTGTATTAAATATGTGAGTTTAGGCAGGATTAGTGTATTAAACATATTTTTCCGTCCTAGCCAAGATATAAAGGTAGGTTTCCAAGAGTTCAATATGTTAGGGATGGATTTTATAAGTGGAGTGTAGTTTAAAGTAAATAAATTATTAAGGTCAGGAGGGATATTAACCCCTAAGAATTTCAGGGAGTTTCTAGTCCATTGGAAAGGTGAGTCTTTTTCTAGACGTTTAAGGGAATTGTGGGAGTATAGAATGCCCATTGTATGCGACTTGGCGATATTAATTTTGAAGTTGGATATTTCCCCAAATCTATCTAGTATCTCAATTACAAGAGGGAAAGCTTGTTTCGGGTTTGAAATGACCAACAGTAGATCATCGGCATATGCCGCTTGTTTTATTTCCAGGGTACCACACCTTAAGCCTTTTATGTCAGGGTTCTGTCTTATAGCTTGTAACAGAGGTTCCATTGACAAAATAAATAATAAGGGAGATAAGAGGCATCCCTGTCTGGTTCCGTTACTAATATGTACTGCCCGGGACAGAGTGTCATTTACTTTTATGTACGCACGAGGGGATGCATACATAGAGAAAATGGCTTTGATAAATGTAATAGGGAATCCAAATTTCTCCAGAGTGCTATTGATAAAGGGCCAGGCCACTCTATCAAAGGCCTTTTCGGCATCTGTCCCGAGCAGTACAATAGGGGTTTTATTCTTTTTTGCTAGGGAGATAGTATTGATGATCTTGTACATACCGTCTTTGCCCTCTCTGCCCATCACAAAGCCGGTCTGGTCAGGATTAATCAGATCTTGAAGTATAGGCTTTATTCTACCTGCCAAGATTCTAGCGTATATTTTCAGATCTAAATTTAATAGGGAGATGGGTCTATAGCTTGAACAGAGGGTGTGATCTTTTTGAGGCTTAGGTATTAGGGTGATATGCGCACTTAAGGTTTGTGGAGTGAAGGGTGAACCATTTAGAGCCGCATTGTATAACTGTGCCATAGAAGGGACCAGTATATCCTTGAACGTTACATAATATAAGGCTGGAAGGCCGTCAGGTCCTGGGGCTTTGCCTTTAGCAATCGATTTTAGAACCTCCATGATCTCTCCTTCAGAAATAGGGGCGGACAATCTTACCCTCTGGTCTTCACTGATTTTGGGAAGGTTAAGTCTACCCAGAAAGTCTGAGGTAAGTTTATTTTTGTCTTGTTTCGTTCTTTCAGTGTCTGCTGTATTAATGTTGTATAATTCAGAGTAAAAGTCATGGAAAGCCTGTGCAATTGCAGTGTCATCTTTATGTAACGTTTTGTCGCCTGTTCTAATACTGGCAATCCTGGATTTACGTTTCCGTTGGCGTAACATAGCAATCATAAATTTAGAAGATCTGTTACCGTGTGCAAAGAATTTCTGTTTTAAAGCTAAATATAATTTTGCTGATTGAGCATTAAGATGGATTTTCAGCTCTTCTCTGGCTTTGTTAAGTTTATCGAGGGTATCATTTTCCTTAAGGCGTTTATGGTGACACTCTAGATCAGATATTTTAGATAGTAGTTCCCTTGTCTTTTTCTGTCTGGTTTTGTTTAGGTTTGAAGCTAGAGAAATGAACTCCCCCCTAATTACAGCTTTGTGAGCTTCCCATACAAATTGTGTGGACGTCTCACCGACAATATTATCTGTGAAGTAATCTTTCAATCTGTTGTTTATAGCATCATGTACAGCAGTAGAGCTAAGTAGGGTTTCATTTAGACGCCAGTTGAAATATTTAGGTGAAGAGTTCGGTATCTTAAAGGTGAGGAAAACTGGTGCGTGATCTGAATGTATAATACAGCCTATTTTGGTTTCTGTACAGAACTGGAGTATATTAGATGGTATAAAAATGTAATCGAGCCTTTGATAGGATTTGTGTGGAGCCGAGAAATGAGTAAAATCTCTTTCTTTTGGGTTAAGAGTTCTCCAGGCATCAACCATGGAATTTTTGTGTAAGGATCTTTTAATGAGTCTCAGGGATCTGTTTGAAAGAGCTGATTTACCCGTTGAAGAGTCAACGTGTGGATTAATCGTCAGATTAAAATCTCCGGCTAATACAGTCAGGCCTTCACGGAAGGCTTCAAGTTCGGGCCAAAATTTGTCTAACCATTTTCTTTGGGCAATGTTAGGGGCGTATATGTTGACCAAAGTGAATAATTGGGAGTTAATCCCTCCTTTGATCATCAAATACCTCCCTTCTTCGTCTGACTTGGTAGATTTGTGTAAGAAATCTGTATTTCTGTGTATTCCTATGCTAGTTCCAGATTTGTTGGAGGTTGATGACGTGTTGTGAAACCAAAGATTGTATTTAGTCTTGGATAGTTCAGGTATTTTGTTGTGCTTATAATGTGTCTCTTGTAGAAAAATTATATTGGCCTTTTCCCTATGTAGATGATTAATGATTTGACTTCTCTTCACAGGAGACTTAAAGCCTCTAACATTGTAGGTAGCCACTCTAAGTTCCGCCATGGGGAGAAGTGAATGTGTTGTTTTGTGCATATAGTTTACTCACTGATGCGGTACTCCAGACACCTTTTGCTGGATGTTCAAATCTTCCAAGGACATTCATCAGTACTTTGGGTACATGCGGGGAGGAGGGTAGGTATGAGGGAAAGAACAAAGCTTGTCTAAGGACATAAAAATTGTAGATAAAATAAAGGTTAAACATAAAGAAACATTTAGAAAATTTTCCCGAAATTACATTTCGGCGAGGAAAATCAGTTAGAACGCAAAGGATAAAGGTCTTAAAAAGACCTAAAAAGTGGTAGTATGACATGTTTAGAAAAAAAGAACAGATTCTCAAATAAACGTATCATATACGGCATAGGTGGTGATACGTAGTAATCTAACTACTAATAAATCTGGTATCAACAACTTATACAGAGTTATTAAGATAATATGTGCAGTTAAGGTAACATATGTAATGGAGAATATTTGCTGAGCGGCTCCAGGACCTGATCCCAATCTGCAGCCCACGATGCCACTCTGAGTGAGGAAGGGAAGAGTGGAGATACATTCATGTGCCGCACAGTGGGGTCAAGAAAAGAAAAGAAAAGAAAAAGAAAAAGATACGGAGATACATTTCCCCGTAGTTGAACCTTAGAAAGGGTTAGTAGAGCCTAGTCAGCACCTCCATGTAAGTGAACAATACAGAGTAACTAGCTATCATATCTTCAATCTTCATCTGCCATAAGACGTCTGGGGGTCATCTTCCCTTGTCTTCGTTTATTCTTTAGGGCTTTGCTGGAGAGAACGGTTTCCCATGAAGATGGAGGTGGAACTTCAGATGGTATAAGGGTGTCTGTCGTGATCGACCAATCAGGAATATCAATGTCTGTGATTTCTAATGCAGCTAAGACATCTGGTAGTCCTTTGGGTGTTCTTATGGTATATCTCCTCTCTCTCCATGTGATTAAAATCCCAAAAGGAAATAGCCACCTGAAAGCGATCCTTTTATTTCGTAGATAGTCTGTTAGCGGCTTCAACATACGTCTCTTGTTCAGTGTTACTGGTGCAATATCTGGAAATAGTTGAATTGAGGCCTCTTCATACTCGATGCTTTCCATCTCCCTAGCTTTTTTCATGATAGCCTCTTTTTGGGCAAAGTTCAGTAATTTGCAAATAATGTCTCTGGGAGGGTCTCCCGGTTTTGGTTTGGGGCGCAGGGCCCTATGAGCTCTTTCTATGACCACGGGGTTGGGAGGGTCTTCTGCTAGCAGGGATTTGCATATTTCTTCCACTGCCTTGGGGACTGCTTCATTTGCTACTGATTCAGGAATCCCCCTAAAGCGGATGTTATTCCTCCTCCCTCTGTTGTCTTGATCTTCAATGTAATCATGGAGATGGTTGATATGTTGTTGATACTTAAAAAAGGTTTCTGAGGCTTGTTTAGTGTAGTTAGTGATAGCGGTCTGTGTGGTCTCAAGTGTTTCAACTCTATTGCCAATCTGCCTCATTTCTCTTTTTATTTCGGATAATTCTTCAAGCACTGGATTTAAGGCATCAGATAGCGCTTTAGATATGAAGGATCTGGATAAAGGTAGTTCAGTGCCAGGTTCTAAGACTTCTTCATCTTCACTATCTCCTTCTGTAGGTCTTATTATGAGTTTTTGTGTGGCTCCTTTAGGAGTAGAGATTTGTGCCCCAGGGGCGGTCTGTGATTTTTTCATCATATATTTGTCTAGACCTGCTTGGGAAAGTTGCGGAGGTTTTGTTGGGACGAGCGAATCTTGGCTGGTGCCTCTGAATCTTCCCACCTTTACCATATGGGCTATTTAATGAAACCACTTGTGAGAGTAATCACCTATGCCTGTATCAGAAAGGCTATTCGGTTAATACATCCTCTAACCTTTGTTGTAGGTTGCTGCAAGAAAAGTCTCTGGACGAGGATGCTGATGTGATAGTAGCTTATGAATGTGTAGCAATGTTATTTAAAACTGTGGGGGGGTACTGTTTGCAGTTTAAGGTGAAGTCCTATTGATCTGTTGGAACGTCAATGCGTTATCACTGTTGGTAATGTACTACCATTAAAGAGGTTACTGCGCCTTTAAATATCAGTTAGGGTAGATCTTCTTCTTGTTTTCCCTATAAATGCCTGTAATTCAGCCACAGGGGGGGGGGGGGCAAAGAAAGGAAAGATCGCTGGTCTTGTGTAAACTGGGGTTTAACCAGTTGCAGTGCAATATACAGTCCTAATACTTTGCGGTGGCGTGCGCAGGGTATATGAATGGAAGCGCTATGCTCCAGACTCCGTTGTATCGCAGCGATTCTCCTTTGTGAGCCCGGATCTTTTACCCTCACTGCAGGTAAGGCTCTTGTTTAAATTTGCGCCGATCAGCTATAGCGGTACAATGCCGGCCAAGTGCTGCAATATGGCGGGATGTTAACCCCAGGGCCCGGGGATCGTGTTGCGCTTGTGTCGGAGCAATTTAACAAACTCCTCTTACCGGCAGATGTTCACCGAGCGCTGCTCACGGGCCCTGTTATCGGGTAGGCTGCAAGTGTTGATAGCTGAGTCCGTCGCGTTACAAATATAGATCCGGGGCTCCGGCGTTGTGACTAGGCCGCAAGCGGCAACTGGTCGTTCACGGTCCTGCTCTCTCAGGAGAGGGCTTAAAATATTCCGCCTGGAGTCTGTTGTCCAGCAGGATGGATCTTGAGGAGATTCAAGCTGGTAAATCCACTGGATGTCTCTAGATAGAGATTCAAGTGCAGGAGCTCTGTGAAGACGCTTCCTCCCTGTTCGGCAGTTGGCCACGCCCCCCTGTTTCTGACAAATTCTGATTGAGGGGTGCAATATACCTGTTTCTGACAAATACTGATTCAGGGGTGCGATATGCCTTCTTCCACTAAATACTGATTGATGGGGGCTATTGATATATTTCTTCTTCCACTAAATACTGATTGAGGGCTGCAATACAACTGTTTCAACAAAATACTCAATCAGTATTTTGCGGAAACAGGCATATGGATACCTGTTTCTTCCAAATACTGATTGAGGGGTGCTATATACCTGTTTCTGCCAAATACTGATTGAGAGGTGCTATTTGCCTGTTTCCGCCAAATTCTGATTGAGTGGTGCTATTTACCCGTTTCTGCCAAATACTGATTCAGGGGTGCCATATGCCTTCTTCCACTAAATACTGATTGATGGGGGCTATTGATATATTCCTTCTTCCACTAAATACTGATTGAGGGCTGCAATACAACTGTTTCAACAAAATACTGATTGAGGGGTGCTATATATAGCACCCCTCAATCAGTATTTGGCGGAAACAGGCATATGGATACCTGTTTCTGCCAAATACTGATTGAGGGGTGCTATATACCTGTTTCTGACAAATACTGATTGAGGGGTGCTATATACCCGTTTCTGCCAAATACTGATTGAGAGGTGCTATATACCTGTTTCCGCCAAATTCTGATTGAGTGGTGCTATATACCTGTTTCTGCCAAATACTGATTCAGGGGTGCCATATGCCGTCTTCCACTAAATACTGATTGAGGGGTGCTATTGCTATATACCTTCTTACACTAAATACTGATTGAGGGGTGCTATTGCTATATACCTTCTTACACTAAATACTGATTGAGGTGTGCCAATACTATATACCTTATTCTACTAAATACTGATTGAGGGCTGCGATACACCTGCTTCCACAAAATACTGATTGAGGGGTGCCATATACCTGTTCATGCCAAATATTGATTGAGGGGTACCAAATATTTTTTTACTAAATACTGATTGAGGGGTGCTATTGCTATATACCTTGTTCCACAAAATACTGATTAAGCGGTGCCATATACCTGTTTCCGCCAAATAATGATTGAGGGGTGCTATATATCTGTTTACGCCAAATATTGATTGAGCTGTGCCATATACCTTTCACAAAATACTGATTGAGGGCTGTGATACACCTGCTTCCACAAAATACTGCTTGAGGAGTGCCATATACCTTCTTCCAATAAATACTGAATGAGGGGTGCTATTGCTATATACTTTCTACCAAATACTGATTGAGGGGTACGATGCACCTGCTTCCACAAAATACTGATTTAGGCGTGCCATATACCTGTTTCCGCCTAATACTGATTGAGGGGTGCTATATACCTATTTCCGCCAAATTCTGATTGAGGTTTGCTATATATCTGTTTCCGCCAAATACTGATTATGGGGTGCAATATACCTTCTTCCACTAAATACTGATTGAGGGGTGTTATTGTTATATACCTTCTTCCACCAAATACTGATTGAGGGCTAATATACACCTTCTTCCACAAAATACTGATTGAGGGGTGCCATATACCTGTTTGTGCCAAATACTGATTGAAGGGTGCTATATATCTGTTTCCACCAAATACTGATTGAGGAGTGCCATATACGTTCTCCCACTAAATACTGATTGAGGGGTGCTATTGCTATATAGCTTCTTCCACCAAATACTGATTGAGGGCTACGATACACCTGCTTCCACAAAATACTGATTGAGGGGAGCCATATACCTTTTTCCGCTGAATACTAATTGAGGGGTGCATTATCACAAGTTCTTTTCTGTCAGGTGAATGCCTTTTTTGGGGGGCTTGTACTGGCCAACATTTCTTTTTTTATCCAGTGACCGCCTAATGCAATTCCAGCCACTTCATCACAAGTTCTTTTCTGTCAGGTGAATGCCTAATTTTTGAGGTTTTTACTGGCCGACAGTAAGATTTTTAGCCAGTGACCGCCTAATGTATCTCCAGCCACATAATCACATGTTCTTTTCTGTCAGTTAAATGCCTAATTTTTGGGGCCCATACTCCCGTGGCCTAAAAAAAAAAAATTCTAGGCTCTAGCAGGGAACATTTTCGAGAGTTTCCCTTTAAGACACATGAAAATGGCCCCTGATTAAAATACATACTTTGTGTGGGAATGTTTGCCAATAATCCCCCTCTGGTATATCACTGTCCATGTTGTGGGACTATTTGTGTACTTTTAGTTAGTATTTGCTGGCTGCAAATATGACCTGAAGGTTTTGCAGGTTCGCCTGCTATTAAAGTGGTTTGCGAACATTTGATCTTCCCGGCCGATATTCATCCATCACTACCTATACGCATTTGTCCAGGGGATGAGTGGAAGACCACCTTTAGATACGGACATTTTGAGTACCTGGTTATATCATTCTGCCTCTGTAACGCTCCTGCAACCATTTAACATTTTGTTAATGATGTGTTTCGAGACTTCTTAGAACAATTTGTTGTTGTGTACCTTGATGAAATCCTAATATTTTCAGACACCTTAAAGGAACATTGCAAACATGTTTAGTTAGTCTTAAAACAGCTACAGGAGAATAATCTTTATATTAAACTGGAAAAATGTAAATTTGAACAAACAAAAATCCAATTTCTTGGATATATCATCTCCCCAGAAGGTCTGAGTATGGATCCTTGTAAAATCAAAGCTGTAATGGATTGTCCCACTCCAAGAAAACTTAAAGATGTTCAGCGATTTATAGGGTTTGCAAATTTCTACAGGAGATTCATAAAAGACTTTACAAAAACTATCTTACCAATTACTTTACTTACACAGAAAAAAAACAAGTATTTTCATGGTCTCCAGAGGCACAAGTTGCTTTTGATCAACTAAAGACTCTCTTTACTTCTGTCCCCATACTGGTCCATCCAAATCCTGAATTGCCTTTTGTTGTTGAAGTAAATGCCTTCAGACTCTGCTGTGGGAGCTTTCTAGTTTGCTAGTCTCAACGAGTTGGAGACAAGATGCAACGTCCATGTGAATTTCTTTCTCATACCATGTCATTGGCAGAAAGAAATTACGACCTAGGAAACAAAGAACTGTTGGCCATTAAAGTTGCTTTATCTGAATGGAGACATCTTTTGGAAGGAGCTAATTATCAAGTGACTGTCCTTTCTGACCACAAAAATCATCTGAACAGCTAAGAGACTGTTTGCAAGACAAGCAAGATGGGCTTTGTTTTTCTCTAGATTTAATTTCATTATTTCTTATCGGCTAGGTTCAAGAAATGGTGAGCCATAGGAGAGGTTTAAATCAGAGTCTACGATTTTAGCTTCCAAGAATTTTATAGGCATACTGGACTCCAAAGAAATTTTAACCATGCTAAGAGAGGGATAACAGAATGACTCTTTTCTCAACCATCCTTCTAAAGATGTGGACCTTTCTTTTAAAGAGGGGTTTTGGAAGCAGGAACACAGAATATATGTCCCTGAATCTGCTCAACTTGAAGTCCTCAAACTGGT